>NW_006788335.1:452044-471904 GCF_000442215.2 Lipotes vexillifer | reverse complement strand
GTTCAGCCCTTCTCATTATATCGTGCAATGACTTGGCTGTTAAATCACTTTCAGTCTCTGTCTCTTAAATCCTAACTTCACCAAGTGCTCTAAGTAACTTAAATAATCAGCAGAGAGGGTATCCCTCCCTCTCCTTCAGGAGGCCATGAGCTCCCTGGTGCCTCATGTCTGGTCCTGGCGCCTGGACGCAGGGCTGGTGCTCCACGAACACCTGCTGAATGTCGAGTGATAACAAGAGTTGCTGGGGCTTTCCTGGTGGCGCAGTGGTTGAGAGTCCTCCT
Source organism: Lipotes vexillifer (assembly GCF_000442215.2). NCBI lineage: Eukaryota > Metazoa > Chordata > Mammalia > Artiodactyla > Lipotidae > Lipotes > Lipotes vexillifer. Next base: position 471,623 of record NW_006788335.1, on the reverse strand, counting down.
AATGATGCAGGGGACACGGGTTCATGCCCTGGTCTGGGAAGATCCCACATGCCGCGAAGTGGCTGGGCCCGTGAGCCATGGCCGCTGAGCCTGTGCGTCCGGAGCCTGTGCTCCGCCACGGGAGAGGCCACAACAGTGAGAGGCCCGGGTACCGCAAAGAAAAAAAAAAAAAAGAGTTGCTGACATTTACTGAGCACCAACTGCGTGCCAGGAGCAGTTCTGAGCACTTGTAGGATTTAACTCATTAAAAATCTTCTCAACAACCGTATAATGTGGACACGGTTACTTCCCTCCCTTTGCCCGTGAGGAGAAACTGAGGTTTAGAGAGGATCGTGTTGCCCCGGCCAGGGTCACACAGCTGGGAAGTGGAGGGGCAAACCTGACCCTGTGGGCCAGACCTGCTCTAATAAGCTTGACCCTAACCCTCGCCCCAGCCGCAGCAGTCAGACCCAAGGGCTCCCGGCTCTGTCCTCCCACTGCTTCACCTCTCGGATGAGGTCCCGGCGGATCTTCGTCTCCTGGTAGAGGAGGGGCAGGATGTCGTCCAGCAGGTCGCGGACCAGTGAGGGCTTGTTGTGCACGGCGGAGTTGAAGAAAGCCAGGGTGGCCCGGCGCACATTCAGGTCTGGGTCCTGCAGGCTCTCCATGAACTCTCCTGGCAGAAAGACCAGAGGTGGTGTGAGGGGCAGCACAGCCAAACAAACCACCCCCATCCCACCGTGCTTATCTGGTTAACGGGAGCCGTGCAGACCTGGCTGGACGGGGACAAACGTGTTCTGAGCATCTACTCTGTGCAACAAACCTTCAAAGTCCAGATAAGAATGTGGACTTGAGTCTGGCCTGGGTTCAGATCCAGGCTTGACCACGTCCTAACTGTGGCACCTTGGACAGCCTCAATGTCCTCAACTGTAAAATGGGTGTAACAGGAGTATCTACACTGTAGGACTCGTTTTAGGATTAAAAATGTGGTGATGTCTACAAAGCACACAGCAGAGCACCAAGTGAGGACTCTATAAATGTTAACTTGATTTTATTTCAGATGAGAATGCTGAAGATCAGAGATGTGAAGAGACTTACACAAAATCACACAGCATTTCTTTTAGTATAGGTTAGACTTTTTAATAACTATGTTAATGTTTTATATATTCAATAAATAAATAAAATCAAGAATGGGAGGGATCCCTAAAAAAAAAACAACTGTATTTCAAATGATTCATATAACCACCCAGCTTATGAAGGAGAAAACAACTCACCTAAGTAACTTCCAAAGCCTTGTGACAAGATGCCCTAGGCTAAAGACAAAATTATAAACGAATACTGATTTTTCACAGATAAGGGTTAGCAATTCTCATGACTACCTTCTGTGTATTCCAGGATTAAGTGAATAAATATCTCAGGAGCTGGGTTTCTCCTGTAACAGAAGGGTATATGGAAAGGGAGAAGGCTAGCACGAACCCTGTGGTGTTGGACTGGAATATATATGTGTTTCTGACTATGTACATACAGTCATACATACTTAGATTTCCTGATTCTGTCTGCTGAGAGGGCCTAGAAGTAACGGCACCCCAGTAGCAATAAGCACAGATCTTAGGGCACAGATCTTAGATTCTGAATACTATACTCCACTAAAAGGAATCAGGCTCCTTGGAGAAATGGTTGATTCCAGGGCTGGGGCAGGAAAGGTTCAAGATGGGTCGGGAGCACCTTATCGTGCCAAAAGGTAAGGAGATGCTCAAAGAATGATGGAAACATAGCAACAGAACATAAGCAGCAGCTTGAAGGGCTCCCACTGGCTAAATGTGAGACAATCTTGGGAATCAAAATAAATTAAAGACAGTAATAGATTATAACCCACTGAGTGAAATACAAATCCCTGAGTCTATAATGATATGAACAAACCAATGAATAAATAAATGGGGGAAAAGGAAAAGTTATTTCTGAGAACAAAATGCAAACTAATAAATATGGGAGGAATGCTGGAATTAGAAAGTTGTCATTTAGCAACTGTCAGTAATCATTTATTCAGGCAAGAAACCACAATGGATGCAAAATGTAGTAGGCAAAAATTTGATGAGAAAGAAACTATTTCAATAGGCTTAAAAATACTTATTCATGGGGCTTCCCTGGTGGCGCAGTGGTTGAGAGTCCGCCTGCCGATGCAGGGGACACGGGTTCGTGCCCTGGTCTGGGAAGATCCCACATGCCGCGGAGCGGCTGGGCCCGTGAGCCATGGCCGCTGGGCCTGCGCTCCGCAACGGGAGAGGCCACAACAGTGAGAGGCCCGCGTACCGCAAAAAAAAAAAAAAACTACAATGAGGTATCATGCCACACCGGTCAGAATGGCCATCATCAAAAAATCTACAAACAATAAATGCTGCAACGGGTGTGGAGAAAAGGGAACCCTCCCACACTGTTAGTGGGAATGTAAATTGGTGCAGCCACTATGGAAAACAGTATGGAGGTTCCTTAAAAAGCTAAAAACAGAACTACCATATGACCCAGCAATCCCGCTACTGGGCATATACCCCGAGAAAACCATAATTTGTAAAGATACACACACCCCAATGTTCACTGCAGCTCTATTTACAACAACCAGGACATGGAAGCAACCTAAATGTGCACAGACAGAGGAGTGCATAAAGATGTAGTACACATATACAATGGAATATTAGCCATAAAAAAGAACAAAATAATGCCATTTGCAGCAATATGGATGGACCTAGAGATTGTCATACTGAGTGAAGTAAGTCAGACACAGAAAGACAAATATTATATGATGTTGCTCATATGTGGGATCTAATTTTAAAAAATAATACAAGGGCTTCCCTGGTGACACGGTGGTTAAGAATCCGCCTGCCAATGCAGGGGACATGGGTTCCAGCCCTGGTCCAGGAAGATCCCACGTGCCGCAGAGCACCGAAGCCCATGCGCCCCAACTACCGAGCCTGTGCTCTAGAGCCCACAAGCCACAACTACTGAGTCCACGTGCCACAACTACTGAAGCCCACACACCTAGAGCCCGTGCTCCACAACAAGAGAAGCCACCACAATGAGAAGCCCGCGCACCGCAAAGAAGAGCAGCCCCCGCTCACCGCAACTAGGGAAAGCCCGCGCACAACAACAAAGACCCGACGCAGCCAAAAATAAACAAATAAATAAACTTACAAAAAACAAAACAATACAAATGAACTTATCTACAAAACAAGAACAGACTTACAGATATCGAAAGCAAACGTATGGTTACCAAGGGGCTGGTGGGGAGGGATAAATTGGGAGACTGGGATGGACGTATACCCACTCCTATATAAAAAATAGATAACTAATAAGAACCTGCTGTATAGCACAGGGAACTCTACTCAATACTCTGTAATGGCCTATATGGGAAAGAATCTTTAAAAAAAGAGTGGGTATAGGTATATGTATAACTGATTCACTTTGCTGTGCACCTGAAACTAACACAGCATTGTAAATCAACTATACTCCAATAAAAATTAAAAAAAAAAAAGAAAAAAGAAAAATCAGCTCAAGCCCAAGAACAGGGTGGAGCTGACCAAAGGGGGCAGAGGGGCGGGGGCACTCACCAACGAAGGTCTTCAGGATGGGGTCGATGGGGTGGGGCTGGTCCGAGATGAGGAACTTGACGGCTGTGATGACAGTGCAGCGGGTGTGTGGCTGACCTGCAGGACGGGAGGGGGCACTTGGGGCGGGCGCGGCGGGTCCCGGAGGGCGCTGATGCTCCCCTCGCCTCCGTGGGAGACAGAACCACGTCTCCTCCCCACACGAAACGCCCCGCACATCTCTGGGGAAGCTGATGCTACCACTTTCCTTGGCAGCCCAGAATCTCCCCTGAATTCTTCCTACTTCTGCCGAGAGGGTAAAACTGCCAGCTCTCAGGCAGCCACGCCAAGGACAGTAACGGACAACGAGAACCCAAGACAGGGCTCAACCTGAAGACAGACCTCTCTGCCCAGGCCGTGGGGCTGCGTTCTATTTCTCAGACACATTATCTCAATTAATCCTCAGGATTAATTAATCCTAGTCACTGGTTGATAATAATAAAAAATCATATAGGGCTTCCCTGGTGGCGCAGCAGTTGAGAGTCCGCCTGCCGACGCCGGGGATGTGGGTTCGTGCCCCGGTCCGGGAAGATCCCACATGCCGCGGAGCGGCTGGGCCCGTGAGCCATGGCCGCTGAGCCTGCGCGTCCGGAGCCTATGCTCCGCAACGGGAGAGGCCACAACAGTGAGAGGCCCCCGTACCACAAAAAACAAACAAACAAACAAACAAAACATATAATATTAGTAACAGTAATTAATAAAAATTCTTCTTAATTTCCGTTTTACACATGAGGAGAGACCGGAAAGGTTAAATTCACGTCTAAGGTCACCCAGCAGGTCCAGAATTCACCAGCTGCTTCTGAGCCCTCTCTCTGGGCTTCTCCAAGGAGGGAGCAGTTATGCTTCAAGCAGGCTGAACTCACTTAATTTTGCTTTTCTGCTTGCGTTCTGAGTAGAAAAGCTGCAGAAAGGGAAGGGAGTACACTTCCCATTAGGGTGAAGGAGATTAATCGGCAGCTTCCACCCCTCCGGCACACAGCACTGAATGGGTTAAGGCTGTTTCCATCCAAGACTTCAGTTCAAGACTCAGTAGAAAGTTTACAATTTGACGCTAGGGTATGAGTGAGTGAGTTACTGACTTCAGACTTGTAGTTTTTTCCTCTTTCTCTTTCCATCCTGACTGGCTCCTAGGAAGATTCAGGGGGGCTGATAAAGGTAATACACATAGAAGAGGATTAACTGAATTAAGAAAAATGAGGCCAAGCACAAAGTGAGATAGAAACCAGAGTGAGGGGCATGCAGCGAGAGGCAACTACAAAGTCCTACGAACCTGCCAGAAGCAGTCCGCTGATTCGGCTCTAAGCATCCCAGCAGCCGGCAGTAAATAGGAAATGTGCCTGGTTAGCTGGGTCAACAGCGCGCACGAGGCCTAAACAAATCTGAGCTTAGAAAAGGCAGGGCTGCCCCTCAGCCCAAGACTCTTGCCTCCCAAGGCTCCTCGTGAAGAGCCCTGTGCAGTGTTAACAGGTGAGGTCCTCAACGTGGTTGTCCTGCCCACACAGTGGTGAGGGCCCAGAGCTGCTGCTTGTATACCAGCAACCCAGGAAGGGCTTAACCGGAATCACTGACACAGCAACGACAGTGGATACTAGCAGTACTAATTAGGTACCACCCACTATACCAAGCACTTTGGCTGCATTATGTCAACTAACACAGCACTGACCCTACGGGGACCAGGTAACCAGCTCAAGGCCTGGAGGCCTTTCGCCCTCACGGGCTTTCACCTGCCTAAGAGCCCACAGTCCACCTGCCTGCTTTCTTCCCCCCTGAGCTGCAGAACACCCTGACGCGCCCTAACCCCAGAACGTAAGACCTGCCTTCCTCACCCCTTCCCTGGCCCTCTCCACACCCCAGGGCCTGGCATCCAATCCTAGGCCACATTTACATTTGCTCCTGCCTCATGCTAGCCCAAGACAGCTGCATTCTGCAGGCTGCCGTTTCTGGCCCCTCAGAGAACCGCCTTTACTAACCCTCACCTGGAGCACAAGGCTGCTGTCCACAACAAGTGGCACCGTGAAAAGTTTATTTGTTGGAGGGACACATCAAGGATTCTGTCCCCTCCATCCCAGAGGGTCCCACAGGAAGAGGCCTTTAAATCTCAGGAAACACTGTTTTTAACGGCTCCTCTGCCTTGAACCTTGTCAACACCGTGACTCTCAGACCCGATTACCTGAACAAGCTCACCCTATGTGGACCTCTGCCCACCTCCAATCCGGGCTGCCTTTGCCCACCCCTGTGCCCCTACCTGCAGCAAGTTGCTTCCGGAACCGCGGCAGGAGGAAAGGAGGGTTCACGAGGACCAGCTTCCCGAGGCACTCGGCCACCACCCCCCGGGTGCCCTCCTCGGCGCCCTCGCAGCGCTGGAACAGCAGGGCCCAGACGTCCTCGGCGTAGGGCTTCAGGCTGTCGGGCTGGGCGGCCCCCAGGGCCTCCCGGAGTGAGTGTAGCAGCAGGTACCGCCGCCGGGGCTCGGCCTCCATCTGCCCCAGCAGGAAGGGCAGGAAGTCAGGCAGGTTCCCCGCGCCCACGCGGCCCAGCGCATAGGAGGCAGCCGCCCTCACGTCCTCGCTGGGCGAGCCCAAGGCTTCCAGGAGCACTGCCTTCAGCTCCCGCTGGGGGCCCGGCCCGGCCACCTGGCCCACCTCGGCCAGGGACAGGAACGCCAGGACCTTGACCCCTGGGCTCGAGCTGGGCGACCTGGCATCGGAGACCAGGCGGTTGACTGTGTCCACCACCTCCTGCGGACAGGCCACCGCGAGGGCCGCCACGCACCGAGCCAGCGAGTGGAACACCTGCTTGTGCAGGCCGGGCCCGCCGTCCGCCACCTGCTCGTAAACGGGCGCCGTGAGCAGGCCGACGAGCTCAGCGTAGTCCACGCACGGCGGCCGGGTCCCCACCAGGGCCTGTAGGAAGCCTTCGGCAGCCGCTAGCACACCAGCCGGCAGGAGGGGCGAGTGCAGCAAACGCAGCAGCTCTGCCAGCACAGGACCGCTGACCTCAGCCAAAGAGGCTGGCTGGGCGCGGGTCACGGTGGCGAGGAAGTCCACAGCCAGCTGGGCCACGTGCATGTCGTTCTCACTGACGAGGGAGGGCAGCTCGGCCAGCACGGCCCGCACGGTGGATGGCGGGAGGCCAAGGCCCTGACTCTGGGCCAGGGCGGCCAGGGCAGCCAGGGCGGCCAGCCGCAGCGCCCGCTGGTTCTTCCGCAGGAACGAGGCCAGAATGGGCAGCGCCTCGGCTAGGATGGGCTGCAGGTCGATCCGCAGTGGGGACACGGCCACCAGTGTCAGCGCCTTGACGGCAGAAAGCCGGGTGATCTCATTCCGCAGGCGGTCCAGGAGAAGCAAGAGTGACGGCTCCAGGTTGTCCCCGAGCCGGTCACCCAGGTGGCCCACGAGGTGGCCCACGCAGGAGATGGCCCGCTCCTTCACCTCCTGGTCCAGGTCGGTGGCACGAAGCCGTGCCAGGGTGGCCGCGGACATCTCTCCAATGTAGGGCTCGGGGTCCAGCACCCGAGGCCTGTCCAGCGGCCACAGGGCCCTCACCAGCTCCTGGAGCACCAGCAGAGCCTCGGCTGCGATCTTGTAGAAAGGGTCAGCCACGCAGGCCATCACAGGAGGCAGGAGAGTGGGCAGCTGGGGGTGGAAGGCCTCAGCTGGCTCTGTGCCCAGCAGCCCCTGCAAGAAAGCCAGGGCATCCATCCGGATGGTGGAGGAGCTGGAGCGGTCCGCCAGCGAGAAGATGATGCCTGGGGGTGGAGGGGTGGGAGGCAAGGTTACCAGGCCACAGACCCTGACCCAACTCAGCCCTCCCTGGATGCAGGGGTGGAGTACCCTCAGGCGTCTGAGCTGGACCCAGGCACATGGGCTCTCATGCAACAGATTCTATGAGGTCACGGCTTGGCCGGGGCCAGGGCTGAGGACACAGGCCAGGGAACCTATTTAAAAACAGGACATGGGGCCTGCACCCCGGCCCTGTTTTCACTGCTGGCAGTGGGGAGCCACTGTAGGTTGCTGAACAGGGGCACTCTCAGGGATTGGGGGCTGGGGTCTGGGTTCAGGAAGAAGCCCAGAACAGCAGACACTGGGTTCCAGTCCATCCTACCTGCTACCAGCACGGGCATGTGCTCTGCCAGGCTGCCCGGGAGGATGCCTGCCAGCTCGGTGAGAAGGCTGAAGCAACCCTGGCGGGCCCTGACACTCCGATCTTTAAGCTGCCGCTGCAGGGCCTTCATCACAAGAGGCACCTGTGGATGGAGCGGGGAGGTCAGTGACCACCCGGGAACCTCCACACCCCACCCACTACTGGGGGACTCTGCCCGGGCACCTGCCCATGGAGGACCCCCAGCGTGGAGAGGATCATTCCAGCCCAAGCTTCCCATCACTTGCTCTGTAGCAGGCACCTGATTCCACACTCACCTTCTGAGGTGGGTACTAGTCCTGTGCCCAGCTGACAGACAGGAAACAGGCACAGAGGTGAAGTAACTTGCTCAAGGTCACCGAGCAGTGCGGTTCTCACTCCTACACTTGGTGAGGGTGAAGCGCCGGGGCCCCCTTCCCTCCTCCAGCTAGATTCCCTCCCCAGTGAGCTCATCCACTTCCGAGTTGAGGATTCCCCTGAAGCAATGACTCCTAGATCTACATCTCTGACACGAGACTTGTGTGCCGACTGCCCGCCAGACACCTCTACTCCGGCGTCCAACGAGGGCTTCGAACATAAATGTCCAGAACAGAACTCTAGACATGCCCCCGCTCCACCCTCCACCATGTCAGGGACTGCACTATTTTTAGCCAGAGCCCCGAACTCACATGACACCTCCCTGTCCCTTGCCTTTCACATCCATGTGCAAACCCCAAAACTCTCTCTCAAGTCCGACCACCTGTCCCCCACCCCCTGCCCAAGGCACCAAGCCCTTTCACCTACACAGCTGCAGTGGCCTCCAGCCCGTTACAATCCCCACACAGCAGCCAGAGTGAGCTTTTTCAAATGTGAGTGGGATCCCGTAATTCCCCTCCCGTGGCATCTACCGTCTTAGAATAAAACTGAACCCCCTTGCTGTGGCCTGGAACCCTACTCGTGCTGTTGGCTATCTGCCCGAGACTGTGTGGTCCAGGGGCAGGGACTTCATCTGCCTTGCCTCCTGTTGTGCCCCGCCACTCCATACACAGGGCTGGGCACACAGCAGGTGCTCGGTATGCACAATCCAGTGGGTGGAGAGATGGGGGGCGGTGGGAGGGTGGGGAGATGGAGGAGGGAAGGGTTGTGAGGAGGGAGAGGCAGGGGGAGGGGCGGGCAGGCACACCTGTCCTCGCAGCATCTGGAGGTTGCTGCCCGACTGGGTGGGCTCCTCCACGGCCTCCAGCCATCCCTTCAGGGACCGCGTCTGCCGCAGCAGCACGATGTAAGCCCCGAACACGTCGGCCTTGACGTTCTCCTCGCGTTCCCTGAAGCGGCGGATGAGCACGGGCGCCAGGGTGCAGTGGAAATTGGTCAGCAGGTCGGGCCGAGAGCTGATCAGGGCCACCAGGCACTTGGCCGCTGCCCGGCGCACCTTCCAGCTCATGTCATCATCATCGCTGTACTCGTCCTCGCTCTCTGGGGCGGGAACCAGACACCCATGGAGCCCTAATCACCACCCAGGGCGGTCTCCCAGGACGGGGGGGGGGTGAGAAGTGAGGGGGCAGTGAGGAGGGCTCCGCCGGGGCCTCACCTTTCCATGGTCACTACCGGTTAATGAACACCTGCTGTGTGCTAGGGGTGGCGTCAAGCAGGGAACCAGCTGGAGGTACGCCAGGGTCCTCCCACTGCCTCCAGACTGTTGGTTGTTTTGACTACACCAGGGAAAAACTGACTCCAAAGCTTCCAGTGAGGATTTAGGGAATCCATGTGGGGCACAAGACCCATCCTTTGGTTTCAGGACTGGCTGCGTGATGTTTCATGTACTGGGATTTCAGAAGGGAAAGGTGATAGCTCCCCTGCTCCAGAGTCCTGATTCCGGCTTCCAAGCAGGAGTAACAATAAGGAAAAGCTGTGTTTGTGTGGCTCTCCACTCTCCAAGCTCTCCCAAGAGGTCAGAGCTCAAGTCTTCACCATGCCTCAGGAATGAAGGTGTCTTGAGCCTCCTTTTATAGATGATACATATAAGGCTCAGAGAGGACGAAGACTCTCCTGAGGACACACAGCTAGAAACAGCAGAGATGAATGAGGCCCACAAAGCCAACTCATACATCTGGGAGACACACATGAGGCTCAGAGGGGGACGGTCCTCCCTAGGGACACCCCCAGGCACAGGCTCAAAGGCCAGCATATTCCTACCCACACTGCCCTGTAGAGAACTCAGACTCTCAGAGCACTGCATCTGGACAAGCCATAGTGGGCCAGATGGATGGTCCCCCAGATGTGTCTTGTTAGCTTAGCAGATGTGTCCCCTCTGATGGAACCTTGTTATCTCCACCCTATGTCACCCATGAAGAAACATCCAGAGCTCCCTGTTACTAACAGGAAAATGCCCAATCTCCTTGGCCGGGCATTTGAGCCCAAAATGCCTGTCCAATCTCATCTCCTACAACCGCATCTCGCTCTGAGTACCCATCAGGACCTAAGGCCTTCACCTCCATCAATGCCTCCAGGGCCCAGGGCCTTCCCTCTGAGTGACAGACAGGCCCACAGGCACAGAAGGAAAGAAGCCATTGAGTCCATCCCCCATCCAGGTATCTCTCCCTGTCAGTGCCAATCATTCCACCACTAGAGCTTTACTCTGCTGCGTTAAAGCAATGGCTCTTGGAAGCCATAACTAAAAGGGTACAGAGATGGCAGCACGAGGTGGGGGAGTCTGGCAAACATGGCTCCAAGCCCCAGCCACGCCACTTCCTAGCTGTGTTAACTCAGGTAAATCTCTTCCCATTAAGTCTCAATCTCCTTGTCTGAAATATGGGGATGATAATAAATACCTGGTTTCCTAGGGTCATTATAAGGAACATGAAATAAGAGAGTACTTAGGGGACTTCCCTGCTAGTCCAGTGGTTAAGAATCCACCTTCCAAAGCGGGGGATGTGGATTCGATCCCTGGTCGGGGAACTAAGATCCCACACGCTGTGGGGCAACTAAGCCCGCGCGCCACAACTAGAGAGAAGACCGAGCGCCACAATGAAAGATCCCACGTGTCGCAACTAAGATCTGACACAGCCAAAAATAAACAAATAAATATTTAAAAAGAAAATAGCACAGGACATCAGGAGATGCTCAATAAACAACAGCAATGACTACTATCTTGTGATCTGTGCAATCAGAGAGTGTGGGCACCACAGAGGATCCAGATTTCCAAGGGCAGGGCTGGAGCCTGAGGAAGAGCTGGGACCAGGACGGGGGCACCAAACGTGGCCCCTGGCTTTGGCTGGGGGATTCTCGGGAAGGCTGCACCCATTCCCACCCACCAGCCCAAGGACAAGCTGGCCACTCACGCTGCTCACTGAACTCACTGTCCTCCGTCTCCATCTTCTCCTCTTCCTCGTCACTGTCACAGTTATAGTTGGGGTCATGCTTTATGTACTGGAGGCAGAGGCTGGTCACACTGGGCACGTGGGGGCCCATCTCCTTGGGGCACCTGTGGGGTGGGATGCGGGCGGCTCTGCTGGACCCAGGCAGGACAGGGTTGGGGATGGGGCCCAGTGGTGAGTCCTGAGACCTGACTACTTTGAGGCCAGCATCCTGCCCCCACGCCATCCCTACCAACTTCTCAAAGAAACCCCAGGGCCCCCGTTTTCCAGCACCCCTGTTGCACCTACTTCCTCAGGAAGGCCTCGAAGGCCTGGAGGCAGGACTCCCGAAGCTCATCATCATCCAGCTTGCAGAACTCCTCCACCAGGGGCACCAGTCGGTCCAGATGGGTCCCTGCAGGGCCAGGTGGGTCACTGAGGCAAGGCAAGGTGAGGCCAGACCATCTCCAGGGCTCCCCCAGCCCACAGCATTCAGCCTGTGCCTGCACCTGCAGCCCTGGCCACTGCAAAGTTACTCAGAGGCTTCAGAGTCAAGCAGATGTGGGTTCTAGCCCTGACTGAGCACCCTATAAGCTATGGGACCTTGGGCACATCGCAACATTCTTTAACCTCAGACCATTCATCTTCACGGTAGGGATAACAATGCCTACCAGCCAGAGAGTTTGTCAAGATTAATGATAAGATTCAGATAAAGATCTCCACCCAGGTCCTGGCTCGAAGCAGGCACTCAATAAGTAGCATCTGTTGTTGAAACTATTACTCATGTTCTTGCCTTATTTCCCGCGCTAAGCTAGGTTATAGACCTGGGCAAGGAAAGTGGGGAGGCAGGCACTGCCCTTACAAACCAGGCAAGAGGGGCCCCCCCACTGCCCCCTGGGCTTTATATGGATTCTTCCCTAGCTCATCTCCAGCCGTACCCTTCCCCACCCTGAACCCTGTCCGGTCCTGTGCAGTTCTCTTGCCCAGGTCCATGCTCCCGGCTGCTGTTTGGGGGGATGTGGACAGAGTATGGACTGCAGGCTGGGGCCTCCATGTGTGCTTTTAAGGTCCCCTGCAGTGAGAGAGCCAGAGCGGAGGGAGGGCAGACCGTGGCCACTCTACTTACACTGCCCTGTTCTAGCCCGAACTAACTCCAAGGTGTTTGAGAATAAATTCAAAACTGATTGCAGGATTCCATTTCTACAAAATTCATCTCTGGTGACAGAAAGCAGGTCAGTGGTTGCCTAGGGTGGGGCAGAGGGTGGATGGACTGCAAAGAGGCACAAGGAAACTTTTGGGGGTGATGGAAATGTTGTGCATCTTGATTGCGGTGGTAGTTTCACAAGTGCGCGAAAAGGTCAAAACACACTGAATTGTACACTTTAAGAAGTGCGGTTTATTGTACATACATCATCCCTTTGGAGGCATGACTTATAATTACCCTCGCGAGCCTCTGGGTAGGGCTCAGAAGCAGGTTGAGCTCAGGGCCCACCTGGCTGCCTCCCGAGCCCTTTTCCTCTTCAGGCGCTTCAGCACCGACCCTCCCCACCTCAACCACGCCCCTTAACCACAGGTGGCTCACCCGGGCCCCAGCCCCTCAGCCCAGGTCCCGCCCCTTGCCCGGGATCCCTGTAATCAGACCCGCCCCCTTACCGAGGCGGTGGCCTGCCTGGCGGCCAACGCTGCCCAGACACTGGATCAGGGTACGGATCGCCGCGGGGCTCGCAGGCGCGCGTGGGCCGGGCAGCCGGTCCAGCAGGTGGTCTGCAAGCTCGACGAAGAGGTCGGTGCTGCAGGCGGCCGCCAGGTGGCCGAGCGCCCCAACGGCCCGCTTGCGCACGGCCAGGCGCGGACTGCTCAGCTGCGGCAGCAGACAGTGCAGGAGGCTGGCGTGGAAGGCGCCCAGCGGGGCGCCCAGCCTGGGGAGCCGGAAGGAAGGGGTGTCGGGCGAGGCCCACCCGGCGGGCAGCCTGGCCCAGGCACTTCCCCTCTCCCCATGGGTGCCTGGCCGCCTCCCCCATTATGACAACCCAAAGACCCTCAGCCTCCCCATCACTGAGGCCAGAGTGATCTAAAGTGTGCCTCGGGCTTCCCTGGTGGCGCAGTGGTTTAGAGTCCACCTGCCGATGCAGGGAACACGGGTTCGTGCCCCGGTCCGGGAAGATCCCATATGCCACGGAGCGGCTGGGCCCGTGAGCCATGGCCACTGAGCCTGCGCGTCCGGAGCCTGTGCTCCGCAACGGGAGAGGCCACAACAGTGAGAGGCCCGCGTACCGCAAAAAAATAAATAAATAAATAAAGTGTGCCTCTGCCTAACTCCTTCAGTGGCTCCCCAGTGCCCTTTAGATAAGCTGAGCTCCGGGCTCAAGGCAAGAGGGAACACCAGAGAATGGTTTCTGCACAGGTAGAACGCAGCCCCTGCAGCAGCTTCTTTCCCACATTCAAACCAGGCCTGTGCTTTTCCTGTCCCGTATGTGTCCTGAAACCTTTTCTTCTCTCACTCCACACCAACACATTGACCTCACCCTCCCATATCTCTCTGTCCAGCCCAGACCTCTCTCCTGGGTTTCATTTATTTATGTGTTCACCTACTATGTGACAGGGCCTGGGCTGGAAACTCGGGAGAGCAAGACGGACTCTGGCCCTCAGTCCTGCCCTATGGAGTTTTCGGTTGACGGGGTACCTCCCAGGCACCTCAAATTCAACATGTTCCAAACGGAAACCATCACGCCCACCCCGACATTGCTCCTGGAGCGCACCTACACGGCCAGTGGCCCTGTGTCTGTGCCCACAGTTAGGAAAGCCAGACCCCTGGGTGTCAGCCTTGAGCCTGCCTCTCATCCACTCCAAGCACTGTGGAGTCCACCTCCTAAATACAACCTGAATTCACCTGCCTGCAGAAGCCTTCTAAGCAGTTTCCCTGCCCATTCAACCCCCTCCCATCTTCCGTGCACTCTGCACATAGAAAGATCAGTCTAAAACACACAAATACACCCAAGGCATTCCTCATGCCTGCCAAGAACCCCTCCGCGAGCCCCTCACACTTTCAGTAGAATCTTTAGCCAACTGCCCCACCCTCCCAGCCCTATCTCTCCACACCAGCCCCTCCTCATGACACCTCATGACTGCCTTGCACAACCCCCAGGACCTCATGTCTCTCTGGTCTTTGCCCTCTGGGCCGAAGGCAGGTCCCCCCTCCGGGGTCCCCCTTATGCTCACCCACGCCTGGCCAAGTCCTGCCCACCCTTGAAGGCTCAGCTGGCTGGACCCTCTCTAGGAAGGTTTCCCACCCCCCAGCCGGGTTAAGGGCTCCTCCTCTGAGCTCCTATGGGCCCTGCTCTTAGCCGTATTGTTGTTCTTACTCCATTCACAGATTTATGTGCCTGTGAGCTTTTCCTTAGGGGCCGCCAAGACCCAGCCAACTCCATATTCCCAGAACTAGTCCAGCACCTGACATTTTTCCAGTAGGTGCTCAAATCTTGAGAGGCTGAATGAATGAATACTTTAAAAATGTGTAGTGCAATTTAAAACAAAGGCCCAGCTATACTAATCCAAGAGAAGAAAAAAAAGAGAAAGAAGGGCTGAGGGAGAGGATGAACACACATGGGCTCCAGCTATGGAGAGACCTGAGTTCAACACCTAGGTTCTGCCATTTACTGACTGTGATGGCAGACAGGCCACATCACCTCTCAGAGCCCATAAAATGGTGACAAACGAGTTCTCCTGGGACACTGCTGGTACGATTAAAGAGTCCTAGCACAGGGCCTGGTGTACAGTAAGTGCTGGCTCTGTGAACTTGAGACCCTCCCTGTCCCCCGTCCTCCTTGCCCAGGATGGCCTCCCGCACCTGCTCAGCATGTCAGAGAGGATGTCCAGGGCTTCCAGCTGCACAGCCGCGTCCTCCTGCTGGGCGATGGCACTGGTGAGCTGGCCTGTGATCTTCCGGCACACACTGGTGGCCAGGCCAGAGCCTGCACAGAGCACAAGGTGGGTGCGGTGAGGCCCAGGGCTGGCCTCCAGCTGTGGTCGGCCTTTGCTCTGGTTGTGTTCCTGAGCCCACATCCCTCAAATCCTGCTGACCAGGGAAGCCAGGGGTGGCGTGGTCCAAGGTTTGACGCAGAGTCAGACCAAACTAAAGGAGACAGCCAGGGAGCTAAAGAACCAAGGGCGGACCTGCTGGCTGGCTCACCTCACACCTGACCCCTTTGCCCTCTGCCTTCCAATGGGGAGGTGGGAAAAGTTAAGCCCTTCTTTCCTAGACTCCTTTGCTGCTTGGAGAGGCCAGGTGACCGTGTTCTGGCCATTGAGATACAGGTCAAAGTCTTCTGGGGAAACATGTGCTTTTCTTATAAAGGGCAAGAGACATGGGTAGAGACTTCAGCCCTGTCCTAAATGAGCTTCTGAATGAATGGCTGTAAAAATGGAGTGGCTGATCCCTTCAGAGTTATGTGAGAAAAGTAACCCCCTACTTCTTCAAGCTGCCATTAGTTAGACTTTGTTACTTGCAGCTAAAAGCATCCCTGAAACAGAGCCATGAAGTTTAACAGATCTGGGTCTGAATTCCCTGCCACTTATTAGCTGGCTGACCTTGGGTAAGTCCTTTCACCTCACTGAGCCTCAGCTTCTTCAATCATAAACTAGGACAAATAGCAATAGCACCGAGTCCCTAAGACCTGAGTACCTGTGGCTGCAGGCGGGAGCTCCGACAGGACGGTCTTGAGGCCGATGCCAGCGATGTCTCGGAGCTGCTCCTTGTCTGACCGCATGTTGGCACAGAGGGCATCCACGATGGTCTCCACCTGGTACTCCTTCACTTTGCCCACCAGAGGACCCAGGCTGAGTATGGAGGGAGGGAGGAGGTCCAAAAGCCCAGGCTCAGCTCGAGTCGGGCTGCCCCTTATATCCCCTCATGTCTGTGGGGCCACATGTGCTGAGGAAAAGGCCCCAGATCAACAGGAGACTTCCTATTTTGCCAAAGAAAGGTACCATCTGCGTATGCCGACATCATTCCTGGCACCTCCCAAACCTGCATCTCCTCTTGGGTTTTACATCTCAGTATATGGCCAAACCATCGAACCCGGCAACCTCAGCTGGAAACCAAGGAATGCCCAAGAGTAGGGTTCTCAAACTTGCGCGTGTATCAGAATCCCCCAGAGGACTTGTTAAAACACAGATTGTGGGACTTCCCTGGTGGCACAGTGGTTAAGAATCCGCCTGCCAATGCAGGGGACACGGGTTCGAGCCCTGGTCCGGGAAGATCCCACATGCCGCAGAGCAACTAAGCCCATGCGCCACAACTACCAAGCCTGCGCTCTAGAGCCTGTGAGCCAAACTACTGAGCCCGTGCTCCACAAGAGAAGCTACTGCAATGAGAAGCCCATGCGCCGTAAATGAAAAGTAGCCCCTGCTCGCCACAGCTAGAAAAAAAAGCCCGCATGAAGCAACGAAGACCCAACGTAACCAAAAAAAAAAAAAAAAAAAAAACACAACACAGATTGTTGGGCCCCACCCCAGCTTTTCAGACTTAAGGGATCTAAGTGGGGTTTGAGAATTTACATTTCTAGCAAGTTCGCAGTAGATGCTGACGGTCCAGGGACCACACTTTGAGAAGCTCTGCCTTAGAGGCTTGCTTCTCCAAGTGTGGTCACAGATCAGCATCACCAGCACTACCTGGAGATGCAGAGATGCAGCAGCTCAGGTCCTACCCGACAGCTACTGAACTAGAACCTGTGCAAAACCCCCAGGTGATTCGAATGCACGTGAAAGTTTAAAAACTGCACCAGACACACTGCTTCTCAGCCTTAACTGCCATTGCCATCACCTGGGGCCTTTTAAGAAATTGTTACCCAGGTGCCAGCCTCAGAGTGTCTCAGTTAATTGGTTTCAGGTGTGGCCTGGAGCGGGGAAGTTTTTTAAATTCCCCAGGTGATTCTAACATGCAGTCAAGGCTGAGAACCTCTGACCTAAAAGAGTGGTTCTCAGATGACAGTGTGCATTAGAATGCAGATTCCCGGGTGCTATATCCTCACCTGCCCGCCCCAGCCCACTCCTGAATTAGAATCCCTGGGTGGGGAGCACACAGTTTAAACAAGGGTCCCAGGTGGCCGCAGTGCACACCACTTTGCAAACTCTTGACTTCTTTCTCTAAGTAATCGCAGGTCTTTCCACTCTACCTTCTATAGCCCTGGTTCTCAGTAGGGGTGATTCTGCCCTGAGGGGCGTTTTGGATATTTACTGGGGTTGAGGGGGGCCTTCTATTAGTTATGTTCATCATAACTAATGAAATGGCACTTCTGGCTTTTATTGAGGGGATGGGGGAGGGGGGTTTGGGGGGGTGGGGTGAGGGAGGCCGGGGATGATAGAAAGACAATATTGCAAAATCATGTTCCATGTCCTGCTGGAGTTTCTAACATCCCACTGGGCATTCACACAGGTAAAAAGCCTTTCTATAATTATCTGAGTCCAAAACCTAATTTCATTTTACATATAAACACAAAGTACTTTTCTGCACTATTTTAATATATTAAGATATTAATATTTTAATACATTCTAAAATTTCCCAAAATGTAGTTATCAGGTAACTCGAAGGAAGACTGTACTTTATTTTCCTGGGAAACTTTACCGGGACATGGTCACCATTTCAGAAAATCTCGTAAGCTCAATGCTGCCTGTGCTGAGTCCCCAACATCCACACCTGTCTCCACCTGCTTCCTGCCTTGGCGAGCCTACCTCAGGTGCAGGCTTCTCACGACTTCATTACACGTCTACCGTCAACGCGACTGAGCATTTACACAGTGAAACACACACTATTCTACCATCAGCAACGTTCCTCCTATTTCTCCTTTATGCTCCAGTTTAAGGCATTATATAAACTGTTTTGTAATCATGTGTAAAGGCAGATTCTATTATGCACGAATTTCATTTCGTGATAAGAAAAGAGTATTTCAGACCACGTGTTATAAAAAGGGGTTACTGCTTCTGCTAGTAGGAAACCCGTCCACCTGATCTCAATTCCACCGTTAGAGGGATGCTCCCAGACCACAAACCTGAGGCTGTCTTGTTCCTGCATGAAACTCTTTACTGAATTCCTATGCTCTTAGGATCAAGTTGAAATTCACTACCCACCCAGAACACCTGGATCCAGCCCACAGAATACTGTTTGAGAGGCAGTGCCCCAATTCTGTTGACCCCCGCCATTCCTCAGTCCCCTGCTTACCCCGCCACACACACACATGCCCTGCACATACCTCCTCTTGCTTTTTCAGCTCTGGGGGTAACTGGCAAAGGTCTCAGAACGACACCTCATGATGCCTATGGCCAACGCGCCCCCCCCTGCCGCATCCTTTCACCCCCACCACTTCTGTGCATGCCAGCCTGACCTTTCAGCTGCCAACACCTGCATCTGTGCCTGAGGGCTTTCCCTGGATGGAGATGCCAAGGAATGCATAACGCTCCACCTACCCCAGGAGCAGCCCTCAACCAAGGAAAGCTGGCAGGTGGGAACACTCCAAGGTGCATGTCCTACACTGTGTGCCAGGGATCCCCAGCAGGGGTAAGCTCCACTCGCCCACAGGAGAAACTTGCTTGATGCTTTATTGCTTTTCTTCCTTCCCTGCCTCACTTCTCTACCCCGCTACCTAGTTTCCTGGGATCTCTTTCCTAGCAAACTTACACTTGGATCCTTGCCATGGGGTGTACTTCTGGGGGAACCTACACCAAGTCACTGTCCAGCTCCACTAGGGCTCCAACAGCTGCTCAGCAATTCTTCTCTCAGAGGCTGTACCCCAAAGGGTCAGGGACCCTCCCATCACCACCAGGGTTGACACTCACCACTTAACCGCCAGGTTCTGCACCTCCCCGTTCTTGTCCTCTAGAAGCCTGAGAAGCATCTTTACCACCTTGCGCTCGCTGTCCTCATCCAGCTGGATGGAGTCCTTCTGCAGCTCTGACATCAGGTCACTGGTAGCCATGAACCTGGGCAGGGAGAACGGAGGAGGATGGCCGAGCAGCTCCTGGGCCCCGGTGATTTGGGCAGTACCTCAGAGTTCCCCAGAAGCAGACCTTGATACAAAGGGTCAGGGGCAGTCAAGGGCAATACATTATCTGGGCTGTGGGCACAGTTGGGCTACCACAAGGCAACGCGTGTGTGAGACACCGACTGGCCCAAGGTGGCAGACTCAGACACACAGCATCCCAGCTAAAGGCTTAGGACCTCCAAAGCACGTGGCTCCTGCTTCTGCCATTTATGCAAATGCGAACTTGGGCAAGTTACTTCACCTCTCCGAGCCTTACTTAAACTGTCTGAAAAGTGGGGATGAGAACGGTACCTGCCTTGTAGGGCTGTATGGAAGATAAAAGAAGACAATGTATGGGGTGTGCTTAGCACACAGTGGGCACTCACGAGGTGTCCCGCCATGATTATAATGTCACGTCATTCGCATCTCATTCGGGCTAGAAGGTCGAACACAAACCTTGCAACCGAGTCAC
>NW_006788335.1:447541-451914 GCF_000442215.2 Lipotes vexillifer | reverse complement strand
CAGCAGAAAGCCTCTCTACCTGACAGGTGGAGGGGGACTAGCCCCGTCCAGCCCACCCGACCTCAAAGAATCACTCAGCCCTGCCCTCACACCAGCGGGTCTCAAACCGTGGCCAGCATCAGAATCACCTGCAGGGCTTGCCAAATGCTGCTGGGCCCCAGGGTTTCTGAATCAGAACGTCTCAGCTGAGGCCCCAAATTATGCATATCTAACAAGTTCCTGGATGAGGCTGAGGGGCGGGGACCACACTCTGAGAACTAACGCCCCAGGCCAGGTTAATGGGCAACAGGCATATCTTAGACATAGATGGCAACAGCTGAGCAGTCCCCAGCCACAGCTCGCAGACCCAGGGTGGGCATCAGCGTCAAGGACCACCCACTCACAGCTGGGCAGATCCGTGTGGCCGGATGCCCTGTCCCCGGCATTTGAAATTGCAGTGGAGTCTGAGCTGGAAGGTCACGGAGAGCTGGGGCTGCCGTAGCAACATGGAGCACCATTCCTGCCAAGATCAGGAGGGCAGAGCAGCCTTAAACTGGCAGCCCTTGGCTGTGTCCACCTGGCAAATGTTCTTCGAAAATTTGCCATTTAAAAATTAGAAGAGTTGACATAAAAGTACTGATTTCCAGATTCTCTTGAAAACAGCACATTTGAATACAGCTGGGCCAACAGTCTCTGGTGACTATAGCTGGCTCGAGGCAGTGGCGGCTGCCCTCTGTAGGTAGATGCACACTCCCCAGGTCAGCAGGTTCTCCCCAGGCCCACTGCAGCCGTTTACTGGCTCCTGCAGGCACTTGACAGCAGAGAGGAGAGATGCTGTGAAGTCCGCATCAGAGAGTGGCGGCCCCAAAGAAAGCATCCAGCTTTTGCTCCCCAACCAGACCTCTTTACACCAGCCCTGCTTTCTAGCTTGAGCGAGCCAACCAAGAACCCGCTCCCCCTGCCCCACCAAGCCTGCTATGGCAAAATCGGTCACAGTGGGATTCCAGCCTCACCTCTGCAGGCTCAGACCTACTGCTGGATGTCACAGTGGCCCCTAGGGCCCCTTAGGCAGGAGGGCACTTGTCGGTGTCATAGCTGTTTATTTTTAACAGCTGGGATAAGCCTCAAGCCTAAGAGAAGAAAGGAGGCTGGGCTGGAGGCAAGGAGGGAGTGGCAGGGCTGACCATGCCCACCTGTGGGCCTGGCCACCTCAGGATAAGCAGCCAAGGTAAGATGAAGGATGAGGTTTGGATCTGAGCCAGGACAAGGCCAGGGGTAGCCACACGCACTCCTAAGTCTGTCCAGCTGAAGGGATGTTCAGAGAAGGCAGGCAGGGCCCTGAAGCTGAGTTTCTGCTGCAGTCCATGGAGACCCAGCTCAGCCTGGCAACCCAAGGGATGGACTCCCTTGCCCAAGATGGGCCTCCTGTGTCTCTCTTTCTTCTCCACCTACTGAACTCCCATTCACCTGTCAAGGGCCCAGCTCAAATGTCCTAGTCTCAGGGAAGACTCCTCTCATCATCCTGCCCTATCCTCCACCCACAATCTCTAAGCACACTTGGTCCCCCTGGATAGGACCCTCTCAGATACTCTGCACCCCTCCATTATAGCATCTCTCACAATGCACTGCAAGCTTGGTCACCAGTGTCTCCCCTGTTGAACTGTGAACTCACAGAGACCTGTCAGTTCATCTCTGGGACTCCAGGCCCAGCAAACAACAGGTCCAAAGAGGCCCTGAGGGGGCAGGGTAAGGGCAGAAGGGGAAGGAGGGTTAGGACCAGCCCCTAACAGGGCTCAGAGCCAACCAGCTGTGTGGGAATCCAAACTCAGAAACTAATCCTTCTGAAATACTCCCCAGCACTTCTGACACCCCAGAGTTCCTGCAAACACAGCTCTCACATATATGTGTATATGTGTGTGGCGGTCGTAAAGGGGGCGTATACAGGAAAGGGTATCATTTGGTAGGTAAGAGTGTGGGCACCGAAGTTTGGCTTTAAGTAAATATACTGGCCATATACTTATCACCTGGGTGACCTTGAACAACTGACTCCTCTCTCAGCCTCAATTTTTCCATTTATAAAATGGGAATTTTCTTTGCCCCACTTCATAACACCTTTGGAAGGTTTTAATAGGACAAGCAGCTTTTGGCATGAGGCAGATGAGGCAACTAGGCTCAGAGAGGTTGCATGAACCACCCAGTATCACACAGCAAGTTGGGAAAAGCAGCACACCGGTCAGGTCTCCTGGATCCTCAACCAACACTACTATGTTTTCAATAAATGATGTAGGAATTCCTGCCAAGACCCCTCAATTTACCCATTTCACTGTTGAAGTCTGAGTGGGAGTAGAGCAGCCGCCTGCCCACAGAGTGGGGGCCCAGAACAACAGGGATCGAAGGCTTCCTCCACCTGCCTGGGATCCCCACTTGCAGTCACCGTCCGCCTCCAGGAGCCAGAGGACACAGTCTCAGTTTCATTCCAGAGAAACCCTAGAGGCGACTCAACTGAAATACTCGGCCACATGGGTGCCTGGACAGCTGGTCAGGCCCCCTGGTATTTGGACTTTAAAAATAGATATCATCCTCATATGCTTGGGGTGGTTTTAGGTGTTCTCAGGGCCGCTGGCAGAGCAGACTGGAAGGGCGTCTCAGGCTCCAGCTGGCAGGGCCAATTCCCTCTCCTGGAGCCTGGACCTGAGGGCCTAGACAGTGTTGCAGATCCCCTCGGTGACTGGCCGGCTGTGTGACCTTGGGCAAGTCACTTCACCTCTCCAAGCCTCTGGAGAACAGGAAGAACAATCACTACCACCCAGGCAGACAGGAAGACTGAATGAGATTACACTGGACAGCAGGGAGCCTGGGACACAGAAAACATTCACTGAGTACCACCTGTGTACCCAGAACATGCTCTGGACACAAAAGGAGACTGCACAGTCCAGAGGTCCAGGAGCTCTGGGTCTCCCAGGCTTAAAAAGTTATGCAGCAGAAATATGGGCCGGGGGAGGTGCCTAACCCTGCCTGGGTATCAGGAAGCGTCCCAAAGAGGTGACAACTGAGTAGCAGCTAGCCTGGTGAAGGGGGGAAATGACGGGGCAGACAAAGAACTTCCAGGTAAAGGCCCAGACAGGGGAGGGGACTGGCAGATTTCTGATGTGCCCAAAATCACAACAGTGTCAATCTATTAAGTGCTTACCTGGTGCCAGGCACTAATCTAAGCATCCCGCATGTATTAACTCATTTCATTTTCACACCAACCCTCTAGGTGGGTTCTGTTATTATCCGCATTTCACAGAAACAGAAGCTGAGGCTCAGAGGGGTTAAGCAGCTTATCCACAGTCACACAACCAGTAAGTGGCCGGAGGCAGGATCTGAACCCAGGACTGTGGCTCAGAGGCTCTACTAAAGCGAGGCCTCTTGAGCGGTGTTGGGGAATAAACTGCCGAAGGCAGGGGTCAGACCAGGAGGGCAGGGCCTGGGTATCCTTAGCTGTCAGGGGGCCTTGCTAAGATCTCATCCTCTGTGTTAGACTGACCTGACTGTGCACCTCGATTCTCCACTTCCTAGCTTTGTGACTGCACCTGGGCCCTTCTCGCCTCTGAGCCTCACTCTCCCTATCTGTAAAATGGGGGGGGGGGCGAGTAAAGTGACAGAATGTTCAACAGGCTATATCCTCTCTGAGGACTCCTTACAGCACAGAACTGGCTGTGTGATTATGGACCAGTCCTTTTCCCTCTCTGGGCCTCAGTTTCCCCTGAGGAGGAGGGGACTGGGCCAGAAAGGGAGTGGCCCACAAAACCTATAAGCCCCCACCAGAACCATCACCTACCTCTGTCTGCTAAGCCACTCGGCTCAGCCCCCTCCCTCAGGTGGTGTCAGAGCAAACCCGGGAGGCGGGAAAGGGTGCCCCTATGAAGTGCGGGGAGGAGGCGTGGGGTGATGTTGAGAAGGGAGCAGAGCTGAGGGTACGAGTGAAAAAGTCAGCCCTGGGGTTTGTAGTCCTGGGAGGGGAGCGAGTTTCAATGCGGAGAAGAGGCAGGCGCTGGGATCCCCAAAAAGAGGCCGAGGGCTTCAGTGGGGCTTGAAGAGGAGGGCCAGTGCCCATCAAATGCGGGGAGAGATGCGGGCTGGGCATAAGCGGAGAGAGGAGAGGCAGAGGAAGCGTGCAGAGGGGCAAGCTGCGGCTCAGACGCGGGACGGCGGCCAGGGGCTGAAGTTTGCACGGTGGGAGACGCAGCTGGGCTGGAGTCCCGGAGAGGACAGGGCAAGCAATCCGCGGAGAACTCAGCCCGGGCTTCCGCCGGGCGCAGAGGCGGGGAGGGGGCGTCTCGGGGGCAGGAGTGGAGCCCGCTGCGAGGAGCAGCGACGGGGGCTGCAGGGGCCCGGGGGGGGGCCGGGGC
>NW_006788335.1:439395-446146 GCF_000442215.2 Lipotes vexillifer | reverse complement strand
CTCCCCCGCCGCACGCGGCCAGCGCTCAGCTAACAGAAATAGCCGCCCCCGCCCCGCCCCGCCCCGCGGCGCAGCGCTCGCCTCTGCCTTGGCCGCCGCTGCGGGAGGCGGGAGGCGGTTAGCGGGAGGCGGTTGGCGGGAGGGGCCCGCCAGTAGCTCTGTGGTCTCGGCCCGGCGCCAGCCCTGCAGACGGCCCATCACCGGCTTGCACACTCCCACAGACGGGAAGCTCACCACCTATCACCGGACAGCCTCTCCCTATGATTCCTGTGGGCCTCAACCCTGCTCGCGAGACACAGGCATGGTAACAGAGAGTCTCAGGTTCGAACCCCACCTCCGTCAGTTCTGCTGCTGTGAGGCCTTAGCCAAGTTACTTGACCTCTCTAAGCCTCAGCTTTCTCATCTGTAGGCATTCAAGGAACAGGAGCTGCTATTGTAGGTCAAGCCAACCAAAGCACTTCCACCCGCACCCTGCTCCGCATGCGGTCCACCCCAAAGCCAGACAGGATATGGAGTGTACCCTATCGCCCCAGGCCTCCTGCCTGCCACCTCCAACCCTCAGGACATCATGGCCAGTTTCCTCATTTTATAGCTACACAGCTGAGGCCCAGAGAGGCAAAGGGACTTGCTGCAGGTCACACGGCCAGTGAATCTGGGATGGAATCAGGACTGACCCCAGACTGGGCAACAGTTCTTACCCAGAATGAAGCTGTGCACAGTTTCTCCCCAGGTAGGTACAAGCTCAGGGTGGGAGAATCTGTAGGAGGACGAGGAGAGTGGCAGAACTTCTCCAAACAGCCAGGAGGCTGCTGGCTCTTGGGAAAGTGACTCACATGTGCAAGACAACCCGGGGTTCAAATCCCTGCCAGGCTGCTTCCTGGCTGTGTGGACTTGGGATAATGACACAACCTCTCTGAGCTATGTTCTTCTCACCCGTAAGATAGGGATAAAATTAATCTTTATTTTATAACACACTTCTTGGGTACCAGTTATTATGGGTTCCTGGGCTCTAGAGTAGCACTGTCCAACAGAACTTTCTGCAATGTTGGAGATTTTATACATCTGCACTGTCCATTATGGTGGCCATCAGTCACATGTGGCTATTGAGCACTTGAAATGTGGCTTAAATGAAATGTGACTTAGTATGATTGAGGAATGGAATACTTATTTCTATTTACTTTTAATTAACTTTAAAGAGCCACCTACAGTTAGTGGCTACCATAGTGGACAGTGCATTTCTGGACAGTAGGGACACAGCAGGGGACTAGACACACACAGCCTCTACCCCTTGGGGGCCATACATTCTAATGGAGGATGTGAGCATTAAGGAAGTAAGTGATTAGATAAGGAAAATAAGAGCTATACAGAAAACAAAAGAGGGTGACGGCATAGAGAGTGCCTGGGTGTGGAGGGGCAACTTGAGCCATGTTACTCAGGGAGGGCCTTTTTTGAGGAAGAGACATTTGGGCTAAGACCTGAACAGAGGAAAGGAGGCAGCTGGGCAAAGTTTTGCAGGAATAGCTCCTCAGACAGAGAGAGAACAGCAAGTGCAAAGGTCCTGAGGTGGGAACAAGTATAGGACGAAGTGAGGTCAGAGAGGTGGGCAGGAGCCAGATCATTTGCAGCCTTTCAGGCCAAGCTGAGGAGTGAGTTAGGATTTTATGTCAAATCTCTAGGGAGCCACTGGAGGGCATTAAGCAAAGAGGTGACGTGACTGGTGTTTTGGAAAGACCCCTGTGACTGCTGAGCAGTCGTGCAGTCAAGTGTGATGGGGGCTGCATGAGGGGAGTAGTGGTGAAGGTGGGAAGAAATGGACAGATTTGGATATGTTATAGAAATAGAATAAATAATGACACAGCCACTTTAGAAAACAGTTTGGCAGTTTCTTATAAAGTATGCTTATCATATGACCCAGCAATTACACTCATAGGTATTTATCCAAGAAAAATGAAAGCATATATTCACACTAATACTTGTACATAAATGTTCATAGCAGCTTTATTTATAATCACCAAAAACAGGTGGGATAAGGATTTGTAAAGACTTTTTTCCTGGAGAGTAGGCCTTTGTTATGGAGAACACTTCGCAGAGGTTACTCTTTGCCTCCCCTTCTCAGAACTCAGAGGGGAGCTCTCTTCATTTTGAGAACCTAGTGAGGTGCCTGGAGGTAAAACCCACAAAAGTGTGGGGAGCTCCCTTAAGGCTGTGGCCCCAGGAGTTTCTCACTCTCCCGCTAGTTCCCAGTCAGCCTCCCTCAATTTGTCAAAATTGCCGTAAAAGTGTTCCTATCAGCTTATGGCTCCAGTGGCTTTTGCTATAGGGAAGCAGATCTCAGCTGTAACTTTCTAGATTCTCCTGCCTCTTTAAATTTTGGGGTGGTGTTTGCCCTTCCACCTGACTTCTCAGTTGGGTCTAAGAAAAGTTGTTGATTTTCAGTTTGTTCAGCCTTTTCTTGTTGCAAGGATGGGAATGATGGCTTCCAAGCTCTTTGTGTGTTGGTGTTAAAACTGGAAGTCCTGTCCTCAATCGTGAAGTCTTCTTTATATGTGGTATATTTATATATGGTATATTTTGCAAACATTTTATCCCAGTTTGTCAGTTGTCTTCGACTTTATGATGATTTTTGCCATGCAATTAAAAAATATGTTATTCTTCTGTATGGTAGGAGATATGGATCTAATTTTACTTTTTCCAAATGGTTACCCAGTTGCCTCAGCATCATTTATTAAAATGTCCACAAATATAAAGGTTTATATTTAGCACAAAGTAATTTCCTTGTGGTGGTGTATCAGCTCTGTATCTTGGTGGTGGTGGTTATATGAATCTATACATGAGCTAAAATGCATAGAAACTGTGCATACAAATGAATGCATGTAAAAAAAATGGTGAAAATGGATTAAGGCTGATAGTCTAGTTAATGGTACTGTATCAGTGTCAATTTCCTGGCTTTGATATTGTAGTACAGTTATGTAAGGTGTCACCATTGGGAGAACCTGGGTGAAGGGTACATGGGACTCTATGTATTATTTCTGCCACTTTATTTGAGTTGATAATTTCTATCAAAACTAGAAGTTTAAAAAAATTCACCTTTGCTACAGCGAGCTGAGATGGCTAGATTAAATTTTTTTAAGTACAATTTGTTAAAGTGGCAAGTCTGCTCCATTTATATTCGTCGTGATTACTGATATGTTTGGTCGACTTTTATCCTCACTTATATTCTTTTTTTTTAAAGGTTTAAAAATGTTTTTTTAATTGAAATCTACCATACATACATCAAAGTGCAAAAATCCTAAGAGTACAACTTGATTATTTATTTTATTTATTTATTTTTTTGCGGTACGCGGACCTCTCACTGTTGTGGCCTCTCCCGTTGCGGAAAACAGGCTCCGGACACGCAGGCTCAGCGGCCATGGCTCACGGGCCCAGCCGCTCTGCGGCATGTGGGATCCTCCCGGACCGGGGCACAAACCCGCGTCCCCTGCACCGGTAGGTGGACTCTCAACCACTGGGCCACCAGGGAAGCCCAGCAATTCCTTCTTTGATTCTTTACTTCCATATTCAATTTCTTTGGAAAAGAAAGTTCTTTGAGCAAGAATCTGGGAATGATAAACTTTGTCAGTTTTTTGCCTGACAATGTCTTTATTAAGCCTTTGCTCTTAAATATTTAGGTGGATTTAGGATTTTAAGTCGATATTTTCTTTCAGCACTTTGAAGGCATTGTTCCTTGTTTTCTGGCTTATCCTGTTGCTGTTTAGATTCCTGCTCTCACTATAACTAAACTGCCCAAGATCATCTTATAGTCAAATATTGCTACTGTGACTCCTGTCACACACCGACGTTCCATCTAGTTGGATTGAGGAGAAGAGAAAAGGGGCAATTTGCCAGATGTGTTTTAAGGAAAGTTCTCAGAAGCTGATCCTTCACTTACAACCCATTGGCCACCCATAGCTATTAGGGCACTGGGAAATGTAGTCTTAATTCTGGTGGCCATGTGCCTGCTATACCCCTAGCATAGGGGGCAGGACTGGTTCATTCCTGGACCCTCCCCCCAGGAGGTGCCCCACAGGGGTCTGAAGATAGAATTTGTTGGCAAACGCTTCTCCCCACTCGTACATGGCCAGGGCTTGAGGTGTTGCCTGAGGAGAAGGCCCAGGCAGCAGAACCACTCCCTTCCCCCCCCCAGAAACAGCCCCTGCCCCAGGAGTCATCTCACTCGGCCGTGTGAGAGGCTGGGCTGCTCCCTCTGGGTCCCACTTCTTCTGTCTGGACCTCAGCAGGGGCTTTTGCCCATCTCCTGGTATTCCAAGTTGTGAGATGCCAGTCCACCTCAGAGGGGCACTAAAGGAATCCTTTGGCCTCCTCCTGGAGAACTAAAAAAGGAACACTTTCTTAGTACTCTCAGGTGCTGTCTGTGTGGGGCAGGTGATTTTTCCATTTGACCTATGAAGAAGCCGAGACTCAGAGAGGTTAAGTGATTTGGGTGACGTCACACAGCTAGAGCCAGCACTCAAATTGGGGTCTCCCAGCTATTTAAAATACTGAACCACTTGAGGGCTATTCATAATACTAAACCACTTCTTTCTGGGATGGAGAAAGATTTTTGTGGCTTGAAGCAAACAAGTTTAAACTCTTGTTCTATCACATCTTTCAGGAGTGAACGAGGCAGGCAGGTTGCTGGGAGAGGGTGACAGCCCCCCAGCCTGTGGGGGGAGTCAAGGATCCAAGCAGTGAGTATTCCTGTCAGCATTTACCAAAGAGCCAGGCCGTGTGCTAAGCACAGGGGGGTATAGAGGAAAGCTGATCAGGGATGTGGTTAAGAACAACTACTTAGTGAGAAGACAGAGCTGAATTTGAGTCACCTCTAGCTGTGGGGCCTCGGGCAAGTGACTCAGTCCCTCTGAGCCTCAGTTTCCACATCTATAAAATGGAAATAATAGCACCCACCCAATAAGGCAAAGCTCTTGGCAGAATGCCTGGCACATGGCAAACCTGCAGTGAATGGTAGCTATTGGTTGTTTTTATTATCGTTACACCTTGTAGGGGAGACATATGCTGATGTATGATGGTCGAGGGAAGGATTGTGGGGACACAGAGGAGAGGGATGGGACATGTGAGCCAGGCCTTGAGGAGCAGTACATCCTCCAGGCAGAGAACCGGGCCAGCGTTTCAGACACGAATGCCTGTATACTCACAACCTCAGGCTTCATCATCAGGTGCCCTGGGTCTGCCCCTCACGCCTACAGGACAGATGCGTCCTGTGACATCTGCCCAGGCTTGAGTCCGGTCAGACATCGCTCACAGGTGAGTCACTGCCCGAGCTCTTAGGAGAATTCCCAGGCTGAAGGCTCTGGGTCCTTCCGGCATAGGTGAGCCCGTTTCAAACATTTGGGTCTTGCATCTCAAGAGCCTTTTAAAAAATCTCCCTCCCTCCCTACTTCCTTCCTCCCTTCTTCTTTTCTCCCTCCCTCTCTTCCTTCCATTCTTTCTATTCGTCATAAAGGTTAACAACTCACACATTTATTTACAGAGATTCATGACACCTCCTCAAGAGCAGAACTATACTTGCAAACCAGACAGCACTAGAACGGGATGACCAAGGCTGATACAATCCAAACTGGGAGATTCCACAACAGCGGTTCCAGCCAGGAGTCTCCTGGTGTCTGGTCGCTAAATACTGGCTTCAAGCAAAGCAATGGAAACCACAGTCCAGACACTATGGTAGGACAAGACCGCCTCTCTCCAGATGTGGAATGTAAGTCCAGTAACACTGCATGCTCCAAGACTTTTTTTAAATGGAAATATCCTAACGTACACAGAAGTAGGAAGAACAATATAATGAATTCCAACGTACGAATCACCCAGCTTCTGCTACTGTCAATGTTGGTCAGTCGTGCTTCCTCTCTCCCCCTCCCCCAT
Source organism: Lipotes vexillifer (assembly GCF_000442215.2). Classification (NCBI taxonomy): domain Eukaryota; kingdom Metazoa; phylum Chordata; class Mammalia; order Artiodactyla; family Lipotidae; genus Lipotes; species Lipotes vexillifer. The sequence goes on along the minus strand of NW_006788335.1, from coordinate 440,230 downwards.
TTTTCCCCCGAGGCTGGAGTGCTTAAAGCAAATACCAAACGCAATGTCCTGTCACTAGTAATCACTTCAGCCTGCCACGCCAACGGACGGTATTTTTACATAACTGCTGTGCCAACGTCACACCTAACAAAAATAACAAAAACCCATAAATAATCTAATATTTAGTCCATATTCAGGTTTCCCAGATCGTGTCAAAGATGTCTGTTGGCAATTAGTTTGTTAGAAGAGTGTTCACAAAATTCATTTGGCTCTGAATTCCACAACTGCGGCACTTCACATGTTTTGCTTCCTGGATGGGCTATAAGGGGCATGGAGACAGGAATGCATCCTACTCCTTAAAACCTCCAGCTGTGTCCTGGACTCAAGCTAGCTCACAGTAGGCCCTCAAGATGAGGCCAGGTTCCCTGTTAACCTCTGTACCAGCTCCAGCAGCCCTGGGTGGGGTGGGCCCTACCTGTTTACCATGGAATATTACTCAGCAATGAGAAGGAACAGGCTGCTGATACAACAACCTGGATGAATCTACAGAGAATTAACGCTGAGTGAAAAAAGCCAATCGCAAAAGGTTACAAACGGTATGGTTCCTTTTCTGTAACTTTCTTGAAATAAAATTGTAGAAATAGAGAAGAGATTAGTGGTTGCCAGGGATCAGGGAGGGGAGGAGTGAGAAGGAAAGTGGGTGTGGCTATAAAAGGGCAGCATGAGGGGTCCTTGTGGTGATGGAAATGTTCTGTATTTTGATGGTATCAATGTCAATATCGTGGTTGGGAAATTGTACTATCGTTTTTCAAGATGTTCCCATTGGGTGGAGCTTGGGAAAGAGGACATGGGGGGC
>NW_006788335.1:396214-439385 GCF_000442215.2 Lipotes vexillifer | reverse complement strand
GGGAAAGAGTACATGGGGGTCTCTGTGTTCTTTCTTAAAACTGCATGTGGTGATCTCAAATAATTATCTCAAATATATTATCTCAAAAAGTTTAATTTTAAGAGAATGTGGTCAAGCAGAGGTAGTTTCCGCTAGAAACCAAAGGGAATATTTTCTGGACCTATTTGTCCCCCTCAAAGAGACTTTCAGGGATAGTTTGCATTGCTGCCCTCCAGTGGTTGTCAAACTGTGTTCCCTGGAGTCTTTGGGTTCCCAGTGGGCACTCCAGTGGCTGCCTGCAAGGTGATGCTGAGCAGGTGCTTCCATCAATAGCCCCAAGATCCCTAGAACTAGATCCCTTGAACTAGAAAGAAGTCCATTCTGATCTGCTAGAACGTCTTAAATTTTATTTGTTAAAAGGATCTTTCTGCTTAAAAAAAGAAAAAGGAAGTTTGAAAGCCACTTAAATGGAGTCTGAACCCTCATTTTACATTTGTCAGAATGAGCTAGGGTTGACCTTTTCCCCGCCACCCCCCTTTTTTAAAAGAAATTTAACTTTAGTCCTTGTTCTTCAGAAGAGGCATTGAGACATTGGCATCTGAAGAGTCAGAGGACTTTCAGGATGTCCAGGTCCAACTTCTGCCTTCGGCTGCAGAGGTTTTCCTTAGACCCAACAGTTGAAACCACTGAGATCCAGGAGCCCAGGGTGAGTCAGGCTTAATGTAGATTTAGGAATATTTTAAACTCCATCTCAAATTGCATCAGATACAGCCACTGTTTCCCAAAGAATATGGAGTAGCAAAGAGTCCAATCTAGGCCAGAGGCTACCTCTTCAAACATGGATTTAAATGACACATACAGGGGCTTGTAAATGAGGTAATGTTGGAGTTTCTCCATGGAGGGGTGAAAAAAGTCTTGCCTTTGAAGTCAAGGAAACCGGGATTCAAGTCCTGACTTAGCCACGTCCCAGTTACGTCACCTTGAGCAATCATTCACCCCTCTGATTCTCACTTCTCTCATCCATGAAATGGGCGATAGTCCCTGATTTACAGCATTCCTTTAATAAATGTTTTAATATGGTTAAGACAGGCCCTGCCCTCAGAGGCATCCATTTGCTGAGTAAGTAAAAACTCATGTCAAGAACCAGGCACCAGGGTGCTCATAGTAGGGGCACATTCTTTGTCCTCTTCACCCACAGGGTATCATTCTCAGACCCAAGAAGTCTCTTGGGAGTTCCCATCAGCCTGAGGGATCCCAGGGCCTCATCACAAGAGTGTCAAGGGCTGGGGAGGGCCAACTGTGTCCAGGCACTGCCCCGAGTAATTCATACAAATAATCTCACCACGGATTGGGACTGCTGTCTCCCCATTTTTATGGATGTGGAGACTGAGGCCAAGCTGTGTAACTGTTGCCTCTAGAATTCACATACCTGCTGAGTCAGGGGGGCCCCCCTGGCTGTCAGTTCTAGAATGCAGGGAAGCCAGATGCCACACTCAGCTGCTGAGCTGGCTCCCTGGGGCTGTCAGCTGTGGCCACAGGATGGTGGGAGTTTGCCCCATGAATCACCCCCCGCCACACACACACACACACACACACACACACACACACACACACACATGCAGGGCAGTGAGGTCACCTCAGGATGGAGCTGAGCTGGACCTGCCTTGCGCCTCTGGCAGCTCTGTCTTGGCCCTGGAGATCCGCCCATGGCAGAGAGGTAGGAAATGCCCTGAGATTGTGCCTCCACCCTGTGCCAGATGCTGCAGGAGGTGAACTCCTATTTGCTCAGAGAGGGGAAGTACCCTAACCTGGGACTAGAAGGAGGCAAACACAAGGTCATGACTGGGTCTTATGAGCACCTACTATGTGCCCGTCACTGAAACCTTTAAGTGGTAGGAAGTATTATTTAGACCAGTGGTTCTTAAACATGAACAAGCGTCAGAATCACCACGGGGTGGGGGTGGGGGCTATTAAAATACAAATTGCAGTCCCACTTCCAGAGTTTCTGATTCATTAGGACTAGGGTGGGGCCCGAGAATCTGCATTTCTAGTTTCCAGGTGATGCTGATGCTGCTGGTCCAGGACCCACACTTTGAGAATAGCTAATTAGTTCAACTTCCTTTCCCTTGCTTAATGGTGGTTCTCAAGTTTCTTCTTCCAGGGATGGAGGTCTCATTGCCTATTCTGTCAACCTATTTCATTTCTAGATAGTTTTTACTGTGAAGATATGACTTGTGTGTGTGTGTGCTTATGTTGCGATGAAAACTAACCCTCTTGGCTGTCCCCTGTGGCTCATTCTCTATGCCTCTGGCCTGCATGATCTCATCAAAAAGGAGCAATTGGAGGGGAGAGGAGACTTGCAATTAGATCAAAGGTCTCCCTCACCTGCACAGTCCATAGCCACCAAGCCCTGTCCATTCTACCCTCTAAATCAACAGTGTCCAATAGAAATATATTGTGAGCTCTGTGTACAAAATTTAAAAAATTTTTCCAGTAGCATCATTAAAAATAGCAAAAAGAAGCAGGTGAAACTAATTTTAATAATATACTTTAACCCAACTATATTCAAATATTATCTTTTTAACAGGTGATCAGTACAAAAATTATTAAGGAGCTATTGTGTATTCTTTTTTCTCGTGCCAAGACTTGGAAATCCAGTGTGTATTTTACACTTACAGTACACCTCAATTCTGACCAGCACATTTCAAGGGCTCCATAACCACACGTGGCTGGTGGCTACTGTTTTGGACAGCGCAGTGACCTTGTTCCTAGTACTCAGCTGCCCTGCCACGGCTCATGCTTACCAGATTCCTGCCCCTCATGTCTTGCCTGCCAGTCCACAGTACGGCAGCCAAATCATTGCCTGAAACGTAAGATTTGATCATGTCCCTATCACCCTCATGATAAGGTCCGGCCTCCTTGGTCTGGCTTCTGAGGCCTCTCTTGCTTTCCCTTCTCCCCTCCTCCAGCCCCCAAGCCCCCCACTCTCCTGCTGTACTGAATTATTCACAGATCCTCAGCACAGTAGTGCCTGTTACCTCTAAACCTTTCCACATTTGGTTCCCTCTGCCTCGAATACCCTTGGAACGCATCTTGGGCTACCCTTTCAGGTCACTCATTCATTCAACAAAATTTATCGAGCACCTACTATGTGTTGGACACTGTCCCACATCCTGGAACAAACCAATACATAAGAAGGAAATATGCATAACAAGAAAGTATACGGTGTGTCACACAGTGAGCAGTAAAGCAGGATGTGAGGGAAAGGTGGTGCAGGCGGTTACTACTCTATACAGGGTGTCAGGGAAGGCTTCTTGGAGAAGGTGACATTTGAGTAGAGAGACCTGAAAAAGTGAGGGAAGGAGCCAGGTGGCTGTCTAGGGCAAAGCATTCTAGGCAGAGGGAACAGCCAGTGCAAAGGCCCTGAGGAGGAAGCCTGACTGGAGTGTTTGGGGCACATTCCTGGGTGGCTGGGGCAGAGTGAGAGAGGAAGTCATAGAAATCAAGATCAGGGAGAGCAAGGAGTGAGTGGCACATCATACAGGGCTGTGTAAATACGGGAGTGAGTGAGGTGTGAACCCTGGGAGGGTGCTGAGCAGAGGAGGGACATGAGCTGACTTGAGTTTTAACCAGATCCCTCTGGTTGCCATGATGAGAACAGACAGGAGCATAGAGACTAGTGATGTGGTGGCCAGACCAGGGTGGTTGCCAAGCCGATGGAACGAAGAGGCTGGATTCAGAATATGTTGAAGGTGGGGACAACAGGGTTTTCCAGATAGGTCAGAACCAGAGTATGAGAGAACAAAGCATCAAGGATGACTCCTGAGCTTAGATGACTCCTCTTCCAGGAAGCCCTCCTGGGAACCCATAGCTCCCTGGGCTTTGCCCTCATGGGGGCTGTCGTGGCCTATCTCCCTCAGGGTGCTCCCCATGGCAGTGTAGGACGTGTAGGACTTGTTTACTGTCCTGCTTCCAGCGTGTTTGAGAGGTGAGTGAGAGTACCGGCCTCAGCTTTGAGAGGTCAGTCCCCACCCCCTACCCTGTTGGGATCCACAAGGCAGTGGATGTTCTAGCCTTTGCCCAGTTTCCTCACCAGGAGAGGGCACTGACAGTCCCACCCACAGGAGTCCCCCCACCCAGCCCTGAGCCCCAGGGCCTCCTCTTATGCTGCCGGCCCCACCTCACTCCTCTGGGGGAGCATCCGGTTGGTCCACATGGCTGGGCCCTGAGTCGGCCTCACCCAGGGGGGTGGGGAGCATCTGGGACACGCCACCTCCTCCCCGCCCAGAGCCTGGCACAGTCAGGGTGCTACGACTGCCCCCACGTAACCACCCCTGAAGTCAGAGGGCATGGCCCCGGGCCGGGGCGGGTTGGGGTCTGCAGCCGCTCCATCTACCCTTCTGCCACACCCGTGGAGGAGTCAAGTCAGACAGGAAGGCCTGGCGCCTACAGCACTGCAGGAAGGAGGGCCCCCCGGCTGAGCGTGGGTGCGTGGGCGGGTGAGCGTGGGGCCCAGGGCGACGTCACGTCCCGCCCCTGCCTGTCACGGGGGCGGCCCCGCCTCTCTGCCCTCTTCCCGGCCCCGCCCCGCCCGCCCCCAGAGTCTGAGCGCCGCTAACCTCCAGCCCACACCGGCCTCGGGAGCACAGGTAAGGGGCACGCGGAGCGTGAGAGGCGGGGTGGGGGTGATTTTTAAGAGAACTGGGGAGGAACAGGCTCTTCAACAGGCTTGACATTTTGTGGTTACCTGTGGGCCTGGGTTTGAGTCCCAGTTCAGTGGCTTCCCAGCTGGGTGAGAGCCTGTGTCTCCATCTCTGGAAAATCAGGGGAGGGTGAAGTTCTCCAGGGGTGCTGTGAGCCTCCAGCCAGCCCGTGCCCCGCCCCCGCAGATGACCCATCCCGTTCGTGAGGTGAAGGGTCCCCCTAGCTTCGGAAGGCTTCTCCCACTCTTCCCTCGTGCGACTTACAGCTTTGGAGGGTGTTTCCTCACAGACGCCCGGCCTCTGCGCTTTGACCGGCGAGTGAAGGCAGCCGCCCTCCTGTTCCCCCCAGAAGCTGCCCTGGCCTCGGGCTCAAAGGCATCTCTGGGGAAAAAGTGCTGAACAGAGAGCTGGGGGCGCTGGGAGACCCGCTGAAGTCAGAGGCTCACGGGGTGGAGGGTGCGGCCTAGAGGGAGCCCCCAGCCACCCTGGTCCCCCAGGCCGTCATCCCGAGTCTGGAGGACCCACCTGTGCTCAGAGCATCCCGGCTTCTCTCCTCAGAGGCAGCCTTTGGGCCGGAAGCCAACCCATTTTCCTTTTATGGGGGACAAGAAAGATTATGGGGTTGTGCTTATAATTTTCACCTGGTTTGTTTAGAAACTGAGAGAAAAGTGAAGTCAGGAGTGTGTGTGTGTCCTGTTCGGAGTCCAAGCCAAGCGGATCTGTAATAACGAACCCCTCTCCTGTCTCTGGGTCTCCCAGAACTTGGTGCAGCCCTCTAAAAGGCTAGGGTCCCTGTGCCTTGAACTCCTCACCAGGCCACCTTCTTAGGGAGACATCTCTCACACGCTGGCCACATGCCAGGACCAGGGACCGCTAATTTCACTTTCATAACAGCTGTATGTGGGAAGTTGTCTTTTTTTTTAAAGAAAATAACCTTATGGAGATATCATTCACATGCCATAAAGTTCACCCTTTTAAAGTGTACAAGCCTGTGGTTTTCAGTTTATTCACCAAGTTGTGAACCATCACCACTGTCCAATTTAGAACATTTTTGTCCTCCCCAAATCAACCCCATACCCTTTAGCAGTCACTCACCATATCCCCTTCTCCCTGGCAACCGCTAATCCACTTTCTGTCTCTATGGATCTGATTATTCTGGACAATTCATGTAAATGCAGTCATACAATAGGGGATCTCTTCTGACTGGCTTCTTTCACTTAGCATAATGTTTTCAAGGTCTATGCATGTTTTAGCATGTGTCAGCACTTCATTCCTCATTTTGGGTGAATAATATTGTACTGTATGATTATATCACGTCTGTTTATCCATCCATCAGTTGATGGACATTTGGGTTGTTTCCGCTTTTTGGCTATTATGAATGACGCTGCTGTGAACATTCATGTACAAGTCTTTGTGTGGACACAGGTTGTCAGTTCTCTTGGATATAATACCAAGGACTTGCTAGGTGTTATGGTGAAACTATGTTTAACATTGTAAGGAGCTCAAAGTGTTTTCCAAAGCGGCTGCACCATTTTACATTCCCACTGACAATACGTTAAGTCTCCAAATTTTCCACGTCCTCTTCAGAACTTGTTATTGTCTGTATTTCTTATTTTAGCCATCCTAGCACATATGAAGTGGTATCTCATTGTGGTTTTGATTTGCATTTCCATGATGACTAATGATGTTGAGCAACTTTCCATGTACTATTGACCATTTGTACATCTTCTTTAGAGAAATGTCTGTTGAAATCCTTTGGCCATTTAAAAATCGGGATGTCATATTATTGTTGAGTTGTAGGCGTGCCCATTCCAGGGGAGGATTCTGAGGCTCCCAGAATGGGTGAGACTTGCAGTGATCTCAGTCAGTGGTGGGTAGAGCTAGGAACTGAGTCCAGGTCTGTCTGATATTCAAGAGCCAGAAAGCTCTTTCTCTTTCATTGGGTGCCTCCTTTCTGGTTTTCGCTATTGTCAATTGTGCTTGTGTGTGTGTGTGTGTGTGTGTGTGTGAGGGAGAGAGAGAGAGAGAGAGAGAGAGAGAGAGAGAGAGAGAGAGAGAGAGAGGGAATGTGAGAGACCAAGAGAAAAAGATGGAAAAGAGAAAGAAGAGACAGAGACAGAGAGAAACTGGCATGAAAGGCTGAGAAAGAGGAGCCTGGCCTGGCACTGGCTGTTTAACGAGACACCCACCTTGGAGAGTCAGAGCCAGGGAAAATTCTTTTCAGAGTTTTTGGTTTCTTCTCATTCCTCTTCAGACATTTTGGGGGCCTCAAAAAAGTTCATTGAGGAGCACACTCTCCTGGTTTTTCTTCGTCTCTAAATCCGAAACAAATCTGATTAAACCCCCAAACCTAAACAGGGAATGGCATCCCCTAGTGTCTAGCTGGGTCTAAGAATCCAGAGCAGTGTTCGTCACACTTTTTGATGTCACTCTCTGCTCAAGAAAAATATTTAGGGCTTCCCTGGTGGCGCAGTGGTTGAGAATCTGCCTGCCAATGCAGGGGACACAGGTTCGAGCCCTGATCTGGGAGGATCCCACATGCCGCGGAACAACTAGGCCAGTGAGCAACAACTACTGAGCCTGCGCGTCTGGAGCCTGTGCTCCGCAATGAGAGGCCACGACAGTGAGAGGCCTGCGCACCGCGATGAAGAGTGGCCCCCGCTCGCCGCAACTAGAGAAAGCCCACGCACAGAAACAAAGACCCAGCACAGCCAAAAATAAATAAGTAAATAAAATTAAATTAAAAAAAAAAAATGGGGCTTCCCTGGTGGCGCAGTGCTTGAGAGTCCGCCTGCCGATGCAGGAGACGCGGGTTCGTGCCCCGTTTCGGGAGGATCCCACATGCCGCGGAGCGGCTGGGCCCGTGAGCCATGGCCGCTGAGCCTGCGCGTCCGGAGCCTGTGCTCCGCAAATGGGAGAGGCCACAACAGTGAGAGGCCCGCATAACGCAAGAAAAAAAAAAAAAAAAAATGTTTAGGCACCCACAACATTATATATATGTATGTGTGTGTGTGTGTGTGTGTGTGTATGGATTTAGAAATTATATACAAGTACTGTGACCATTAACTAATGTCTCAGGACCCAGTATATATTCAGAGTGAATTTCACCACCAACCGTAGTGGATAGAAGTCCACCTTTCACGGAGTTTTCTTACTATGATTTCAGTCAGCGATAATGTTTATGTGAGATGCCATTCTTTATTGTTTTCAACGTTAGGGTAGCTGTTGTAGGGCTTGAACTAGGAGCAGTGGTGGATTTGTCCTACACTTTTCCTGTCGCTGGCTTGCACTTTCTCGATTAGCGTTATCTCCATCCACGGTTTCTTGGTAGGGACTTTTAGAAGCCACTTGTCCACACTAAAGGGATTGATTCAGTTAAAGCTGTGTTGTTTGATCCTCAGCTCCACCTAACCTGCCACCAGGACACTACAGTATACGGCAGTAGGCTGAATGTAAAGGAACAGAAGACATGGGCATAGCAAACCTGTCTGCATTGTGGGCTGCCTTTGGCCTCTGGGGACCCCACTTAAAGGACATGGCATTGGGTGTCTGACATACGGCCAAGGGTGCACATCAGGGTTGAGCTATATACTCTTTTTTTTTTTTTTTTTTTTTTTTTTTGGGGTTGCTCCGGACACATAGGTTCAGCGGCCTTGGCTCACGGGCCCAGCCGCTCCGCGGCATGTGGAATCTTCCCGGACTAGGGCACGAACCCGTGTCCCCTGCATCGGCAGGTGGACTCTCAACCACTGCGCCACCAGGGAAGCCCTGAGCTATATACTCTTAACTACTTTTAGCTAAAACTTAAGTAGAAATAATGAACTAATATTTTCCTCCTGTGCTTTGGAGATTATTATTTGAGAGACTAATAGGTTCTGAACTAAAGACATCTAAGCCCAGCTCTGCCACACCTTCGCTTGCCACCTCTCATGGCAGGGTGCTCATGACCACTCAAGGCAGCTCTCATTTTTAGAAAATTCCTTTACATATTGAGCTGGCATCTGCCCTGGTGACTTCCCAAGGTCCCAACCCCTCCCTCTGGGCTCACAGCCCCACCTGGTCGTCCTGTCCTGGAGGAGCCCTGCAGAGACCTGGAGACAGTGACCAGGTCTGTTCATGCAGTGCTCATCCCTAGGCTGAGCACCCTGCTCCTCTGGCCACTGCTTTTGGATGTGGTCTCTGTGCCACTCACATCCTCTGGATTATGTTGGTTTGTCCAGACTCTGTTCTGTTCAGGACCTAGGATTGAGCCTAGGATAGGAGCTGGTGAGGTATAGGTCACCTTCCTCACTGTACACTCTGTGCTTCTGTTAATATGACCTAAGGCTGTGTTAGCTTTGCTTTGTTGCTCTGTCACCTTGTTGACTCGTACTTTAACAGACATTGGTTATGTACCTCCTGTGTGCTAGAGTCCAGTCAGATGCTTGTGCTGACATTTACTTATCTTTCAGAGAGTGTTTTTAAAATCCTAGGTCTTTCTGTATGAACAGCCTCCAAGCTGGGCCCACCCATCCTCCTTCTGCACAGACTGGATTTTTGTCCCTTTTACCTTCTTCTTTCGGTGCCATCCCCACTTCTCAGGCCCTTGCTGCATCCTTGGATGCGCTGTGGCCACAGGGTTCACCCAGATTTGTGACAGGTCCGTCTAGCTTGTGGGCAGCTGGCTGAGCAATTTGGGTTGTTATCCCACCATTAAATTGCCTGGATGGACTTGAGACAAAAACGGCTGAGGAGGTGGGAACGGTGGCGTCTTCATTCTTTTCCTCTGTGAGGTTCCCCTTGTGCTTGGACTTCAGCCTCAGATCCAAGTTCGTATCGTTTGCTACGTGGCCTGTGGGGAAGCCCCTTTCCCTCTCTGGGCCTCAGCTTTGATCTCCTGGCTGTAACTCTGTGGAATTCAAGCTTGGGGAAAGAGAGAGAGGGCCAAGCCTGGGGAGTGGGGTGAGGTGGGAGGTGAGGCTGAGGCAGGTGTAGCGGGCTGAAGAAGGGGGACGGGAGCAAGCGGCCGATCTTATACAGGGAAGGGGGATATGCTGAGACACTGCTGGCGCAACATTATTTCTCTGGGCTCTTAAATCCAGCACTTTACGGCTTCTTTTTCTGAAGCACTTTCTCTAAGCCAGGGGCTAGAATATAGTAGCAAGAAAAACGTGATTCCTAATCCCAGGGAGCCCAGAATCTAAGTCTATTTTATCTGAATCCTCACGCTGCAAGATAGTGACACAATCCCTATTTTACAGACAGAGAAACTGAGGCTCAGAGTGTAAAGTTATTTGCCCAAGGTCACCGAGCTGGGAAGTAAAGTGATGAGGCACGATTTGGGGTGGGCTCTGTCAGACCCCACTGCTGGAGTGACTTAATCAAGATACCTCTCAGTACAGAGTGTTGGCTAATAGCATGTCATTTTACTATGTACTGTCCTGTCCACAGCCCCAGGTGAGCTCCAAAACCCTTGGTGAGTGACACTATTCTTTGTCTCATAGATGAGAAAAAGGACCTAGAGGAGGGAAGCGATGTGCCCAGGGCTTGGTGGCAGGGCCCGGCCAGGCCCTCGGTCTCACAGCAGCTAACTCTCTTTCCTCCCAGCCCCTGCCCTGAGGGTGCCCAGAGGACTTCCCACCCATTCCTTGGGATCTGGAGCTCTGAAAAGACGGTTTCTGTTCCATGCCTCTGGCTTCCCAGGGTCTGTTTCTGATTCATTCCCCTCCCCAACTGTCCTGCTTGACGAGTGGAGGAACTCCGGACCTGGGAAGCTGGCAGTGTCCAGAGGGGGCAGCGAGAGTGCCCAGGCCTGGATTCTAGGACAAAAAGATGGGCCCCAGGCACAGCAGGGATTGAAGCAGATGGCCTTTCCCAAAGCTGTACCAAAAGACATTGAACCACATTCTAGGGAAAAGGACTATGCTCTTGTGTAGTTTGGGGAAGGATTGGATTAACTAGAGTGAAAGAGCTTTCTATCCTGCAGGCCTTCTAAGAGCCTTTAATGTACAACTTGCACTTCATGCAGCTCCAAGTCTGGGCCGGGGGTGGGGGGGGAGCTATGGAAAGCAGTGTTGCCCAAACTTCTTTGAACATAAAATCCACTTTTTTCTTGGAGCATTTCAAGGGCCCCACAAGATACTGTATGTATCTTACTGTTAGAACATGCTCTTCTGGGCCCTCCCATGGGTCACATCAACCCTGAGCGCCTTTGCTGATTGAGTGGATGAACCCTGACTGCTTTAACAGGACCAGAGCTTTAGTATCCTAGAACGTCCGAACTGGAAGAACCTTGCAGGGTTCAGCCCAGCTTCTCCATGTGTGGGAACTTAAGCCCAGGACAGTGCAGCAACATGTTTGGAGGAGGGAGGCCAGAGGCAGACAAGCCTGTTGGGAGACTGTTGTAACACTCAGGGGAGAGTTTCTGGCGGCCTCAGTGGACCACACTCTGCCTAGCATGTGGTGCTTTTGTTAATAGTACAGATTTCCCTGAGCCACACCCTAACCCTAACCTTGCTCTGAACACCAGATGCTCTGAGAGAGTCCTGGGCATCTGCCCTGTCAACAGTGCTCCCAAGGACATCTGACCATTACCCAAATTTGAGGGACATTGAGCATGGGAAAGGAAGGGGAAGCCCTCATTTATTAAGTTGCCAGTATTCTAGGCTTGTCGTGGGCACGATAGCCTTTTATCCCTGTAACACTCTGGAGGATAGATATTAACACACCATTTTATAGAAGCTGAGTGGAGCCTGGCAGCAAAGGAACAGGAACAGGAACACAGTTATGACCAAGTCCCAAACCCTCAGTCCCCTTGTAGGATCTCTTGGGAGGGAGGCAGTGGGAGTAGAGAACCCAGCTCCTCTTGAAGGGAAGATGGGACAGGCTTGGGCTTTGGAGGGAGGAGCCGTGTCATCCTTCCTGACTTTGGAGCTTGGGGGCCCAGGAGGGTGGTGGAGTCAGAGAAGTTAGGAAGGAAGATGGTCAGCATCTGAGGACTCCAGGCTGAGGCACGCACTGCGGTGGAGAGACTGTGATAAGCAGAGTGATAGCCCCCAAAGGTGCCTATGTCCTGATCTCTGGAAACTGCGACTCTGTTAGGTTATGCAGCGGAGGGGAACGAAGATTGCACATGGAATTAAGGTTGCTCATCCGCTGGCCGTCACATACGGGATGATCCTGGGTGATCTGGGTGGGGCCAGTGCCATCACAAGGGTCCTTAAATGTGGAAGAGGGTGGCAGAAGAGGTCAGAGCAGTGTAGTGTGCAGACTTGACATTGCTGGCTTTGAAAATGGAAGAAGGGGCCACAAGCCAAGGAATATGGGTGGCCTCTAGAAGCTGGACAATGCAAGGAAATGAAGAAGGGGGGCGAGGGAAAGGGGAAGGAGAAAAAGCAGCAGCAAGGAAACGGATTTCCCCTGGAGCAGGAAGGAAGGCAGCCCTGCTGACACCTTGATTTGAGCCCGGTGAACCGGTGTTGGACTTCTAACCTACAGAACTGTGAGATGCTATACGAGTGTTGCTTTAAGCCACTAAGTTTGTGGGAATTTGTTACAGAAGAAATAGAAAACCAGTGAGGAGCTGAACCAGCTCCAAGATGGTCTCTGTCCTCAGCGAGTGTACGGGCCTCTAGGGCAAGATCTTCAGGACAACTGGCTTGGGCAGTTACAGTGCTGGGGAAACCCGGGAGCTCCCCAGCCCAGCATGGAGTTGAGACAAAACACCTTGAATGGGGTGGGGGGCCTCAGGGGCCCTGCCCGTCCCGCCCTGGGGGCTGGAGTGAAATCTGTGGACCCTGGCCTGCCCAGCGAGCCCTGCTTCGCTCTGCCTGCACTCTCAGAAGCCCTCCCCCCGCATTCGTCTCATCTCAAATGCTTTGGTTGCAAGTAACAGAAACCACCACAGGCTACCATAACAGGACTTTCTTGGGAGGATACGGAGGTCTCGCAGAACAGAGGGAACTTCTGAGGAGCCAGACTGCAGAGAAGACGGTGCCCAGGAGTAGAAACAAGAGGGCCCTGCCTCAGGGGAGACCAACGCCCACAGATTGAGGACTTTGTGTCACTCACGTCACAAGACCGATTCCCGGGAGGGAGAAGCTGATGGTCTAGCCTGGGTGGAGGGCAGTCACCCCTCCAGAGTTCCCATACGGTTGTCCTGGAGCAGTGTCTGCCTGACAAGGATGTGCTTGGAATTAGGGCGCATGCTTGTTTGGGGTGGTTTGGGAAGCTGGAGATTATCCAGGGCTCTGACTTTCTCCTTTGCTGCAATCACCAGAAGGGGCTTCGATGCCAGGTGGGCAAAATCAGCAAGTGTCCACTCCTCTGTCGGCTCTGTCCCCCTCTTAGCTGCTGTTTCTGTTCCCAGGACCTCCCATCCCATTTCCTGCCCTGGGCATGTTTAACTGAGCTGGTCCAGCATTGGTGGCCCTCAGGGGTGAAGTTTCAGTCCGCCTGTGGGGAAAGTTGGCCATTAGCCAAGCATTCAAAGCCCTGGATGATTCCCCAGCCTCACGGGGTTCCTACCCCTTCACCAGCCCACTGCCACCCACCCCCTCCAGTAAACCTTCATCCCACTTTGGCCACATGTTAAAATCCAACTCAATCTTAGTAAGCCCCCTCCTCCAATGTGGGACACCCGAGAAAGATAGGCAGCCCCTGAATCAGGAGACAGGGCTCTGGAGCCAGCCTTGCCCCTGAATCTCTGTGCGATCCTGTGCAAGTTCCTCTCCATTTCTCAGTTTCCCCTTCTGTAAACTAGGACACCGATCTCCACCCTGCTTCCTGCCTGGTTAACGTGAGGATCCAGTGAGCTGAGCGGGGAAAGCTCTGTGAGGCTGTGATGGCCTGGTGTCCCCTACTATCCCTCCCACCTCGGACCCAGGCCCTTGTAATAGCAGGAGCTTAGGAAATCTGGGCTGAACTGAAGTGGAAATCCAGTTTAGCAAAGCCTGTGGGTGCAGCGGCCCTGGCACCACCGGTGACTCAGCAGGGCTGGACTTTTTGGAGAAAAGTGCTAAGCATTGCATTTCCTTGTAGGAACAGCCTCAGACGTTGGGGGAGTGGGGGGCACCTGAAAGAGGGAGGCCTACGGGCCTCTAACCAGGGCCAGGGAACGGGAGTTCTCTGTTAGGGCAGGGGATGGATTTGAGTCCATCTGTAAGCTGGGAGACCTTGGACAAGTCACTTGTCTCTGTGAACCTCAGTTTCTTTTTGTATAAAATAAGACTTGCAAAGGTGAAATAAGATCGCGGGGATTGCGCCATGTGCTCTTTCCTCTCTCTGCTTTCTTCTGTCTTCACTTCTCCTGTCTCAATTCCGTGTTCCATCTTGGCTCAAAGGAGGTCACATGCTGTGAACTTGAACTTTCAGAAGCCTCTCACGGCAATCCCTCTGCCTGATGTCCCACCACTAGTGTGCTGTCCTTTTGTCTTAAGCATTGCCCTACACACTGATCTTAGAGTTTTAAATTTTTACAATTCTGTTTATCCTTTCTTACAGCAGAAATATGGGTGGAGGAGGATGAGGCAAGGACATTAAAAGGAGAAACAGGGCTACCTCAGGTCCTGCCTCCGTGATAGTTCTATTTCCCCTCCTGATGGATCAGTGTGCTGAAAAAATGCCCGAGGAGGTTCCCTGGGCTCTGGGGACACTTGCTCAGGGCTCCAGAACTAAATAGAAGCCAAGTCAGCATCATTTGCATAACACACGATGACTGTTAGTGGCTTCTTTCCTGGTGCTAATGACAGAGGCCTGGGAAGAGGTGCCAGCATCAACAAGGACTGAGCAACTACCCTTGCTCAACCACTTACTACCTCTCTGGCCCTGGGCAAGTTACCTTGCCTCTCTGTGCCTCAATGTTCTTACCTGTAAAATGAGCACAACCACAGTGAGCCCTGATAGAGTTGTGGTGAGGCATATGTGAGGCACATGTGTCATGTGCTCAGATCCTTGCCTGGTAGATAGGAAGCACTTATTTGTTATTGTCTTCATCATCATCAGTATCATCTTTTTTGCTTTCTGCCGGGCCCTGTGCAGGGCACAGGTGACACAGAGATGAATCAGCCATGGTCCCTACCCTGGCTGGTTAGTGATCTAGTGGAAGAGACTCACCCTGGGTGTGTCAGACGCTCTGCCAGGCCCTGATTGGAGATCTGAAGGTGAACAAGAAACAGTGGCCCCGGCAGTTGTGCAACAAGGCTCCTCCCTCAAGAAGGAAGAGTCTGAAACAAGGCACAGCTGATGAAGGCTCAGGAGAGCAATGTGCCCTCTGGGACTCCCCCAAATCCCATCCTTCTTTAGAGTTTCTTCGTGCCAACTGTCTCCCATGTGGGCCAAGGCCCCTCACCTCTGTGCCTTTGCACACGGCTCCTCTGGCCCTTCCAAACTCACCCGCAGCGTTCCCTCCTTCAGGAACTTTCCCTGACTGACCCTGGTCTGATTTGGCCCCTTGGCTCCCATGGGACTACCCCCTGGGTCTACCGTGAAATTCCTTGAGGACAGGGCTGCAAATTGTTCACCACGGTATCCCCAGTGCTAGCACACAGTAGGTGCTCAATTAATGTATGAAGGTAGGGGAGGGAAGGTGTATCAGTCACAATTGTGTTCAGCTACAAATGCCGAGAATCCTGACTATAGAGGTTTAAACAAAATGGGGTTTATTTTTCTTAAATAACAAGAAAGCAGGCAGCTGCTGTCAAGGGCTCATCAGCTCAGTGACCCTGCATTTGCTTTGGCTTTTTCTCATGGCCACAAGATGGCCACTGTAGCTCCTGCCATCACACTCATGTTCAAGAAAGTAAGGAGAGGCAAGACACAGCACCAACACTGTTGGCCTCTTTGGTCAGGAGAAGCAAAACTCCTTCCCAGAATCCCATCAGGCTTCTTACTTCTTTTTGGCCAAAACTGGATCACATGGCCACTCCTAGCTGGGAAAACAAGTATCTACTTGATATGGAAGAACAAAATTCAGTTTTGCTTGCAAGAAAGAAGTCCAGGGGTGACGGAGTGGGGAGAAGGAATAAGGGAGTGGGGGTAAGGAGGGTGGGTACTGGTTAGACAACCAGCAGAGGGCTTCATGAAAGAGGTGGTATTTGTGCAGTGCCTGGAAAGTCAGATACAATTTTGGTAACCAGGAAGAATGGCATGGGTGGAAGTCTGGAGGCTTGAAAATGCTGAGTGTCACCAGGGGCTGCCACGTGACCGAGACAGCTAGAGCAGGAAAGAGGTAGGACAAGCTTGGCGAACTGCCGGCGTATTTGCTGTCAGCCAGCAGCTCTCTTGCCCCCATACGGCTCTAAGTCTCTTCCTCCGCTCCACCTGAAATTCCACCATGAGAGATGATCTCACCTAGTGAGACATATTGGACACCTGCTATGAACAAAGAGTCCTTTTCAAAATATAAATATGCCCTGAAGGCTTGTTGCCATCAGTCATTCATACCTGGATATCGATTCATTTTATTGGCTAGTGACCTCCTAATGCTTAGCTGAATTCTGCCCTGAGAAATAGGAATTTTTATTCTAGAAAGGGGCAATGGAGCCTGGGTCCTAGGAGATGGGAGATGGGTGGGGCTGGGGCTGGACCCCGAATGTCCGAGGGTCATAGGAGGTCTGTGGAAGAGGGAACTCACACTCCCCAAGCCCTCCTGTGGGCAGGCACTGGCCATCTTTCTTTTCTAAGGTGCTGCCATCACCAGTTCACAATTGAGGTAACTAGAGCTTGGAGAAGGGGCCTGTCCTGCCAAGGTCATCTCGTGCACAGGTGACGGAAGTGGGGTTGGACCCTGGTCGGTCTCACCCCAAAGCATATGCTGTCTTGTTGCCGCGCCCCGTCATAATAATGATCATCATCTCAGCTGGCATTTGTTCAACACTTGCTCTATACCAGGCATTGTTCTGAGTGCTTTATGGATTTTAAGTCATGCCATTTTCACAACAATACTATGAGGTAAACACTATCATTGTCCCCATTTTACAGACGGGAAACCTGAGGCACATAAGAGGTTAAGTGACTGGCCCAGAATCCCACAGCTAAAAGTGTCAGGTGGGATTCACAGCCAGGCAATCCAGCTCTGAGGCACGGGAAAGGATGCTGCCTTGTCAAGGTCTTGTGGTGGATTAAGAGTAGATTCTCTACTAAAAACAAACAAAACCCCCGCAAAATCATAGATACAGAGAAGAGACTGGTGGTTGCCAGAGATGGGGGGTTGGGGGTGGGCGAAATAGGTGAAGGGGGTCAAAAGGTACAAACTTCTAGTTACACAATAAAAAAGTCCTGGGCATGTAATGTACGGCATGGTGACTATAGTTCATAATACTGTACTGCATATTTCAAAGTTGCTACGAGAACAGACCTTAAAAGTTGTCATCACAAGAAAAAAAATTTTGTAACGATGTATGGTGACAGATGCTAACTAGACTACTGTGGTGATCATTTTGCAACATATACAAATATCGAATCATCATGTTGTACCCTTGAAACTAATATAATGTTATATGAGCGTTACACCTCAATAAAAATGTTTAATTTAATTAAACTTTTAAAAAAAGAGTAGATTCTCTAGACCATTGGTTCCCAAGTAGGGGTGATTTTTGCCCCCAGGAGACATTTGGAAATGTCTGGTGACATTTTTGATTGTCACAACAACTGGGTGGGGTGTTACCTGCATCCAGTGGGGAGGCCGCTAAACACCTTTCAATGCACACACCGGCAAAGGATCATTGGTCCCAAACGTGGGGAGCGTTGAGGTTGGGAACCGAGGTCTAAACTTGTTAGAGAGGAGTGAATCTACCTCCTCTTGAAGTTAAGGCCTTAGTCTCAGAGGAGAAGAAATGGCAGGGGGGTGCTTCAGAACGAAGCCTGCATAGCGTGGCTGAGATGCTGTAACAGAGACCGAATCCCTGGGATTACATAAGTGAGAAGCTCATTTCCTGTGCACATAAATGACCAAAGACAGGTCCATGTGCTCAGACGGCTTTGTGCGTGAGGCCTTTCAGGGCCCAGGTTCCTTTGCCTTGTTGCTCAGGGATTCCCTGGGGCGTTGGCTCAGTTTGTGTGATTGAAGTTATTCTCCACCCCATGTCTGCACTCCAGCATACAAAAAGCAGGAAAGAGGAAGTAGAAGGCACAGAAGTTTATAAGCCCAGAGCTGGGAATCGGTTGTTAAACACAACCATTATTAAATTAAATTCTATAAATGTATAAATAACTAATTTGTGTTTAAAAAAGGTTAATAAGTACTCAAAATGTATCACTTCCTAATTAATTTTGCTACATTCTGCCCATTACCTAGGCCCTTGAGATTTTCACATCTGTTTTATCTGTATTGTGGAATCACTGCGTAATGCTGTGTTCCACTGCCCATGCCTTCCCAACTTTTTTTTTTTTTTTTTTTTGGCGGTATGCGGGCCTCTCACTGTTGTGGCCTCTCCCGTCGCAGAGCACAGGCTCCGGACGTGCAGGCTCAGCGGCCATGGCTCATGGGCCCAGCCGCTCTGCGGCATGTGGCATCTTCCTGGACCGGGGCACAAACCTGCGTCCCCTGCATCAGCAGGTGGACTCTCAACCACTGTGCCACCAGGGAAGCCCAACCTTCCCAACTTTGCAGTCCATGGCATCACAGTGGTATCAGTCACAGAGATCAGTAAACTCTACACATCAGAGCTTGAGTGTTTGCTTTGTCGATTGTCTAAATTTAAGAAAGTGATCAAGCAAATGTTAATAATGGAGATTAAACCCCAAACCTGTAGGCATTGCATTACTAAACCTGTTGCCATTACACTGTGAATAACACAAAAAGTTGAGAAAATATTCTTCCAGAATCTGTAAAGTATGATTCGATTCAGCAAAGAAGTTGCTTTTATCACTGACAAACTATGACGACAAAGGCATTTGTTGTTTGCCTTTCATCTTACTTGTTAACATGAAAGAAGTTATCAGCCAACATTCACATCGGCACTGCTCTTATTCATCCATGATGTGAGCAGCCTCTCTTCTGAATTTGGTAATGATTGAGCATTAGTTTGATTTTGTGACACTATTGTTGGTGATAGATTTGTAAAAACTGATAGTAGATTTTGCAAGAAATTCCAAGTCACACTGAAGCTAGAGGTGTATGAAATTCACAATAAAGAGGACTGTATTTTTATTTTTTGTAACTGTGTAATACATTCTTTTTAAAATTTTATTATTATTTTTTACTGAAGTATAGTTGATTTACAATGTTTCAGGTGTACAGCAAAGTGATTCAGTTATACATATACATATATAAGTATTCTTTTCCAGATTCTTTTCTATTATAGGTTATTACAAGATATTGAATATAGTTCCCTGTGCTAATCATTAGGTCCTTGTTATCTATTTTATGTATAGTGGTGTGTATCTGTTAATCCCAAATTCCTAATTTATCCCCCCATACATTCTTTACATCAGTAAAATTTACGGCAGACATATCTGTGTGTGTGTATACTTTTTCCCCCAGGACCCTAGAACATCTGTCAGCTCACCACCACGCAGATCCCCTTCAATCACGGTCTGTTGGCAGGAATATGAGTCACATGGTCCCAAGGCCACGCCTAGCTTCAAGGGATGCTGGGAAATACAGTCTCTAGCTGGGGGCCATGTGCCCAGCTAAAATCAAGGCAGCCCAACCATGGCAGCCCCGTGTATTTTCCCCAGAGGAGAGCACCAGCTCACTGGGGTTAGCCGTTTAGATTTTCCAGGGCCACACTTATGGCCTTCTCATGGCCTCATCTGAAGGCCGGCTTCGAGTTACCACTAGCTCCCACTCAGAATTTCAGGAAAGCACAGAGTATGGTGTCCTGAAGGGACAGATTCCCAAACCTCATTCTGCACCTTCAAGTGCCTGCTTCCTGCCCTTGCTTTACCGTTCGCATCTGTAATCCTGCAGCCATACCAGCAGGGCTTGACTTCGAGCAGTTTTGTGCTCCACACCAATGTTTGGGGTACATTAAACAGAACGTGGGTTCTGGAGTTCCAGTTCATGCAAATCTCTTCATCTCTTTGAGCCTCAGTTTCCTCCTCTATAAAATGAGGATGATAAAATTTACCTTGCTTGGGCTTCCCTCGTGGCGCAGTGGTTGGGAGTCCGCCTGCCGATGCAGGGGACACGGGTTTGTGGCCCGGTCCGGGAGGATCCCACATGCCACGGAGCGGCTGGGCCAGTGAGCCATGACCGCTGGGCCTGCGTGTCCGGAGCCTGTGCTCCGCAGCGGGAGAGGCGACAGCAGTGAGAGGCCCGCGTACCGCAAAAAAAAAAAAAAAAATTTACCTTGCAGCGTTATTGTAAGAGTCAAATGAAACAATCTTTGGGGAAGTTTTGTTGTCTAGAAACTGCAATTCAGGTGTGAAGTAATTAATTCCAATTCCTAACAGACTGGTTTGTGATCAGGCTCAGATGGAATTACAGACATATAAGCCCTTTGTAAAACTGTTAAGTACTGTACTGATATAAGGTGGCATATTACATTTTTAAGTAATGAAAAATTGCTGGTTATTTTATTATAACAAAAGAAATACTGACATAGAAAACAAACTTACAGTTACCAAAGGGGAAATGGGGGGAGAGATAAATTAGGAGTATGGGATTAACAGATGTACACCACCGTATATAAAATAGATAAATAACAAGGATTTACTGTATAGCACAGAGAACTATCCTCACTATCTTGTAATAAACTATAGTGGAAAAAGAAAAAACAAGGAAAAGAAAAAAAGCAATACTGCTAAAAATTTAGAAAATGCAAAGTAAAAATAAGAAACTAAAATACCCATGATGCTACCACTCAGAGACTATTTATATTTTGTTATAGCTCCAACAGTTATTAATTCGTGGTCGTGTTTGTTATATTTGGACTCCCACCTACGCCCTCCAGCTCCCTTATTCAAATAATCAGATTATTTTGAAGCATGTCCCAGACATCATATAATTTCATCATAAACATTACAGTATTTATCTCTAAATTTAAGAATACTTTAAATAAATATAACCTCAATATAAATATCACACCTAAAAAAATAAATTCTCTAATGGAGGATGTTGATAACGGGAGGCTATGCACGTTTAGGAGCAGGGGATATATGGGCAACCTTTGTACCTTCCACTCAATCTTGCTGTGAGCCTAGAACTACTGTAAAAACTAAAGTCTCTTTTTAAAAAAATAAGCTCTTAATAGTATCAAAAGGTGATCATTATTCAAATTTCCCTAATTGTGTATTTCTTTTTTCGTAAATTGTTCTTGTACCTTTGAATATTGGATGTTTATATTTTTCTTATTTATTTGCCAAGCTCTTTATATATTAAACATATTAACTAAGGTAATATTAATTACTATTGTTATTCCAACAGGGGAGGCCATGGAGACTTCAGGATCACTTCAGGACCACAGTCGAGTCCACGGAGAATCAGAAGATCTAGACCGTATGTTTGCTCTTTCTGACCCTCTGGGCAAAGCCGCATGGGAGGTGAAGTCCAGCAGTAGGTGGAGCAGAAGACCCTGCTCAGCTCATGCGGCACAATGAATGGCCCAAGTTACGGTTGAAACCTCTAGAGAAGTAGTGACTTTACACACACGCACATGTGTGTGCTTGGTCCAGTCTGTTCCCCAGTACTCTCTAGCTGTGTGGACCTTCAGTTGCTCCCCAAATCTCAGAGGCTCTGGGGGCTTGGACTGGCCCTAGGGAGAGTCCTCAGAAGGTGGGAAGGGTCCTGCATGGCCCCAGAATGGGGAATGGGAAGGTTTAGGGCTTGATCGGATCCCACCTGCCCTGTAATTTACAGAGAATTTTAAATTGGCAACTGCTCTACACAGTGTAGTGGTCTCTTGGGAAGGATGGAGGGCTTAGAAGCCCCTCTCTGGGCTCCGCATTCAGAGAAAAGTCTGCCTTTGGCCTTCCTAGAGCCTCTGGGGCCTCTGAGATCCCTGGTCTCCTGCACCTCCCATTGGCCCTAGGGGTTTGGGAAGAGTGTCCCAGTGAATCCAGCCACTCCTGGCTCCCCACATCCAAGTAGACCCCTGGAGAGGCCTGGGTGGTCTCTGGGGTGGGAAGGGCAGGAAACACTCATCCTTGCCTATGTGTGCCTCCCAGATGGAGAGACGGATTTCCACAAGGAAGACCAGGAGGCTGAGCTCTATTCTCAAGAACAAGATGAGAGAGGCAAGTCTTCCTCCTCTTCATCCTCCTCCTCAGGTAAAACAATGATTTCATTAAATAAATCTATATTAAAATATTAAAGACAAGCATTTACATGGAAAAACCAATCTCCTGGACTTCCCTGGTGGCGCGGTGATTAAGAATCCGCCTGCCAATGCAGGGGACACGGGTTCAAGCACTGGTCTGGGAAGATCCCATATGCCGCGGAGCAACTAAGCCCGCGAGCTACAACTACTGAGCCTGTGTGCCACAACTACTGAAGCCCGCGCGCCTAGAGATCGTGCTCCGCAACAAGAGAAGCCACCGCAATGAGAAGCCTGCACACCGCAACGAAGAGTAGACACTGCTCGCCGCAGCTAGAGGAAGCCTGTGCACAGCAACAAAAAGCCAACGCAGCCAAAAAAATAAATTAAAAAAAAAGAAAAAGATTAACAAAAAGAGAAAAGAAGAAAAACCAGTCTCCTGAACCTCCCACCTCCGTACTACAGCTCTGTTTTTCCATGTTCCCTTCCAGAGCCTGCCTCTCTGTACATGTAACTTGTACACAGTTATAACTACCATATAGGGACTTCCCTGGTGGTCCAGTGGTTTAGAATCCGCGCTTCCACTGCAGGGGGCACGTGTTTGATGCCTGGTCAGGGAACTAAGATCCCATATGCCACGTAGTGTGGCCAAAAAAAAAAAAAACCCCCAAAATTACCATATAGACAATTTTGTCCTTGGTTTACAATTTTTTTTGCTATCTTATCCTAAGCATTTTGCCATGTTATTCCATAATATCTTAGCGGCTATTTTTCATGTTTCCCAAGTAGCCCCTCAAGTGACTGCGTCTCATGTAAAGGAACGTTTAAGTTTCATAGGAGCACTTTGGAATCAGGGGCAGTGCATGTGTCCATTCAAGCAGGCTGCGGGTTCATACCCTTTCTTTGCCACTAACTAGCTAAGCGTCCTTGGGTAAATTGCTTAACCCTGTATGCCCTGGAGTCCTCATGCATAAGTTGGGGATGATAACAAAAGTTATTATCTCATAGGATACCTGTGAGGATTACATTCTACACGTGCAAAGGCTTAGCACCTATCAGATAGTAATAGCTCTAAAAATAACTGCTATTGTTAAGATTTTCCCCCTTCCCCACCCCAGTTTGTCATGCTCAAGAGCATCCTTGCACAAAAGCCTTTACTTTTTGAATTTTTCATACAAATCAAGTCCTACGTACCTACTCCCACAAGCACTTTAATGGGTTTAGAGGGATGAGCATCTCTAATTGAACTTTGATTACAAGTTGCCACATTATTCTCGTCTGACAAGAAGCAGGATGTCTCTCTACTTTTATTCTTTTCACTCAAAAGGTAAGGCTGAATTTATAGCAGCAGCAACATCACAGCTAGTATTTATTGAGCACTTACTTTGTGCCAGGTAGCGTTCCAAGCACTTTATGTGGAATAACTCAGTTAATTCTCATACCAACCCATGAGGAAGGCATTGTTGTTATTCCCATTTTACAGGTGAGGAAACTGAGGCCAGTGAGGTTTAGTTCTAGCAGAGCTTCCAGAGGCAGGAGGGCTACAACACAGGATTCTGTCCCTTTGTTTGTCCTCCCTAGGTGGGAAGGGACGTTTTGTCTTCTGATTCTGATTGACCCTCAGGGGTTGCTGCTCCCCCACAAATGTTCTCCCCCAAGTGTGGCCATAAGTTCCTTCCTTCTTGGTCTCCATAGTACATACACATGGGACTGGGCGTAGTTAACAAAACTGAACACTTAAGAGAAAGCAGCAGGAAAATAAACATGGAGTCCTAGAAGCATCGAGACAGACTGACATTCAGGATCCTGGTCTCTGATCCTACCCTGGTTGGCCTGCTGCTGGAACTCAGACCCTGCCCATTCTTCAGGCTCAAACGGTGACCATTAGTCCTTGGGCCCCAAGGCTGAGTGCCTCCCAGCAGCCCCCCACCTTCCTCCACGTTAGGGCCCTAACTCAGAGTCTGGCATGCAGCACCACTCTCCCTACATAGCTTTTTGTTCTTTTTTTTGTTTTTGTTTTTGTTTTTTGCGGTACACGGGCCTCTCACTGTTGTGGCCTCTCCCGTTGTGGAGCACAGGCTCCGGACGCGCAGGCTCAGCAGCCATGGCTCATGGGCCCAGCCGCTCCATGGCATGTGTGATCTTCCCAGACCGGGGCACGAACCCGTGTCCCCTGCATCGGCAGGCAGACTCTCAACCACTGCGCCACCAGGGAAGGCCAGCTTTTTGTTCTTAATGTATCCTGTTTGGGTTTTTTTTTAATATTTATTTATTTATTTATTTGGTTATGCTGGATCTTAGTTGTGGCTTGCAGGCTCCTTAGTTGAGTCTTGCCGGCTCCTTAGTTGTGGCATGTGAAGTCTTAGTCACGGCATGCACGTGGGATCTAGTTCCCTGACCAGGGATCGAACCCGGGCACCCCTCATTGGGAGCATGGAGTCCCAACCACTGCGCCACTAGGGAAGTCCCTATCCTGTTATTTTTAAATTAAAACGTTTTTTCATTATGAAAGATTACACATGGGCACATTGTAGAAAATATGGAACATACAAAGAAGTAGAAAGAAGGAAAAAAATCATCCTTTGCTCTGTTAGATGACCGCTAAACACATATTAGTGTATCTCCTTACATTTATTCAATAAATATTTATTGAGCATCAGCTATGTGCCAGGCTCAGTGATGGATACTGGGGACACCAGAAACAAACATGATTCTTTCTGCCAGAGTTAATTTTTTACAATTGAATTAGACAGCACACAGAAAAATTATCCTCATTCTTGACAGCATACAATTCTACAATACCTTTTATTAAAAATTATATATTATGCATAGGGAACTATATTCAATATCCTGTAATAAACCATAATGGAAAAAAAATCCTTGAACAAGTTTTAAAAATTATATCTTATGAATATATCATGGAGAAAGCTAAAATAATATTCATGTGAATGTTAATAGAGATTGTCCCTGTTGGATAGAATTTAGAGTAATTTTTGCTTTCTTATTTTCTGTATTGTTTGATATTTTGCAAAATATGATGAAAAAGCCTTTTGGGGGCGTTGATTGATATTTGTAAAATACAGAAAAGAAGAAAATAGAAGCCACTCAAAATCCCATCTCTTGAGATAAATACCGCTGTTGCTATCTTGATGTACTTCCTGATACCTCTTTTTCTGTGCCTAGTTGAGATCACATACGCACTGATTTTCTTTTTTTTTCGCACTGATTTTTAAGCACAGTTAACTTGGTTTCCTATAATTAAAAAATTTATCCATGATAGACCAGGAGGTCCCCAAGCCCGCTGAGGGACATCGGGACTGCTGGTGCCCTCTTGGTCATCCTGAGGAAAAGGGAGTCCTCTGCACCTGAAGCCAGAAGCTCCTAGGCCTGAATCCCCAGAATGCTGACCAATCCAGGAGTGCAAACAACGCAGTCATTCTTCAAGGCTTAATCAAACTCCTGCTGCAGGCGGGGCAGCCTTAGGACAGTGATACCCAGGCCTCGTCCTTCAGGAGCTCAAGGTGGTTGGAGGGATGAGCACCACCAGGGACCCTCATGCCCACTGTGTCAAGCACAGACAGTTGATGCAATAGAAACCCCAGAGGAGGGTGGGCAAGATGCGTGTGGGCTGGGGCAGCTGGAAAAGCCCTTCTACAGGAGGTGTGACATCAGCTTAAGCTTCAGGATAAGGGAGCAAGTGGGAAGGGCATTCCAGGTGGGAGACAGAGCACGAGCAAACCCAGAGTCAGCGTGGCGTTGGTGGCATCACAGAGTTGATGCAGCCCCCATACTGGGCAGGAGGGAAAGCACCTCGGTAACACGCTGCTTCATAGGACCTTGTCTTATCTTAGTGAAAGCCGTATTGAACATAGTAAGTGATTTGTCTGAGGTCACACAGAAAGCTCATGGCAGTTCCTGTCCCCTAACCCTCAAAGCAGAATTCTTCCCCCAGACCACACTCCTCACATAAACTAAATTTTGAGAACCGACACCAGAATGAGGTATTCCAGGCTCAATCCAGGCTGAGGTTCTCCCACAGCTTGTGTTTGTTCCCTGCAAAGAGCAGCAATGAGGACTAGCGCCCCGAGTAACTGGAAAACGTTGGCAGAGACGGGGGCTGGTCTTCCCTGCAGGGGCAGCTCACCTGGTAGGCAGTAGGCCTCACCATTTCTCCTTTGCCCACTTGGCTGATGGTTGAATTTCTCAGTGGGCCTGAGTGTGTCCGTGTGAAGATTTTTTTTTTAAATAAATAAATACATGTATTTATTGATTTATTTTTGGCTGTGTTGGGTCTTCGTTGCTGCGCTCGGGCTTTCCCTAGTTGCGGCGAGCGAGGGCTACTCTTCATTGCGGTGCACGGGCTCTAGGTGTGAGGGCTTTAGTAGTTGTGGCACACAGGCTCAATAGTTGTGGCTCACAGGCTCTAGAGCACAGACTCAGTAGTTGTGGCGCATGGGCTTAGTTGCTCTGTGGTGTGTGAGATCTTCCCAGACCAGGGCTTGAACCCGTGTCCCCTGCATTGGCAGACAGATTCTTAACCACTGCGCCACCAGGGAAGACCCCCGTGTGAAAATTTGTTCCTTGCAGTGTTATTTATAGTAGGGCAACAATAGAAACAACCTAACGTCCAACAACAGCAACATAGAGCAGTGATGCTACACCCTGTCCTGGTCAGAGCTCTGGTCTTCATACATCTCTAAAGTGAAAAAGAGAAATTCAAATCATAGAATTCATTTGATCTCATATACACTTTGTAAAAATTCACACATACATGATTATAAACAAGACTGGAAGGAAAAATATCAAAATGTTAATAGTGGTTATCTCTGGATGGTTAAATTATGGGTGATTTTCATTTTCTTGTTTTTTTTTGAATTGACTTATACCATAGATATTTTACAATAATCTTTTTTATTTTTATAACCAGAAGAATATAATTTTGTGTTTTTTAAAAAAAACTTTAATAAATGTTAGCCTAAATTGATTGTGGGAAGAAAAGAACTTGGGGGAAAGAGCCTGGATTAATGCCTAGTACAGATCCTGGCACACATTAGGTGTTTAATAAATGCTCTCATGACTTTGGAGCTGAGCTCTGGGTTCTATTTTTGGAGATAAAAGTCATTAGCAGTCCTTGGTGACAGACCTGGGTTTGAACCCTGGAATTTCTGCTTCCTGACTGTGTGACTTCCAGCGAATAACTTAACTTTTGTGAGCCTCAGTTTCCTTATCTGTAAAATGGGGAGGGAGAGGCATTAATACCTTCTTCACAGCATTTCCAAGAGGATCAAATGAAATATTAACTATAAATTACTTAGTTCAGTGTTGGTACATAGTAAGTGCTCAATAAATGGTGACTCTTATTACTAACTTTGAACAAGGCCCAGGTCCTCTCAGGCCCCCAACTCTTCTTTAGTCAGCTGAACACAGTCACCTTGGAGCGTGTGAGGGGCGTCAGACACAGAGCAGCAGGAAAGCTCTTGTACAGCTGTCTTGCCTCTTGAAGAGCGCCCACCTCACCCCCAGCGCAAAGACTATGTTACTTTTTAAGGCTTCCGACACCAGGAGAGGGAAGCCACTCTGGGGTGCTGTAACTGGGGGGAGCTGACTAACAGGCTTTGTCTACACCCAGATGCTGAGCATGGGGAGCCTGACGTTTTGAAGGATGAGCTTCAACTCTATGAAGGTGATTGTCTGTCCAGTGGCTTTGGGGGAAACAGAATTAAACAAAGGACATGAAGGCTTAGGGCTTTGTTGGGAGGAAACAAGGTGATGAGGGTGTTTCATGAGCTCAAAGTCCTGAGCAGTTACAGGAGATGTGGCAAGGTGAGTGGTTATAACATGGGCAGATGGAGGTGGGGGCAGGCATTTTCTGCCACAGTCAGACTGTCTTGGAATCTCTTCTGATCTATAACCCTGACTTGCAGGTTGACTGTGACCAGTCACCCAACCTTTCTGGGCCTCAGCTTTCTAACCAGCAAGATGGAACTTAATCAGTACCCTCTCTCTTGGAATACTGGGTTGTTTGAGCATGCAAGGGAAAATTAAGGACCTGATTTCTACAAAACTCAAATTACGGAGTAATTGTCTCTAAGCATCATGATTTTTACAGCGAGCAGATATAAATATTATGGCACTTTGCTTGGTAGCACTTTGATGAGATGGAGGAATTTGTAGGAATGAACCAGTTTGCCAAAAAGCCTCATAAATGAACACTGCCGGATAAGAAAACCTGTTTAACTTTGTTTAATCCAACATTTACATAATCTGCTTAGTCTCATAATGCCAGATAATAACCCAAGAAATACAACGGGAAACACATATACATTCAAAGAAATGGAAATGAAATATCTTAATATTTTGCATCAAGGTATTACCAGTGACTGCCACTGGGTGGTAGCATTGTGAGTAATCTTCATACTATTTTCTTTCATCTGAATTTTCTGATTTTCTTTTTCTTTTTTTTTTTAAACAAAAACAGGTACTATCTAATTTTTAAAAATGTTGTTAATTAAGTAGTGTAAGAAAGTTTTCACTGAGTGTAAAATGAGAGAGAAACTGTTACATATACATACATTTTAAATGTTTTTTTCTCATCAAAAAGTAAGTCATGTTCACGTAGAAAACGTAGATATCATCACGTATTTGTGAATTAATTCCCCCAAGTAATGAATTCCCTGCCCCGCCTCCCCCCTCCCGAGACACCAGAGGTACTTGGTAATTACACGGCCAGAGTCTCATTTCATGCCGTTCTTGGTTTGCCTTCTGTACCCTTGGTGCTGGCCTCTCTGGTCACTTACAGACACTGGTTCCCGTTTGCACATTAGCCTAAAGACAGTTCAGCATACTGAGTGTTTATTGCCATGAGCTGAGTGCCCCCTTCAGGTGTTTGTGTCCTGGGGCTGATCTGGAGGGCGGAAGTGTACAGAGTGGGGACTCCTGCCTTCCCTTGAGGGAAAGGTGACAGACTAGGAGAGAAGTCACTGGGAATAGAGTAGGCGCCAAGAACCAGAGGGTGGGGACTTCCCTGGTGGTTCAGTGGGAAACACTCCGCGTTCCCAATGCCGGGGGCCCGGGTTCGATCCCTGGTTGGGGAACTAGATCCCACGTGCATGCCACAGCTAAGAGTCTGCATGCCACAACTAAAGTTCCTGCGTGCCGCAACTAAGACCCAGCACAGCCTAAGTAAATAAATATTTTTAAAAAAGAACCAGAGTGTGAATGAGGTGTGAGGGCCACCCAGGCCAGATTAAAGGGAAGGCTGCACCTCAGGGAAGGTATAGGGCTCGATTCATCCTAGGCAGCCCAGACAGGAGCTCCACACTGGGGTCAGGGGCCGGGGCCCCCATAGTACAACCCAGCTTGGCTTCCACAAGCTCAGGGCCTGGTGAGGCTGGAGCCATGTGGCTAAGTGTCCTCACCTGAATCTGGATAGTAATGAAGAGGCACAGATTGCAAACTGGTGGCCTGTGTGTACAGATGTATATTATCTGGCTCTCAAAATATCTTTATTATTATTATTGTTATTAATATATTTCATCACGTTTACAACTAACAGTTTTTCACATCTGGAGATCTATGAAATCAGGGTGCCTCTTAAAATCACTGGCAACTTGCAGTTATAATTGGCAGTAACTTTCCTTCCATAAAATGACGTCATTCTCACAAACCATGATATCTTTGATTCGATGAAATATGAATTGCCAGCTTTTTTTATAGTCAAGAAGTTTATATAAAAACCTGGATTTCTGGCTTCTCGTGGGAAATTAGAAGACCTTTAACATGGGGCAGGCATTGCTGCGGCAGCTTTTGGGGACTGCGGGGTGGTGCCTGCCCCTTTAGATGAAAGAGGAACCCTCCAGTTTGCTCCAGTGCCCCCTGCAGATCAATGGAAAGTCTCTGGGTGAGAGAGCTCCACTTTCCTGCAGTGTAATTTCTCCCCACCCAGAGGGTACGAATATGCAGTCACTGATTTCCCTTCTGTGCAGGTGCCCCCGGGGAGATGGTGCCGTCTGAAGAATCAGGTGAGTGTCTGTTAGGGGAGAGGGGTCGTTGGTACTGGTGTTGAACGAGGTCTGGGCACCGTCTTTCCCCCAAAAGAGGAAGGTGCTGTCAGGTGCACGGCTGTGAGAGATGGGACTCCAAGTCTGCTTGGGGCCTGGGGCTCTGACCTGGGCTCAGCAAGCAGGCGGGGCTGGCTGTGGCATGAAACCGGGAGCCAGTGGAGGTTAGAAAGGGGGTCCAGGCAAGAACAAAGGGATTTTTAATAACAATCTATAGATAGAAAGATCCCCTGGGGGCTGGAGAATTCAACAGGGGCGTTTTCAGAGGTCACCTGTGGCACTCGTTAAGGACCCAAGCTGGCCTGGGCACTAATGTTGAGTTTCTAATTTCCAGGACTCCGAAGGAGAGGCTCTAACCCAGAGAGTGGTAAATATGCAAGCTCTGAGCGGAGAGCTGGAGGCGGCCTGGATTCCAGGGGATGGGATGGGACCACAGGCAGCCTGGGGGGAAGGGAGATCAGTCCAGCAGCAATGCAGTCACCGTGATCCAGGAAAGGGGCCTCCGGGCTCAGGGGACATGGAACAGAACAGACACAGGCCTGTGGAGGAGGAGGGCATCAGTGGAGGTCCAAGGACAGCCACCCCACCTTCAAGCTTTGCCCTGACCGGTGCTGCAGTGAGTGCCCTCTGACCCAGGAAATAGAACCTGGGAGAGCCATTCTCAGTGAGGGGAGCGAGAATCCCACCAGCTATCCCGTGTCAGAGTTAAACCCTCGTCTCTCTCTTGTTCCCAAGGAGAAGTGGAGCCCTCTCAGTTAAGAAGACTAAATATAAAGAAGGATGGTAAGGAAATTGGGGTTCCAGGGCTGCTGCTTTTGTCTGGTCCAGATTTCTCTGGGTAAAAAGTCAGCTGGTGGCCTGGAATGACAGTAATCATGGCCCACCTCTGCTGCGGGTCCTGCAGTTTGCAAAATCCTCAGCTTAGAATCACCTTGAGAAGGTGGTACAATGATTCCTGTTTTGCAGATATAGAAACTGAGGCTCAAGGAAGGGGAGTGGTCTTACAGCTAGTGAGTGACACGACTTGGGCTTGGATCCTGGTTCTGTGCTCTTTCTGCTGTACGCCAGGTCACTAGCATGATAAACGCCCTCCAGGCCTTATGGCCATAATGGGGAGCTGGGAACAGGCTGGGCCAAGGAAGCTGTGAGGTTAGATTAGACTGAACTCTAGGGAAGGAGTGATGAGAACCGGAGGGACTGCCTCGACTCCAGGCCTGGAATCATGGGGGCTTCGGGGAGGAGGGTAAGGGTGGGAAGGGAGACCATGTTTTGGGGGGGTTTTTTTGGGGGGGTTTGGCCTCATTGTGAGGCATGTGGAATCTTCTTAGTTCGCCGACCAGGGATTGAACTCGGGCCCCAGCAGTGAAAGCCTGGAATCCTAACCACTATGCCACCAGGGAATTCCTGAGACCATAGTTTTTGTTTTGTTATGTTTTTTATATATAAATTTATTTATTTGTTTTTGGCTGCGTTGGGTATTTGCGTGCAGACTTTCTCTAGTTGTGGCGAGCGGGGGCTCCTCTTCGTTGCGGTGCATGGGCTTCTCATTGCAGTGGCTTCTCTTGTTGTGGAGCACGGACTCTAGAGTG
This sequence comes from Lipotes vexillifer, assembly GCF_000442215.2. Classification (NCBI taxonomy): domain Eukaryota; kingdom Metazoa; phylum Chordata; class Mammalia; order Artiodactyla; family Lipotidae; genus Lipotes; species Lipotes vexillifer. Next base: position 407,877 of record NW_006788335.1, on the reverse strand, counting down.
CAGGCTCAGTAGCTGAGGTGTGCGGGCTTAGCTGTCCCGTGGCATGTGGGATCTTAGTTCCCTGACCAGGGATCGAACCCACGTCCCCTGCATTGGCAGGCGGATTCTTTACCACGGGACCACCAGGGAAGCCCTCTAGAAATATTTTGAGTTGTTCAAAAGCCCGCCTTTAGGGAGTGGGAGACCAGGGTCCGAGCCCCTGGCTCTGTCTCCATCCAGCTACATGAACCGGGACGTGCTGTTGAGCTGTTCCGGGCTATGAAGTGAGCCTCATCCCACTAAAACCGAGATTCCCAAAGCGCAGGCCATGTCCAGGTTGCTTCAGGACATGGCATTACACCCCCAAGTGAGAAGGTGACTGCCCTTTCCCCTCTCTTTTTCTGCTTGGAGCCCCCGGGCCTTTAGTGCCACCCTGACCCTTGCTCACTGCCCTCCGGACACAGAGATCAGGACTGTGCGCAGAGCCGTCTGCAGGCAGTGGTGGGTAGACCTTCACCGTCTTGCTTTATGGGCCTTGTGTTTGTTTTTAAGACATGGGATCCTAGTTTTCCACTTAGTGTTGTGACATGAAGTTTCCTTTTCAAGTAAATCTATTTAAGGAAAAATAAGAATCTGCTTAAAGAAAAACTTTAAGTAAATAGTACAAGTGGTCCTTGGGTAGCAAGAAATTGTGAAGGTCATAAGCAGTGCTACATAGAAAGGGCAAAACCCACATAGGTGGTGTGTGGATGGCTGAAATCAGAGAAAACAGACAAGGGTGATCCCCTAGGTCCCTCTTGGCTCCAATACACCTTGGAGTCCTTATCCTGGCCTGATCTCTTCAGCCCCCAAAACTTCTAGTTCCCTAAAACTTGAAGTTCTCTTCCCAGAAATTCACTCACTCTGCGCTCACCTGGTTGAACCCTTCACTGTACTGGGTCTGTGCCTTGGTCCCACCTTCTTACCTATCTCATGGCACGTGAATGTGTGCACGCATGTGCACACACACAGACACACACAGACACACACACAAAATCTTCCCTTTCATCCAACTCCTACTGCCTTGGCTGTCTTTAAGGCTTACCTCAAACTCTCTTTCTTCCATTAAGCCCTGCCCCAGATATGGTGAGTCCTGAATGTTTATGACATCTTACAGCTGCATCCAATTCCACAGTGTGGGTACCTTATAATGTATTTACCATTCCCCACTTGATAGATATTTAGGTTATTTCTAATTTTTTGCTCTTTCAAACTAAGCTGCCCTACCCATCCAGCCCTCTGTTTGGTCTTACATTTCTCTGCAGTCTCTCTCTTTTTAAAAACACTTGTATTTTCTAAATATTTACTCATAAGAAAATGGGGGAAAGATCCAGGGAGAAATTCTCTGCTAGGAGTTCATTTTGCATTTCTGAAGATTTGGGTGAGGAAAGAGTTTTCACCCCCACTCTGTCACATCTCTGAAGAGACCTAAGCCTGATGCTTTCTTAAACGTTAAGTCTAGTTCTGCATGACGTCTTTTTTTCCCTTAAAGGACAAATTGATTTCAGAGCCAAGAATGTTCTAGAAATAATCTCTTGATTTTCCCCCCAGAAAAAAAATAACAAAAACAAAACCAGAAATACCCTCCTCACTTCTGTTCACTTGCCTTCCACATGCCACCTGACAGCAGTGATATGTATAGTCTCACTCTGCCTTTTGCCATTTACAAAGCACTTTCCCCTCCAAGACCCCCATCCATCCCTCCGTCAGTGGTGTAGAGGTTGCTCTCCTTGATTTATCAATGAGAACGCTGAGGCTCAAGGGAGTCAGGACACTTGTCCAAAGTTCACAGCACATCAGTGGCCAAACTGGACTAAAGTAGGACACATTCCCAGCAGCCTTGGCCACTCAAAGAGCCTGCCTTGTTCCAGGGAACCGTCTCTGAATTGTCCTCTCTTTCTTCTTTTTCTTTCTTTTAAAAACCTTTTTGGCATCTTCCCTATCACAGCCCTCTGCCTGGGTCAAGGCCCCTGTGTTCTCTCCCCTGATGACTCCCGCAGCGCCTGGCAAAGGGCAGGGGGGCCTCCTTCACAAACCATCCCTGAATTCCTGCCCAGGGCATGGGCCCTGCCTCCCAGCTACTCCCTCTACCTCCATTAACTACTAGGAAGAGCCTGCAATGCTGCTTCTGGGCACCAGGCCCACAGAAATGCACACACAAGGGCACAGACACATTCATATGCGGTGATGTTTGGTGCAGAAAATCAGTCCCTGATCAGCTTCCTCAATGGGAGACTAGTTACATAAATTAGGGTAAGTTTATGCCATGGAACACTATGCAGCCATCAGAAAGAACAGGGCAGGGGCTTCCCTGGTGGCGCCGTGGTTAAGAATCTGCCTGCCAATGCAGGGGACCCAGGTTCGAGCCCGGTCCGGGAAGATTTCACATGGCGCGGAGCAGGTAAGCCCATGTGCCACAACTACTGAGCCTGCGCTCTAGAGCCTGCGAGCCACAACTACTGAGCCCGCACACGTAGAGCCGGTGCTCCGCAACAAGAGAAGCCACCGCAATGAGAAGCCCGGACACCATAATGAAGAGTAGGCCCTGCTCGCCGCAACTAGAGAAAGCCCGCGCGCAGCAACGAAGACCCAACGCAGCCAAAAATAAATACATAAATAAATTTATATATATATAAAAAAGAACAGGGCAGATCTGTATATGCTCGGAGATAGAAAGGATGGCCCCAATCTATCAAAGAGAGGAAAACAAACCATAGGGCAGCAGGTACACAAACTGATCCTGCTTTTGTTTTTTTTGAATGTGCATGTATATACTTGGAAAAGTTTTGTCAATCACCGCTTGCTTTTTTTTTTTTTTTTTTTTGCGGTACGCAGGCCTCTCACTGTTGTGGCCTCTCCCGTTATGGAGCACAGGCTCCGGACGCGCAGGCTCAGCATCCAAGGCTCACGGGCCCAGCCGCTCTGCAGCGTGTGGGATCTTCCCGGACCGGGGCACGAACCCGTGTCCCCTGCATCGGCAGGCAGACTCTCAACCACTGTGCCACCAGGGAAGCCCCCACTGCTTGCTTTTAAGGAGTTGGATTAGGAAGGGAGAATGGAGCAATGTGAAACTTTTAAACTAAGCATGTGCATTTTTTACAATTGTATTTAGCATCATTCGACAAATAAGGCGTTAGACACCTCTGCATGCCCGGCGCTGCTTTAGATGATGGGCAAAATCCCCAACCACCATCCTACAGAGTGGGTCAGAGAATAAACACAGCAATGAAAATCCAGCAAGTTGAGTGGTGTTAAGTGTTAGAAAAATAATAAAGTGAGGTGAGGGCTGAAACGGGTGGGGCTTGGGGTGCTGTTTTAGTTGGGCTGGTCAGGAGCAGCTTCTCAGAATAAAGCTCCCTTTGAGCAGAGACAGGAATATTTTAGTTAATTAAAAAGAGAGAAAGAAGCAAACAGTAATCTTCACCTCTGCCTTTACAGATGAGTTTTTCCATTTCATCCTCCTCTGCTTTGCCATTGGGGCCTTGCTGGTGTGTTATCACTATTATACAGGTGAGTGTGTGGGGGCGGTGAGAACAGGGGGCAGAGGTCCAGACTTGCAGGCTGACCATTCTCTCCCTCGCTGCCCCTGCAGACTGGTTCATGTCCCTTGGGGTCGGGCTGCTCACCTTCGCCTCCTTGGAGACCGTTGGCATCTACTTTGGCCTGGGTAAGACCCTCGCACACAGACTCTGGGATAGCAGCGGCTGGGCTGGCCGCAGGGGCTCGCCAAGGGCTGGAAAGCCACGACCTAAACTTTTTATAAAGATTTCTTTATGCTCGTGTTTGCTTCCTGACCGCTTTCAAGGTCAATGTGAGGTCGTTGGCAAAACCCCATGGAAAAAATGGGCAGCTCCATAAAAAATACAACAAAGACAGTTTAAAGTGGCAAACAAACAGAATTAGCCAGATACTGAAAACAAGGCAGTTAATGGAGTGAGGTACTGAATTCTCCGAGCTTCCCGGCATTGTTATTGCTGCTCATGGTTGTTTTTAATAATAAGAACTCAATACCATTATCTAAGCTTAACCTGAAGCCTGAAATTCCACCATTAGAGCTTTGTTTGTACGGGTTAGGCCTTTGTTCAAGGGCAGGCAGGGGGAGGTCTGACCCCGGATCCCTCGAGGGGACACAAAGCTCCATCACCTTTCTCTCCTCCGTTCTTGACAGTGTACCGGATCCACAGCGTCCTGCATGGCTTCATTCCCTTCTTTCAGAAGTTTAGGCTGATAGGTAACTTTTACATTCTTCTATGTTCACTTTCTCTCCCTGCCAGGGTCTTCTGTTGCAAATGAGGCTTAGCATACTGGAAAGAGCACAGGGCCTGGAGTCATGGGCTTGGGTTCAAGTCCTGCCTCCTTCAATTTACCATTTCTGGGGCTCTAGAGCCTCTTTTAGCCTCAGTTTCCTCAACTGGAAAATGGGTGTAATAATACCTACAGCACAAAGGTGTTGTGAAAATCAAGTGAGGAATAGATGTAAAAGTCCTTAAGTCCAAACCATTGTAGGAAAGTGAAGGGGACCTGAGTATTCCTCGTTCTCTCATAGAACTTTGCATCTTTCCAAACAGTATCTTCTTTGTGATTTTATTTGCCCAGCTGGGGGTGAGAGGGGGTTTCAGTTATCTTACACTTGGCTGATGAGGAAACTCATTAGTCAGTTACACTCATCAGAGAGGTAGAGTGACTTGCCCAGAATCACACAGCTAGAGTGGCTGGGCAAGGCTAAAGGAGATCCCCTTTCTTGACCAGCAGCTCTGTGTCTACCATTAAATCACAAAACTGAGAGGCCAGGGGCTGTGTGCTTCCGTGTCATGAACTTTTGTCTCCTTTAATCCATCTCGTGCATAAAGGGGAAATTTGTTGCAATGGCTGTGGGTCATGACTGCCTTATCCCAGCTATGAGGGGCATTTGGGCATCTGGGGTAATGGTGGGGAGGAGGCCTGGCTGCCTTCAGAATCCCATGCCATCCTGTGGGCTTTGCCTTACAGGCTTCAGGAAGACCGACTGAGGCCAGTGCCAGGTGGGCAGCCAGGCCAGGCCCCGGTGTGACCACCACTGCATCCTTTCAGCCCACGAGGACAGAGAAGCGTCCTGGGAGACACGCGGGCGGGCCAAGCTAGAGCAATAAAGAGAGCGCTTTGCCTTCCTTGTGGTCTGAACATTGGCACCAGCTGGGCCAGGTGTCCCTCGGGCAGTGTTGGCATAAAACCCAGCCGCCAGGATGGCAGGAGAGGGAGGGTGCGGGCCTGTGCCCTTCACGGAGCCTGGATCAGTGGGAGGATCCTGGGACATCACTCCTCTCAGGAGACAGTGGGAGACCCCTGGGCCCTGCAAGCTGTAATCTGTCTGAGCTTGTGAATTCTTTCAAGTCCCCAGGCCATCCCGGGACAGACAGATGGTCCACTGCCCTGAGGCAGAAACGTACCACGTCAGGCCCCTGGGGTGAACCTGATACAGGTGAGATTTGGGGGAACTAAATCCACAGCATCCAGGTCTTCCTATTACCTAGTGCCAGCCCTGCTGTCCTTAGACTCCATTAAGATTCAAATAAACATTCTCTTCCCTGGACTAAAAAGAGTCAGCTAAATATTCCTTTCAGTTTCTTGAGTGTGAGGTTACATTTGAGGTCTTCTTTGACCCCATCTAGTCAGAGGGGGCACCTTGTCCTACTGGACAAAGTATAAAAGGGAATAAATGCAAAAAGCCCCTCATTTTAGGTCCAAGACTTCAATTGCACAGGTTTGGAATAGGAGGCAGGGTTTTGCAAACGTTCTTGTGAAAAAGATCTGGAGCTGTTAGGTATTCTCAGCTCAACAAATACCAAAGAAGTGAGATAAGAGCACAGAAAAATCCATTGCAAACTCGTGTTGTGTTAGTGGAGGTATAGAGTCTAGACTGAAGGAGGTGATAGTAGGTTCTCTCTTGTACACAGCCAGACCACGCCAGTAGAATGTGTTCTAGATTCATATATCAAGAGTGACAGTGACAAACTAGAGAATACACAGAAGAAGAAACTAGAGCGGGGATGTAAAGAATAATTGAAGAAGGGACAACTCTTTGACTTGCCGAAGAAAAAAATGGGGACCTTTACTGAGCTCGTGGACTCTGGAAGACACTTTCTCAAGTGTCTGTGATTGTCCAGGTCCGTTATGTGGTTTAATTCTCACAACAGCCTTGAGATGTGTACATCATCCCCATTTTGCAGATGGAGAAACAGAGACCCGAGGAGTTGTAGTAACTTGTCAAGTTCCCACAGCAAGTCAGTGACAGAGCTGTGAGTGGAACCCAAGCCTGTGTTCTCCTTACAGAGCTTGGCTAGTGCAGTCCCCCACCCCAGGCAGAGCATCCCTGAGGCAGCTGCAGTTTATTCCCAGTATTTCCCAGATTTGGGAGTTCTCAGACTTACAGAATTGTTTTTTAAAATTTATTTTATTTATTTATTTTTGGCTGGCATTGGGTCTTCATTGCTGTGCACGGGCTTTCTCTAGTTGCGGTGAGCAGGCTTCTCATTGCGGTGGCTTCTCTTGTTACGGAGCACGGGCTCTAGGCATGCGGGCTTCAGTAGTTGTGGCATGCGGGCTCAGTAGTTGTGGCTCGCAGGCCTAGTCGCTCCACAGCATGTGGAATCTTCCCAGACCAGGGCTCGAACCAGTGTCCCCTTCATTGGCAGGCGGATTCTTAACCACTGTGCCACCAGGGAAGTCCCCCAGAATATTTTTATAAAGTGAGAAAAGGAGGGCTGCCAACTCCTTATCTTGCCAATTAAGGAAATAAAAATAGCAAAAAACATCAACTGTCAGCATCATTTTATAACAGAAGGGATAGTCCCGCATCAAAAAAGCAGGGAGGGGCTTCCCCGGTGGCGCAGTGGTTGAGAGTCCGCCTGCCGATGCAGGGAACACGGGTTCGTGCCCCGGTCCGGGAAGATCCCATATGCCACGGAGCGGCTGGGCCCGTGAGCCATGGCCACTGAGCCTGCGCGTCCGGAGCCTGTGCTCCGCAACGGGAGAGGCCACAACGGTGAGAGGCCCGCATACTGCAAAAAAAAAAAAAAAGCAGGGAAATTGTCATCAGAAACAAAATGGGGCTTAAAATGAAAAATGAAGCTTTATGGAAATCTTACTTACTATGTGTCCTTTGCCCTCAAGTCACTGTGGTCTGGTGAAAATTTTATCTTTTGGAAACCGTGAGACTAAAGAACTCCTCAGGACTTTTATATTCTCTCATTTTTGGGGTTTTCCAACTCAGTTCCCACACCTCAAGGGATGAAAGGCTTGCTACCTCCCAAAGCACCTTGTACTGCAAGAATTTTTCTGCTCTGTGCTAAGACGCCTCTGTCAATGAAGCTTAAGGCCTTCTTTCAACAGAACAAATGACCCACGAGTAGGGAACGTTCCTGATAGTCATGGCTATGTTATCTCAACATTCAGCTCTCAGCTCAGCCCTGACAGCAGAACCTGGGGCCCAGCCCTCCAACTTTGTCCCTCGTTTTCAAGATTGTCTTGGCTGTTCTGGGTCCCTTGCATTTCCATACAAGTTTTAGGATCAGCTTGTCCACTTCTGCGAAGAAGCCGGTGGGAACTCTGCTGGGATTGCATTGCACCTGAATATCAGTGTGGAGAGGATTGTGCTTCTTAGTGATGTATTACCTTCTTTTACATTTTGTTAGAAAAAAAATTGCCCCAAATCCCAGAACCCAAATCCACCACAGATGGTGTTTTGGTGTGTTTCCTGTGAGTCTATTTAGTGCATGAGTTCATTTATTTTTATTTTGGGCCCTTTTCTCTTTCATATATAATAAGCATTTTTCCGTTCCTACATACTCTCCCTAAGCATCATTTCCAGCCACTGGGTATTTCATGCTTTACAGAATAATCCCTCTATACTTAGATGATAATTTCAGCAGCTAACATTTGTTCAGTACTTGTTCTGTGCTGGATGTGGAGCCAAGCACTTTGCATACACCGTGTCGTTTCATCCTCATCACAACCCTGAGAGGTAGCACCTGTCCACGATCCCCATTGTACAGACAGGAAAACTAAGACACGGAAAGTTAGTTTCTGAGGTTTGGATTTCAAGCACTTGTGTATAACTTACTTTCCTTAAAAGGGAGCCTGGAGTGCACAGATAAGATATTTATCAAATGAACAAACAGCATGCAAGGCACAATAGAAACATGAACTTGCTGACTTGAGGGCAGTGTGGTTAGCTTTCCCTCTCCCAGCCTCAGTTTCCTCATCTGTACAACGGGGATCACAGCAGCGCCCACCTCACAGTGTGTGGCGAGGGTTATGTGAGATGATTGCATTTCTGGCACAGAGTAGAGGTACTTGATTTGGGCAGAGGCACATATTAGGGCCCTCAGGGGCAGGCAGGCAAACTCAGGCCGGTGTAGAACAGTGTGGAGCAGGGAAGAGAGGGGGCCAAGGGAGCCGATACCTGACCTAAGGGTGACTGCCTGTGAAGACGTGAGTTCGAACTGCTGCTGGTATCCTTGGGCTTTCTGGGCCCAGGTGTCAAAGGAGGGGCTCAGGTGGGTCAGGTTGTAGGGGCCCCTCATGCGCTGGGAGAGAAAGCCCCCCACCTCCAGATCTCAGTGGAGGGTCTGCCTGCCCTAGTGTGCTGCCTCCCTGGGGCCCCAGCCCCCAGCACTGCCCTTAGAACCCCTCACTGCTTCTCTGCCGAGCTACAGCTCAAGGCTAGTGCCAGTGGGGTCTGGTTACACCTCAGGCGTCAGGCAGATTCCCGGAGCCCCAGTCCAACAAGTGGTCTAAAAATAAAGCATTGAATCCTGAGTCCAGGAAGGCAGGGTTGCAAAGTGGGGCGGTGGAGCAGGGCTTGGATGGGCTGGGCTTCTATCTCTGGTTGCCCTGGACACTGTGCACTGGGTTTCTGCTGTGACCACAGCAGAGGAGGACACGGGTATGAGGGTATTTCGAGGCCATCCAAGCCAGCTTGCACAGGGAGGAAAAGAGGGAAGCCCAGCAGTGCTGTGGCAGTTGTCTCCTTCTCCTGACACGGCCCCAGGAATCCTCCGTCTACTCCAGAGGACCCAGGCAGGACTGGAAATGGAGCCAGGGGATGATGCTGACTGAGCCTGGGAAGCTGGGGAAAGTGCTTGACGTGGAGGCTGGCCTTTGCGAGGAAGATGTAGGGAAGGGCTTTGCAGGCAGAGGGCCCAGGGTGGGCAAAGTCATGGAGGAGTGAAAGGACAGCATGTCTGGGGGGCAACAGGTATCAGTCCAGCATGGCTGGGTAGGAGTGAGGATTAGTGGGCAAGATATCACACAGGGCAAATGGCCTGCTTCCCCCCCGGAGAACCTTGAGAGCTGGGGTAAGGAGCTGGGCTTTAGCCCGAGGACAGTGGGGAGCCATGGAAGGTGTTTTAGCAGAGGAGTGGCATGGTGAGATTGCATTTTAGAAAGATCACTCCGGTGGCCCTGTGGGGGCCATGCGAATGAGCATGACCTCCAACTACGGGGAGCATAATGGACCAAGGGCTGCTGTGCTCTGTGTTTGCACCGAGGCCATGCTTCCCATGGGTTGCTCCTCGCCGTTGACTCTGAAGGCCCTTTCCTGGGAGACACAGGACTCCTCTGACAGTTGACTTCAGCTTGAGGACTTCCTGACACCTGCCGAACTCTCCTTAGAGTATCCAGCAGACAAAACGCTTCCACCTGACCCTCCTTCCCTGTCTTCTTCCCCTGGGACTAGATTTGCATCATCCCAGCCTTCCCCTCCCTCCCTTTTTCTCTCCCATAGGTGTTTCCCCTAAGGACATCCTTTCATATTTCACCTCATCCTGTGCTAGCTTCTCAGAGGGCCCAGACTAATGGGATGAGACTAGAGGTGGGGCGATAGGAGCAGAGAAGAAGGGTAAATTTGGAGACATTAAGGGCTAATCCACAGTATGGCTGGAAGTGTGCACCCACCGCACCCCTCTGGCTTTTCCCCAGGCTGGCGTTCTCAACATGCAGCATGGCAGTCCTCTATGTCCATATTGGTCTTCTCAACTAGGCTCTGAGTTTGTTCGACAAGTAAATGAATGAATGATTAAGCAAGTGAATGAATGAATGAAGTGAAGGGAAAAAAGGAGTCTAGGATGATCCGGAGCTCCAGTTGGGGTCACTTGGTTGTAGCCAGTATTTGGTATTTGCCCGGTGTTTTTTCTGCCACTGCAATTTTCCTCTGAAGACTAAACTCTTTTGTGCATCAGAGGAGACTATCAAGAGTGAAAAGACAACCCGTAGGACAGAAAGTTATTGCAAGTCATCTGATAAGGGTTTAACATCCAGACTATATAAAAAAATAAATAAAAAAAATAAAAAAAACTCCTACAACTCAACAACAAAATAAACCACCCAATTCAAAAATGAGAGAAAAAAAAGCAGCGGAATTGAATGGACATTTCTCCAAAGAAGATGTTTTTAAAATAGCCAGTAAGCACAAGAAGGCAGGTTTTCAGCGGATTGGTTGAGGCTTACTCACATTAGGGAGGGCAATCTGCTTGCTCAGTATCATTTGTCATTAGGGAAACGAAAATCAAAACCACAATGAGATACCACTTCACACCCATTAGAATGGCTATTACGTTAAAAAAAAAAAAGGAAAATAACAAGTCTTGGTGAGGCTGTGGAGAAATTGAAACACTTGTGCCCTGCTGGTGGAAATATAAAAAAATGGTGCAACCACTCTGGAAAACAGTTTATCAGTTTCTCGAAAAGTTAAACATAGAACCCAGCAATCCCACTCCTAGATATGTACTCAAAAGAATTGAAAACAGGGACTCAAACAGGTATTTACACACCCATGTTCACAGCAGCATTATTTACAGCAGCTATAATGGGGAAGCAACTCAAGTGTCCATCAAAGGATGAGTGAATGGATAAACAAAATGTGCTCTACACACACAATGGAATATTGTTCAGCCATAAAAAGGAATGAAATTCTGACACCTGCTACAACACGGATGGACCTTAAGGACACTATGTCAAGTGAAATAAACCAGTCATAAAAGGACAAATATTGTATGAGATATGAGATCCACTTATATGAGATAATGGAATAGGCAAATTCACAGAGACAAAAAGTATCACGGAAGTTACCAGAGACTGGGGGAGAGTGAGAGAGGCAGTTATTGCATGATGGGTACAGAATTAGTTTAGAGTGAGGAGAAAATTCTGGAAATGGATAGTGGTGATGATTATAAGACACTGTGAATTTAGAAATGCCACTGAATTATACACGTAAAAATGGTTAAATGGTAAATTTTATGTTATGTGTATTTTACCACCAAAAAACACCCCACAGAAACCTGCACCTAATGTATTCTGGGAGGGTCAGTCACACACTTGCTCTGGCGGTGGGTTCTGAGGGGCTTTAGCCAGTCCGCACATCCCAGTCACTGATTCAGGGCTGGGCATGTGGCAGGGGCACTGGTTGTCCCCCAGCATCTTTTCTTCCTTTTTCCCTTTCTGGGTCTCTGACACAGCCACAGAGGCTGTAAACCAACTAATCCAGGCTCAGCACTCAACAGAACCCGGTCACAAGGTGACGAGTCTCCCCACGTGGACCCCAACCATCTCTCCCCTCCTTTTGCGCATGTGCAGCTTCCGCCATTGGGGGGGGTGGGGCGGGGCAGGGC
>NW_006788335.1:377839-396154 GCF_000442215.2 Lipotes vexillifer | reverse complement strand
GGGGGTCTGTTTCCTCAACCCCTGACTCTCAGATGGAATTGTGACTTACCTTGACCAATGGAATGGAGCAGAAGTGACATGCGACTACCCCAGGCCAAACCTTTAAGAGGCCTGGCAGCTTCTGCTTTTCCTAGTGGAATTCAGCCTCCCTGTAAGAAATCTGACTGTCCTAAGCCCCCCTGCAGTGAGAAAGCCCAAGCTGGCCATTGGGGGAAGCCCAGGCAGAGAGAGGCCGAGAGAGATTGGCAAAGTGCAGGAACTACAGATTTCTGCTACAAACACAAACAACCCAAAAGAAAATGGATACAAAATTTAATGACACTCCAAATAAGAGGAAATCCAACTGGGCAGTAAACATAGGGAAATGTGCTTGATCTGATTAATTACCAGGAAATACAAATTAAAATGACAATGAGATACCACTACACGTTCACCAGATTGGAAAAATTCGTGTCTGCCAATATCAACTGTAGCCCCATGGAGCACTGGGAACGAACATCCGATGCCAGGTGGGAACATTTATTTGTTCAATCACTTCAGAAAATCGTTTGGCATTATCTAGTAAAGTCAGAGATACACATTCTATTGCTGGGCAATTTCACTGAGACAGCAGCACTGTTCAAAATAGTCCCAAACTAGAAACAGCCCAACGTCCATCAACCATATAAACTGTAGCACAGTCACATAGTGGAATGTTACCCAGCAATGAGAATGAATGCACTCCACCTGTACACAACAACACAGATGGAACTTATAATATTGAGTAAAACCATGCGGTTTTATTTATATAAAGTCCGCAGACAAACCCAGAGCTATATTGTTTAGGGCACAAGTACAGGTAATCAAACCATGAAGGAAAGCGAAAAAGGGATTCCTGAAGCATTGGGAGAGGCTTACCTGTAGAGAGAGGAGTGTGATGGGGGAAGGGTGTTTGAATGTGTCCCAGGTGCGGGCAATGCTGTTTCTTTACCTAGGTGGTGGCTACCCGGGGTTTACTTTATAACTATTTTTCAAGCTGTGAGTATATCTTGGATACTTTTCTGCATATTATATTTCACAATAAAAATGACTGAAATCAAGTATTAAAAACAAAAAATCTTTGTTCTTCGCTCAACTGAAAGTGCTATTACTAGGGCATGGACGCAAGAGGGGGCTCTAACTGGTGAGCCTCGTGAAAGCCAGGTTTCCTGGCAACGGAGAAAGACATTGAGCAGGTCGCTTCTTGAGAGTGGGTAAGCAGTGTGTTCTGGCTCCTGTACCTGCCAGGTGGGCCCGAGGTCCGCTTCTGGCACATGAAGCGTCTCTGTTGGTTCTGAGAGCGTCCTTGACCTTTCCTGATGAGAAGGGCGCTTCTTCCAAAGGCAAAGGAGTGTCGGCAGAGCCCGGGAGGCTGCGCCTTCGCATCGCGGAGCTCTTTGCCTGCTAGAGTCAGGTAGGGATATCCGAGGGCCTCGACTGAGGGAGCTTCTCCAGAAAACTCCAAACACGTCGTAGTGTTTCCCTCAAAAGAAAAGAAAAGAAAAGAAAAGAAGAACAAAATACCAAACTGAAAAAATTAAGAAGGGGCTTTGCCCACAGCCTTCGAAGGCACCACGTCACAAAAAAAGATGGCTTTTCAAGATTTGGGTTGTGGTTGGAGGTTTTCTGGATTGTTGACAAAACAGAAAGTTGTTGGTTTTTTTTTTTTTTTCAGAACGTTTTAAAATAAATTAGTAGATAGGTACATTTGAAGCTAAGTGGGGGTGGGTGATAGTAACACCTACACACAGTATACATTGTTAATAAGAGCTTTCCCATACTTTGTCTCACTTGATTTCACAGTCACTCTGGGATCACTCCATTTTGTAGATGAAGAAAATGGAGCCCAAAGATGTTAAATGGTGAGAAGTCCAGAACCTTCCTCCCAACCCAGTTTACAAAAGAATAAATATTTACTAGTTTATTTTTCAAGGGGAGAGGCTAATTGTCTCTAATAATGTAATTAAAATTAAAACAGCAGGAAGGTAACTTATTTTCTCCATTAAATTAGCAAAACTGTTTTAAATCATAATCCCTCACCCTGGGGAGGCTGTTTGGAAACTGGCAGTCTTTCTGATACTTAGTTGCAGTGGAAACCAGTGGCCACTCTTTGGAAGAGCAGCCAACACCTAGCAGGAGCCATAAAAATGTTTCTGCCCTTCGATCCAGCAGCCCCCCTTCTGAGAACCTATCTGAATAACATAATTTGAAATTTGGGAAAAGTGTATGTGCAAATATTGGTGGCAGCATTGTTTATGATGGCAAAAAATTGAAAACACAGGAGAAGAGTTAGGTGGCCAAGAGAACAATCATAAGTAACACTAGTGCCTCCATTTTTAAAATGATTTTTTTTTTTTTTTGCGGTACACGGGCGTCTCATTGTCGTGGCCTCTCCCGTTGCTCCCTGGTCAGGGAACTAGATCCCATATGAATGCCACAACTAAGAGTTCACATGCCACAACTAAGGAGCTGGCGAGTTGCAACTAAGGAGCCCGCCTGCCACAACTAAGGAGCCCACGAGCCACAACTAAGACCCCACACAACCAAAAACAAAGAGTAGTATACCAGTAAGAAGACATATCGATATCATCCTCAATCTAAGCAGAACATCTGACAGCATGTGGGATCTTCCTGGACTGGGGCATGAACCTGTGTCCCCTGCATTGGCAGGCGGACTCCCAACCACTGCGCCACCAGGGAAGCCCAGCATATGTTCATTGAATGCTATTTTGTGCCAGGTATTTTAGGGACTCAAAGATGAACAAGACACAGCAATCCTGTGAGCTAGAGACTATTAATATTCCCATTGTATAGATGAGAAAACTGAGACCCATGAGATGACTCGCCTATGAAGACACAGAGGGTAGTCGTACCTTGGGGCTGCTTCGTCATTTGCACAGAAGAGTCACTGTCGGCTCTAGGCAGACTCATGCTTCATTGTTCCTCATGGAAGGGAATATTTTAATTTGGGGTGGCAACTCTTTTTTCTTTTTCTTTTTTTTTCTTTCCATCATGCCCTGGAAAAATCAAATGAGGAAACATCCTGGCATACAGCTTAGGAAATAAAGCTCATCCAAAAGCTGCCAGGAATAAAAGCTAACAAAACTTTCTCAACTGAGTTTGATTTTCTACTCTTAAGAAATTAGGTAGAATTTGCCCCCTCTGCTTCCAACATTAGACTTGTTAGGAAAACTAACAAAAAGCATGATGGATGTGTTTGGACATGTAGCAATTCAGTGAGATCTTGTTTTTCACTTTCCTAAATGAACTCTATTTACAGCTGTTGATTGGGTACCTTAGTGGTTAAGTGCAAATGCTTTGGTTTGACAAAGCAGGAAGTTTTATAATAAGTAAACTATTTTTTTTTTAACTCTTTAAGCTTCAGTTTCCTCATCTGCCGAATGGGTCTAAGAATACTTTCTTCAAAGATCTCTATGTAAGAGCCAAAGGATTCAGGGGTAGCGGTCACCATCTGTCCCCCTTTTAATTCATGAATCTGACCCAGGCAAAAACCAGGTGGTTCCTGGAGGCTGACCCTGAACTACTGCAAACCCAAGCACATAGTAGCCTCAACTGCAGTTGCTGTGTTGGATGTGGTAGCCTTGCTAAACATTAACATAGCTCCAAGTTCATGGTATCCAACCATTGATCTGGCTTTTATACATTCTTTTACATCCCTAACAGGAAGAAGGACCAGAAACTGTTCACTTTTATGTGGGGCAGACAACAGTACACATTTACTATCCAGCTCAGCTTATGTTAACTCTCCTGCCCTCTGTCCTAATACAGTCAGAAGGGACTGGACCATCTGGACATTCTGCAAAACAGCACATTGTTCCACTCTATTGGTGAAATAGTGTGAAGAGGACTCGAAGAACAAGACATGGTTCCAGAGGGTAGGAGATAAACCGTACAAGAATTCAAGCACTCTAGAAGATGGTTAGTTAACACTTCTAAGTTTCAGGGGCTCATCACATCAGTAGTTTGGGGGGTTCAGTGGTCTGGAGCATGCTGGGATAACCTCTCCAAAGTAAAGGACATCTGATTGCATCTTGTACCTCCCACCGTCCAGGAGGAAGCACAGCGTGCTGGTAGACCTCTGCAGGCTGGGGTCGGCATACCTGATACTTGGGAATTTTTTTTTTCAATTAATTTATTTTTGTCTGCATTGGGTCTTCATTGCGGTGCGCGGGCTTCTCATTGTGGTGGCTTCTCTTGTTGCAGACCACAGGCTCTAGGCGCGCGGGCTCAGTAGTTGTGGCACACAGGCCTAGTAGTTCCACAGCATGTGGGATCTTCCCAGACCGGGGATCGAACCCGCATCCCCTGCATCGGCAGGTGGATTCTTAACCACTGCACCACCAGGGAAGTCCTGATACTTGGAGATTTTGATCCAACCTATTTTCTGAGTGACATGTTGATTACATTGGACATCTTCTACCAAGAAGCAATTTGTCTTGGGTGGGACTGACACATATTTTGGGTATGAGGTTACCTTTCCTGGTTACAAGTTCTCGGCCAATCTAAAGATTTGAAGAGTGTTTGATCCACTGCCATTTGGTCTCAGAAAACATCACCTTGGACCGAGGGACTCACTTCACAGCAAAGAAGGTGTAGCAGTAGACGTATGACCATGGGACCCACTGGACTTATCACACACCACATTGCCCAGGAACTGCTGATTTGGGGGAGGCTTTGGACTTATGAGGAATTTGGGGCTAAAACGTACATCCAAGCCAGTCAAACTGGGCCCCCAAAAGATAACAGGTTTTGGGTCTCTCCCCAGCCCAGAAGTATTATCTCATTTCTACCCCACAGACCTGTAAGAAGGAGGTACTTTAGTTCTTAAAACTCTCTGACTTGAATCCTTTCTCTCTTCCACACACGCAATAAATTCTTCCTGAAAGCTAATGTACCACCAGGCTCCCTTGAGGACCACTGGCCAAAAGCTGCTTCCCACAGACCTCCCTGGCCTGCCTGGAGGCTTTCTTGGTCAATACCTGGCAAGAGTTACAGCCCTGTTGGGCCAAAGGCTCTGTCATGCCTTCCCCTTCCAAACATCTGAGCAGACCAAGATGCTAGCTTTCTAGAGTCACAGGCAAGACATCCTGGTAGGAGGTAGGCTCACATTCAATTTCTTTTCTTCTCCCAGGAGGATTTTAGCTCTTTTCAATCCAGCCGTCTCTAGAAAACTCTATTCTGTGTCCCAAAGGCATGATCAACAGAATGCTGAGGAATGATAAGGCTGCTCTCAGTAACAACCACTTTCCTCTTGTCTCCTAACTGGATCTGGCTTTCCCGAGAGGTGGTGATGATGTTATTTTGGAGGCGCCGGCTGCACTCAGGCCGCCTTAGAGTGCGCTGTGTGGCCCCTGGCCTCTGGCTGAACTGACTTGTCTTCTGTGAAGACCATGTTCTCACAGGCAATAGGGGTGAGGGAAGCAGTCAGGAACCTGAAAACCTGCCCTTCCCCTTCATAACACCCTCCCCACCCCGCCACCCTGTTCTGTGGATGCTGTTGTGAAGTTTATATATTAAAGAATTGTTGGGGGCTTCCCTGGTGGCGCAGTGGTTGACAGTCTGCCTGCCGATGCAGGGGACACAGGTTCGAGCCCTGGTCTGGGAAGATCCCACAAACCGCGGAGCAACTAAGGCCACAACTACTGAGCCTGCACTCTAGAGCCCGTGAGCCACAACTACTGAAGCCCGCGGGCCTAGAGCCCTGCTCCGCAACAAGAAAAGCCATCACAATGAGAAGGCCACGCACCACAATGAAGAGTAGCCCCTGCTCACCGCAGCTAGAGAAAGTTCGCGCGCAGAAACAAAGACCCAACGCAGCCCAAAATAAATAAAAACAATAAATAAATTTATTTTTAAAAAAGAATTATATTAAAAATGTTTGATAGGGCTTCCCTGGTGGCGCAGTGGTTGAGAGTCCACCTGCCGATGCAGGGGACACGGGTTCATGCCTTGGTCTGAGAAGATCCCACATGCCGCGGAGCGGCTGGGCCCGTGAGCCATGGCCGCTGAGCCTGCGCGTCCGGAGCCTGTGCTCCACATCCGGAGAGGCCACAACAGTGAGACGCCCACGTACCGCAAAAAAAAAAAAAAAAAAAGTTTGATAGGTCTAAAAAGGAAACACTTTAGCTAGAAAAAAGAGATGCAACTGAGGCACCAACTTGTGAAAAGATACTCTGTGTAGATGGAGCATCCTCTTCCACGATTCACCTTAAACCAAAACCGTGAATGGGTGATGCCTACAGTACACAGAAGAGGCAGACCTAGGGATCAGCGGGTAGAAGTAAGAGTTACTCCTTTCCTCGTACTCCGAACGAGCCACTGGGAGAATCTGGGCTTCCCATCCTCACAGCTCTAGGCTCTGTAGGTCTTGAGGTCTGGGTTCCCAGCAGGGGGATGCTTCCACCAGGATACACAAGAATCCCACTAAACTTTCAGCTATAGCGGCTACCTGATTGCTTCAGGCTCCTTGTGCCAAGAGACCAGCAAGCAAGAAGAGGAGTCACCCTCCTGGCGGGTGAATTGACTGTGACATCAGCAGGAGACAGGGCTGCTGTTACACACCAGGACAGAGACAAATACATTCGACACTCCAGGTGACCCTCTTGAGTGTTTATTGGTTTTTCTTTGACCAATTTTGATGGTAAATAGGCAGATGCAGCAGCCATAACTAAGACGAGCATAGTGACCAGGGTCTCAGATGTCTCAGGGATGAAGGTCTGGGCTGTCTGGCCAGGTACGCCACCTTGACCAGCAGAGGAGCCAGCTGATGGTTAGGGGGTCTAGAACAGATAGTAAGGAAGGAGATAATGACTATACCAGCTGGAGTGTGAGAGCTGTAGCTAATTCCACTAACTGTAAGTTTCCCCAGAAAAAGAGATGGATCAGAATCCTGGAGATGTTCTCAGATGGTGTTAACTTATGAAGCAGGAGATCCAGATGGTATGGAAATGTAGTGAATGCTGTGGTGTGCATCCTGATCTCCCGCAGGACCGAGGCACCAGCCATCAGGAGTCTTGCCTTTTAACGGATGGGACCATTGTCTTTTTTTTAATTAAAAAATATTTATTTATTTGTTTGTTTGTTTTGGCTGCTCTGGGTCTTAGTTGCGGCACATGGGATCTTCACTGCAGCATGCGGGCTCTTAGTTGCGGCGTGTGGGATCTAGTTCCTCAACCAGGGATCGAACCTGGGCCCCTCTGCATTGGGAGTTCGGAGTCTTATGAATGGGGCTGCCTTGTCTACATTTAGGACCCCTGCTTGGGGGCAGCCCCAGCCAATGAGTAGCCTAATCAGGGGTACAAGGGCCTGAGCCCCCACCATCAATTCAGGACAGTTCTGAAGGTCTAGCCCACTCCCTTGCAGGTGGTGCTCCTGAGTGCGCTCTCCAGTAAAGCTCCTGCGTGCAAACCTCCTCCTCAGACTCTGTGACCCAGGGAACCTGGCCCAACACACTGTGCACATCCTCAACCACACTAGTTAATATCAAACTGTCGCCAAGATGGTTGTACCAACTTACATTCCTACCAACAACGCCTGAGAGTTCCATTTGCTCAACATCCTTGCCAGATCCTGGTATTGTTAGGCTTTTTATTTATAGCCAGTCTGGTGGGTGTGAAATGGAATTTCATTGTGGTTTGAATTTACATTTCCCTGATGACTAAGGAGGTTGAGCACCTTTTCATGGGTTTACCGGCAATTTGGATTTTCACTTTTTGGGAACAGCCCCAGCTCCTTTGCCAGTTCTGGTTTCACAGACCCCCTCATTTAGTGCTACCTACTAAGGGAGGGAGTGCAGGACTAAGCCCAAGGCGGACTTAAATGGCTTTCCTGAAGGCCAGCAATCTCAATGGATCCTTCATCCTCTTCTGACTTGACATCTGAGTGGTGTGAGATTCGGTGGACCATTCCCTCCTCCCATCACCTTCTGCTCTTGGCTTCCCTGACAGTGAACAAACCTAGCGTTCTCTGCCTCTCTGGCTGCCCGCTCTCTGTCCCCTCTGCAGGCTCGACCTCCTGCAAAGGCTTAACTATGAATTGTTGGGGATCCTCAGGGAGTAGTCCTTGGCCCTGTTTTCATCTTACTCTGATCTCTCTCTTTTCCAAATCCCCTCTCCACCCTTCTCCACTCTGCTCTCTGTTTTTGGTTTTTTTTTTTGGCCGTACCATGAGGCATGTGGGATCTTAGTTCCCCGACTAGGGATCAAACCTGCACCCCCTGCATTGTAAGTGCGGCGTCTTAACCTCTGGACTGCCAGGGAAGTCCCCTCCACTTGGGTCTCTGCCTCAGGAAGCTGATTATATGGATACCTTGAGTGGGCTTGCTTGTTCTTTAATTTTGGATTGGGTTTTAGTTATTGCTGCATAACAAATTATGTCAATTTAGAGGCTTAAAAATGCCACCATTTTATTATTGCTCATGATTCTGTGGGTTGACTGGGATCATCTGGGGTCAGTTCTGCTCCACCTGACGTCACATAGGTGTAGTCCACTGGGGACTCAACTGGAACATCGAAGATGGCGCTTTCATGTCTAGCAACTTGGTGGGGATGGCTAGAAGTCTGGCCTCAGCAGGACTGGGAAGCCTGAAACTCTGTCTCTTTCCAAGGCATTTCAGGGCCTCCCCACCTCCCTAAGGCCTTTCCCTCCCACAGTCCTTCTGGTACAAGGGAGCCAGACTTCTTATATAGCAGCTCAGGGTTCCTCAAACTGCAAAAGCTGAAACTGCCAGGTCCCCTTAATTCATGGGTCCCTAGTTGGCACTGCATCACTCTGCTGCCTCTGTTGGTTAAATAGGTCACTGGACCAGGCCAAATATAGCATGGGAAGGGACTGCACAAAGGCATGAACACCGGGCAGCATGATTCCTTTGGGACCGTCTTTGGAGACTAGCCACCACAGTCTCCTATCTCGTCCTCAAGCTCCCTCTCTTGTGCAGAATGAATGTTTCCCCCCACTTTCCATAACCCCCAAACTCTCATCCCATTTCAGCCTCAAGGGCAGGCCAGAAGTCTGGTTTCTCATCCAATTGTTGATGAGGCACTTGGGCAAGGCTCCTCTTGATCTGAAGACCTGTAGACTAGAGAGAAGTTATCTGCCCTCACGTACCCAACATATATAAATGAGACAGGAACTGCAGCACCACAATGTACACTCCCATTCAAAAGAGAAGACAGAGCCGTCACAGGTCCATCACAGTTCTGAAATTCTTCCGGGTACAATTCTCCATGCTCCAGTGCTAGGGACTGTATGTTGATCGGGGCCCAGGTCTGCTCCCTGGGAATGGTTCTGTTTGGCTCTTGGCCTCTGAGTCATCCTTGTTTTACTTAAGAAATGGTTCATGTTTGCCTGATTCCTGTCCTTAGGCAGTTGAGAGTCACAAAGGCTACATTTTGTTTTATAATGTTTCTGTTCCTTTCTTAAAAAAAATTTTTTTTTTTTACCTTTTGACACCCTTCACCCATAAAAGTACATATAATGCGTGTATATATGTATATGTACCTTATATGTTTATTTTTAAAATAAATTTATTTATTTTTGGCTGCGTTGGGTTTTTTGGTTGCTTAGTGGGGGTTGCTCTTCGTTGCAGTGCAAGGGCTTCTTATTGCGCTGGCTTGTCTTAGCTGTGGAGCACAGGCTCTAGGCGCGCAGGCTTCAGTAGTTGTGGCTCGCGGGCTCTAGAGCACGGTCTCAGTGGTTGTGGCGCATGGGCTTAGTCACTCCGCCGCATATGTGATCTTCCCTGACCAGGGCTCGAACCCGTGTCCCCTGCAATGGCAGGCGGATTCTTAACCACTGCGCCACCAGGGAAGTCCTGTATTTTTATTTTACATACACACACATACAATTGGCCCTCCATGTGCACATGTTCTGCATCTGCAGATTCAACCATCCACAAACCGAAAATATTTGGAAAAAAAATTCCAGGAAGTTCCAAAAAGCAAAACTTGAATTTGCTGCACTCCAACCATTTTTTTTTTTTCCTGCAAAAAGCTTTATTGTTTCCATTTGGTCTGCGGTGTGGGAGAGGGCTCCAGGCTGGTTAAGAAGCTGCCTAGTGGCGGCAGGCAGAAGGCCTGGCACCACGGGGTTGTCGGAGGGGTCGTCAAAGTCCCCTGGGCTCCAGAGGATTCTAGTCGTAGTGGAGGGTGATCCTTCCAAAGAGATACTCGTCCAGCCCAACCTGGGAGCCGGCCAGCCTGTGGAGGTTAGTCAGGTGGTCGCCCTTCTTCCTGATGAGTTTCACCTCCTCATCCAGGAAGTGGCTGTCCAGGAAGTCACAGAGATGGGGGGGCAGAACTCAGAGCATGCAGATCCAAGAGGGCTCGGTTCAGGTTGTTCTCCAGGACTGTGGCGACTTCCACAGTGTTCAGGTTTTACCCCACTCATCTTGGGACGGCTTCTGTGTGTCCTGGAAGCGTGTGCGGCAGCCACGCCGGTTTTGCATCTGCAAGAGACCCTCTGCAGCCCCGCGTTTCTCCCGCACCAACTTGCCCAAGAAGTGGTCCACGCCCTCCAGAGCCACGTGGTCTCGGTAGAAATAGAAGCCCAGAGAGAGCTGGGTGTGGAAGGCGCGCAGGCGCGTGTTGACCGGGGGTGGGGGTGGGGGTGGGTTTGATGGCGGCCTCCACCGCAGGGAAATAATCCTGAGGAAAGTGGGAGCTCCGCTGATCCTCAATACGGAGAGAACTCCGAATATGGTGTTGGTTGGTCCCTGAAGCCGAGGCTGGCTGAGAGGTTGGTGCCTAAGGTTGTGGCTGGGAACAAAGTTGGAGGGTGGTTGGAGGCTGGAAGAAGGGGCGTCCCTGGCGGTGTCCTGTCCAGACACTGTAGAAGCTAGAGACAGATTCTCGGGATTTAAAGTATACGGGAGGATGTGCCTAGGTTATATACAAATAGTAGGCCATCGCATATATAAGGGACTTGAGTATCTGTGGATTTTGGTATCCACGGGGGTCCTGGAATGAATCCCCCACGGATACTTAGGTACAACTATATACATATAATGTCTCTGTTCCTCTCAGTCCAGATTAGTAAAATTGAAGCTTTTGTGCATTTCCTATGTATCAAATGACCTGCTCCATTAGACAAAAGCCACACTTAACATTTCTTTCTGAAACAGACCCTTTGGGCCACATGCAAGCGCTGAGGGATACGCCTTCAGAGGTTCTTAGAAGCCTGTTGTCTAGCTGAGAGGCTCTACCTACGCCGTACCCTGAAATGCATCTGAGTTCTCAAGAAAGTCTCTTGTATCTGCATCCTTCATCTGATGTCGACCCGGAGGCCACATTTCACGGGAAGCACCCTGTATTTCATCTTTGCCACCAGGTTCCTTCCCTCCCCCAGGTTCTTATTTCCTTTGAGACTCTTTATTGGGCTATCGATGTTGGGGATGAGAAACGGTCTCATTTTCCAACCTAACAAGCTTGAGGCAAGGAGCGTTTCCTATAGATTCCTCTGGAATACGGAACAGCTCTTTCTTTAGCTCATCCTCTATCCGTCCCTCAGCTAAAATGAACCAGTTGATTCTTTCAACATTCTGCCTTGAAATCTCCTCAGCCAAAGCAACAAGGCTATGAACTGTACTTTCTGTTTTCCACGATATTACAGGGAACAGTTTTACTACATTTTTCTGTCAGTACATAAGTCGCATCCCCTTTGGTCAGGCTCCTGTAACAATTTCTCACATTCTTCCACATTTCAATAACAATCTCTTCAAGGCCCCCTGGCCTCTGCCCATTGCCCTGTTCCTAAGCCAATGTCCCATGTTTTCAGTGCTGTTTATTGGAGCCCCCCCTTAGATAGCAATTCCTGTATGGGCTGTCTATGGCTGAATAGCAATCACTCCAAAGTCTAAAACAGCGACACTTTATGATCTCCCAGTTCTGTGGACTGACCGGCTCAGCTCCACATGATGTTGGCTGGGGCAGTGATCCTCCAGCCCCTCCTCCATGACGGCTCACTCACATGGCTGCACCTTGGTGGGGACAGCTCGGAAGCTGGGCTCAACTGGGGCCCTAGGACACTGGGCCTCTCTTCTGTCACTCCTTGGCTTTTTTTTGCGGTACGCAGGCCTCTCACTGCTGTGGCCCCTCCCGTTGTGGAGCACAGGCTCCGGACACGCAGGCTCAGCGGCCATGGCTCACGGGCCCAGCTGCTCCGCGGCATGTGGGACCTTCCTGGACCAGGGCACGAACCCGTGTCCCCTGCATCGGCAGGCAGACTCTCAACCACTGCGCCACCTGGGAAGCCCACTCCTTGGCTTTTCGTGTAATCTCTCCTGGTAGTGTCTTCAACAGGGCAGACAACCCGGACAAGTTTCATAAACTGTCCTGGCTCTGCCCACTCCTTATCTGCCCCTGTTCCCGCCAGAAGGCTCCGACTCTGCATCCTTCTGACAGAGCACCTGTCTTGTATGAGCCACCATTTACTGACCACTTGGGATTCGTCTGTTCTCTCCTGGGCGGAGCCCCGTACTCGGGACTTGACATGTATTTTTTCTCTTAATGCTCAAGGCTGTCCCTGTTAGAGATTGCTTCCTCATTTCACGAAGCTGAAAAATGTTGAGTGACTTGCCCAAGGTCATGGGACTAGACAGGGGCAGAGCTGGACTGGAATCCAGGTCCACCTGACTCCACAGTCTGTGCCCTCTTCAGTCCACTGTGCAGACATCCAGGGTCAGTCAGTGAACCCCAGAACAAGGTCACCATTGGCTGAGGAGCTTCTGGACTTTTAGGTATAACGTACGTACACATGGTGAAGTTCACGAAGCACATGGATCTTCCATGTATAACCCAGGGATCCTTACAAATGTGCAGCCCCAATCAACAAATACCCAGATCGAGATGTATAACACCTGCAGCTCCCTAACCAGCTCCCTCGTGCCTCTTCCCAGTCTATGCTCCTTTGACTTCTATCGTCATCTATTAGTTCCGCATATTCTTGAACTTCATAGGAATGAAATCATAGCGGATGGGTTCTTTTGTCTGGCTTCTTAATGCTCAACATCATATCAGTGAGATTCATTTTTGCCTGGCAGGTAGCAGTAAGTAGTCCCTTTGTCGTGCTCTGTGGTATCCATCGTATGAATACAGCACAGTTTATTTATCTGTTCTCCTTGGCATGGATATTCGGGTTGCATCCAGTTTGGGGCTATTATGAACAAAGCTGCTAGGAACATTCTTGTACGTGTCCTTGGATGGACTTAAGCACTCGTTTGTCTTGGGAATGTATGCAGGAGTAGAACTGCTATATGATATGGTAGGTTTAAGTTTAGCCTTACTGGAAACTTCCAGTTTTCAACAGTGTCTGCTCCATTTTGCTTTCCCACCAGCTATGGATGAGAACTCCTGTTAGCAGATTGAGAGAGAATTCACATACCCTAAAATCCCCTCTTTTAAAGTGTATAATTCGGTAGTTTTAGGATACTCACAGTTGTACAACCATCACACTGATTCCAGAACATTTCATCACCCCCAAAAAAGCCCCATGTTCATTAGCAATCTCTCCCATTCCTCCCTTCTCCCCTCCCCACCCCAGCTGCTGGCAACCACTAATCTACTTTTTTTGTCTCTATTTGCCTATTCTGGACATTTATGTAAATGGAACCTTACAGTATGTGGCCTTCTGTGTCAGGCTTCTCTCACTTAGCATAATGTTTTCAAGGTTCATCCATGTTGTGGCATGTATCAATACTTTTTATTGCCAAATAATATTCTATTATACAGTGATACCACATTTTATCCATTCATCAGTTGATGGATATTTGACTTGTTTCTACCTTTTGGCTATTGTAAACAATGCTGCTATGAACATTCTATTGGGTAGGCACCAAGGAGTGGGATTGCTGGGTCTACCTGGGTTTTATAGGATTCAGGGGGAAGACTCCATGGTGAAGGAATTTCCAGCGTGAAAATAGTCCACCTGTACAGGTGGGCCTCATCTTCTACTCTGCAGCAGACCATTCTCAGCTGGGAGGCATCGAGAATCTCTTCATGATCAATGGCAAAGTTAAAATCTAGATATCTTGGAGGTAGTGTGTAGAACATCCTCCCGGGGTTATGAAAGAAGACAGACCTGAAATCACAGTTCACCATTTCCTAGTTGTGTGAACTTGGGTGAGATACTGCTCTCAGCCTCAGTGTTCTTATCTGCATAATGGACACAAATAACTCCTATTTCACAGGTAGCTCGGCTTCTGTCACTTGGGTGCTAACCAGCATGAGAGGCATGGACCCAGTAAGCGCGAGTCCCTTCCCCCTTTTCCTTCCTTCAGTCAGTTCTTCATCTTCCTGAAAAATGTGCTACTCAGAGCAAAAAAATAACTTTAGGCAGGAACAGTGGCTCTAGACCCTGTGCATTCAAAGCACATGGGGAGTCTTTTTTAACGTATCAGTGGCCAGACCTACCCGCAGAGGTTCTGATTTAATTCATCTGGGTTAGTGAGCAGGCATTTGTTTTTTTCAAATCTCCCCAGGTGATTCTAAGGTGCATCCAGGGCTGAGAACCACTATACAAAAGGAATTACCTGTGTTTGAGGGGCTGGGAATAGGGGTATGGTGACCAGCCACCCCAGTTTGCCAAGAACTGCCCCAGTTTTAACGCTGAAAATCCTGCATCCCAACAAACTTCCTCAGTCCTGGGTAAACTGGGCTACCGTTAAGGAAATGATGCACAAATGTTGATTTGTGGTACTTATATTTAGGATTTTCTTTCAACTGTCAGGTTTGAAGCCAAAGTACTTTTTTTTTTTTCTTTTTTTTTTTTTTTTTTTCTTGCGTTAGGCGGGCCTCTCACTGTCGTGGCCTCTCCCATTTGCGGAGCACAGGCTCCGGACGCGCAGGCTCAGTGGCCATGGCTCACGTGCCCAGCCGCTCCGCGGCATGTGGGATCTTCCCGAAACGGGGCACGAACCCGCGTCTTCTGCATCGGCAGGCGGACTCTCAAGCACTGCGCCACCAGGGAAGCCCGAAGCCAAAGTACTTTTGAACTTAGGGAATAAAGAGCAGAAAGCTGCCAACTGTACCCCAACACAGAGTTTGAAATGCACAGGAGACGGAGGACTTGGGGGGGAAGGGGTTAGTTAGGGCAGCACCTCTCAGACCTTGGTGTGCATGAGACTCATTGCAGTGTCCTGTAAAATGCAGCTTCTGACCAGCAGATCTGGGGTGGGCCTGATACTGTCTGTTTCTAACAAGCTCCCAGGTGATTCCAATGTGGCTGGTCCAGGGACCATGCGTGGAGGAGCGAGAATCTCGAGAGATGTAACTTCTCTCTTACAAGGAACATAACCTTGAGGGAATTCCTTCTTCCTTCAGACCTTTGGATCTATCAGCTATAAAATGGGGATAGAAATACCCACATCACAGGAAACCCCCAGGAGGTTTCACAATAATTTAGAAGTGTGTTGTTGGGAAGAGTCAGCGTGCCTGGCGTGCAGTGGGGGCTGACTGGATATAAGTCCTTTTTGCATCCTCATCTCCACCCAGCTTTAGCCTCTCGTGCTTGCAGGGCTCTGATTAGTTTCTTAACGGTTAGCAGAGTCCTTCATGGAGAGTGGGCACCTCAAGAACGGTTACTGACGTGTTCAGAGAGATGCTGAGTAGAGGCAGATGACTGCAAGCCAGCACCAGGGTGTGCGGCCAGCTAAACCTTTAATCTAACCGTTTGTATGGCCTGTGGAGGAAAACCTCATTTCATTTAGAGATGATGTTGGAGTCAACAGTTTTTATATCAAGGCCAAAAAAAAAAAAATTAAGAGAAAAAAATGCTACAGGGAGAAATTTTTTTCTTTTTTCCTTTTTTTTAATTGAGCTGGTACTGTGGGCAATACCATTCCCCCTTTTTAAAAAAAATTAAATTATTTTTGGCTGCGTTGGGTCTTTGTTGCTGCACGTGGGCTTTCTGCAGTTGCGGTGAGTGGGGGCTACTCTTCGTTGCGGTGCACGGGCTCTAGGTGCGCGGGCTTCAGTAGCTGTGGCTCATGGGCTCTAGAGCGCAGGCTCAGTAGCTGTGGCACACGGGCTTAGATGCTTCACGGCACGTGGGATCTTCCTGGACCAGGGCTCAAACCCGTGTCCCCTGCATTGGCAGGCGGATTCTTAACCACTGCGCCACTGGGGAAGTCCCCAAATTTTTTTTCTTAATTACTGTTGTCAGAAAGCTGATGTTGGAGGAACTGTTAGAGAAGGAAAGGACGAGACTCATAAATAGCCCTAGAAGCACAGGCTTTGGAATCAGAAGTTCCTGGGTTTGAATCCTGGCTCTGTCAGACACTGTGCTGCAGGACCTTGGGTAAATTGCTACCCCTCTCTGACCCTCAGTTACGTCATCTGTGAAATGGAGATGAGGATCCCTGCCTAGTTAGCTGGTGCTGCTTCCCTCCAAACACAGGTATCTGTTACTCATCGCGCCTCCCACGGTCAGCTGCTGGGTGTCAGGGTTCCTTTGGGGAGCCAGGACCATTGAAGCAGGAGGCCCATGGGAGCGAGGCTGCAGGCTGGCAGCCTGGGGCCAAAGGGCTCTGCAGGTCCTTCTTTGTGTTGTTCAATTTGAGGCAACATTAAATCTTAAGGGACGTTTAATAAAATCCTGGAGTTATAGCTCTTTCAGAAAATGCATTGGATCTTAAAACACTGCAGCCCCTTCCAGACACAATTTTGCACTCTCCCGATTGCCACAGCCTTACCCCTTGGAGTACTGACAGCTGCTGACCTCCCCATGCCTGCTGGGCCCCTGAGGACCTTTGCTTTTGCATCACCTTGCCATTCCTCTACAATCTGATGTGCCGGATGGTGGCAAGCTCTTCTGGAGTCCTTAGGGTGTGCCGGACACTGCCTCGAGCACTTTTAACACGTTTATCCTCCTGCCTGGCCTATGAGGTAGATGTTATTTTTAGCCTCCATTCCATGAGTGAGGAAACAGACACAGAGATGCTAGATGAATTACCCAAGGTCACACAGCTGGGAAGTGGCAATGCTAGGGGGGCCTGGCTCCTCAGTGTGTGTGCTGTTAGCCACTACACACACTACGTCTACCAGAGACGCTGAGTGCTTGCTTCTATTTGTTTTTCTCGAACTATTGTTTGTTTTTCTGATAATATAACAGATAACATACTCATAAAAAAATAAACAGGAACATTTAAAGAAACAAGTAAAAAATGTCTCAAACTTTCACTCCCTGCCCCTCCCCAGAAGTAGCATTTGGGCATCATGTTAGCAGATGGTCACAAATACGTGTTATACAAAATGGGATATCTGCATGTAATAAAAAGCTACAACGATGAGAGAATTATCTAGAGCTCACAGCACTGGGAGCCATTCAGCTGGGTTCAGGTCTCCCAGCCTGTCCTCTGCCTGTGTGACCCTGGGCAGTTCAGCGAAATTTCCCTTTTCCCTTCTGCAAAATGGGAACCTCACAGAACAGGCCTGAAAATTCAGTGAGATAAGAGAGGAGAAATGCTTAGCACGGTTCTTGGCAGCCAGTGAGTGCTCCCTCAAAATTCAGTTGTGATTAGGATTATTTATGGCTGATGGATGCTCCTTAGTTCGTGAGCCACAGGCCACAGACAAGCCACACTCCGGCCACAGAGAGAAGCAAAAGGTGAAGGCTCTACACAGTCTGAGGGTTGAGGGGAGGCAACCAGCGTGAAAGCAAGGCCTGTGGTCATGACCTGGAGGCCCAGGAGCAGTGTAGAAAGTGAGGTGCGTGCGGGCCAGGATATGGATTGTGTATTGGGGTGAGGGGTGAAGGCTGGAGAAGCCACTGGACTGGCCCTGTGATGGGGAGGACCCTCTTCCGTGGACTGAGTGCACCGGGTCCCCGGGTCTGGATAATAACCAATAACCGAAGCGCGGAAAGTCGCCCTGCAGTCTCCTCCCTCCAAGTAAATAGGTGCTGCTATTCTAAGCAGGCCTGTAATAAAAATATACTTGCTTTGCTTTGGAAGGGTTGGGTTTTTTTTTTTTTTTTTTAAGCCGTGAAAATAACAGGGCAGTAGGCTGACTATTTTAGGTTGGGGCCTTTGGCTGGCTTTCAAAGTCACAGCCCAAATGAGATCTATTTACGAAACAGGTCGCACTGCACACTTCGCACGTGTTGATCGTCCGGTAGAACATGCGTGGCTGGAGGCATCTAAGAGAGTCTGGGGCCCACACCCGAGCAGCAGAGTTGGAGGAAATCGCTGGCACTGTTTATGCCAGACTGTAACAGCGAGCCCAGCGACTCTCTCTGGGCCTCTGAGCCCTTCCCCACATGCCCCGCCCCACCCCTCCCCCACAT
>NW_006788335.1:369796-377703 GCF_000442215.2 Lipotes vexillifer | reverse complement strand
CTCCTCTCCCCTCCCCCCACCCGCAAGTTCTCAGGGGGCGGAGCCAGCAGTCTGCCTGTCTCTCTTCTTGGAGTATGGGGAATGCTCCCCACTTTCTCTGTAAATCAGCGGGGTAGGCGGCAGCGTCAGAGCCAGGGAGGAGCCTGCTATCCTGCTGGGGCCTGCCATCTGGAACTGGGCTGAAATTTTCCACCCTCAGTGGACCGAAGGGTGCCTCTGGACACTCTGTAGGGGATGGCCTGAGATGGAGTAGAAATAACCTGAGCAGACTTACATTTGAATCTTGGCCCTGGCCCTTGAAGCTGTGTGACCCTGGAAAGGTAACTTTACCTCTGTGATCCCTTGTTTTCTTATTAGTGAGATGGAGATAATAAAGCAAATCTTACAGGACTATAGGGAAGATTAAAGAAGATAATGTACTTAAAAGTATCTAGCATGTATAAAGTGGCCACCAAATCTGGAAACATAGGAATTTTCAGAATAAATGGTTTATTGATTATACAAAAGAAAATTCTCTATATTTCCAGACTTTAGGGTCACCCCATGGTGATAATAATTGCTAACACTTACATGGTACTTACCATGTGCCAGACACTGTTCTAGTTGCTTTACATATATCAACTCATTAATTCTTCAAAACAACCCTATGAAGTAGGCATTACATCATCCCCATTTTATAGATGAGGAAACTGAGGCTCAAAGTTAAACCACTTAGGGTCATACAGCTAAAAAATGGCAGAACCAAGAATCAGACCCAGGCAGTTAACCATTACACTTTAGTTAACCATGTGCTAGAGTTGCTTTTTCAAGTACCACTGGTGTCTTGACACTCAGCTAATGCTAATAGGTAAAAATAATGACAAGGACAATTATGATAATCATAGAGTCCCAACACTGCAAAGAATCTTAAGAGGTCACGCAGAGACTGTGATCTTAACCTTCTGCTTTTCTCAGTCAAGAATACACTGAATATGTTTGGGAGGTAATTAGCAAATGTTTTTTTTTTGCGGTATGCAGGCCTCTCACTGTTGTGGCCTCTCCCACTGCAGAGCACAGGCCCCGGACGCGCAGGCTCAGCGGCCATGGCTCACGGGCCCAGCCGCTTCGCGGCATGTGGGATCTTCTCGGACCGGGGCACGATCCCATGTCCCCTGCATCGGCAGGCGGACTCTCAACCACTGCGCCACCAGGGAAGCCCCAGCAAATGTTTTTTGACTTTGGCCAAGCTGATAGGTGAGAAGTGGTCTCTCAGTGTAGTTTCTCTTATTTGGTCTTTTCTTACTGATTTTTGGAGCTCTCTTTATTAAAGAAACCAATCCTTTGTCTGTGAATTGAGTTGCAAATGTTGTTTCCCAGTGCCATTTGATCTTTGATTTTGCTGAAGGTATTTATTACTGTGCTGAAAGTTGACTTTTATGTGATTCAGTGTCAAGTTTTTCTTTTACAGCTTCTGGCATTTGTATAATGCTTAGAAGTGCCTTCCCTGCACTGAAAAAGCATTTTATTTCACATGTTTTCCTCTAGAATGCCTCTAGTTTCATTTGTTACATTTAAATCTTTCAGTCATTTGGGGTTTATTTCAGTGTAATTTAAGGTAAATTACAAGGTAGAGATCAAAATCCCCCCCCACTTTTTTCCAGATGGCAGTAGGAAAACATCACTTTTCTTCTATATGTCTGGCACTTCCACATTTATCATGGGATAATTTCTGTCCAGTTCTCCTTGGGTCCAATTTTAATAGGAAAATTTGGCTTTAATTTGGCCTAGTTTCTAGGGCTGCCATAACAAAATACCACAAACTGGGAGGTTTAAAACAACAGAAATTTATTCTCTCACAGTTCTAGAGGCCAGAAGTGTGAAATCAAGGTGTCAGCAGGGCCGTGCTCCCTCTGAGACTCTGGGTAGCATCCTTCCTTGCCCTTCTCTTAGCTTCTGGTGGTGGTCGGCAGTCGTTGGCTTGTAGCTGCGTCACCCCAGTCTCTGCTCTTGTTGTCACATGGCCTTCTCTCTGTATGTCTCTGTCTTCTCTTCTTCTAAGGATACCAGTCATATTGGGGTAGTGCCCACCCTACTCCAGTATAACCTCGTCTCAGCTTGATTATGTCTACAAAGACTCTATTGCCAAATAAAGCCACATTCGCAGGTTCTGGAAGGTTAGGGCCTCAACATCTCTTTTGGAGGGATACAATTCAACCCATAACATTTGATTCCTCAAGAGTATCTAACTCCCAGATGGGGCAGCTTAAAATTTAAAGAACAAATTATAAAGAAAAACATCAAAATACAGATGAAACACTTCTGTGGCTTACAAACCTCCCAAACTACCACAACAATAACTATAACAACAAAAATCACTAAAAATAAATGAAACATCTTCAAATAGAAAGACTTATTTTTATTTATTTATTTATTTATTTTGGCCTCACCATACCGCTTGCAGCATCTTAGTTCCCTGACCAGGGATTGAACCCAGGCCCCGGCAGTGAAAGCACTGAGTCCTAACCATTGGACCGCCAGGGAATTCCCATCAGCTTCAAAATAAAAAGCAAAGAAAAGACTAGGAACAAATGTTTGCAGTCAGTATATATGAAGTTAATTTCTTTATTGTAAAAAATAATTCACACATATTGATAAGAAAAAAGTGCCAATACCCCAATAGTCAAAGGTCACGAACAAGCAAGTCAGAAAACAGGGAATGTAGATGTGGGGAAATATTCACCTGCCAATTAATGGAAGATATACAACTTAACACAATGATACAATACTTTTCTTTTTCTAATACCCAAAAGGGGGGAAAAAAATCTTAGGCTGGCAAAGAAATGGTGAAACTGGCAATCTCACATGCCACCAGTGGCAGGACTCTTTTGGAAAAGAAGTTGGCAATACAGATCAAGGGTCATATAAATGTTTCTTCCAGTTGACCCACTATAATTCTACTTCTAGGACTCTATTCTAGAGAAATCATCTGAAGTATGGAAAAAGCTATTTGAAAAGGTAGAGGGAATTCCCTGGCAGTCCAGTGGTTAGGACTCAGTGCTTTCACAAGCCGCTTGGCTTGGCCCAAAAAAAAAAAAAAAAAAAAAAAAAAAAAAAAAAGTAGAGAAAAGGGATATTTATTGGATCCCTGCTAAATGTCAAGCTCTTTGCAAGCTTATCTCATTAAATTCTCTCCATAACCTCCCGAGGTCAGCATTCTTAGCGCCATTTACTGGCAAGGAAACCAAGGTTCTGTGAGGTTAGGCCTTGTCCAGGGTCACACAGGCTGTAAATGACAGGGTTGGACTTCCATGTGAGGTGATCCAGTTCGAAAGGCCCTGGGCTCGTGGCTCCCCATGGCTGCTTGGGAAGCAGAGCGCCCCAGTTGCTGCTTAAAGCCAGCTCCCACCCATCTGCTTAATGTGGGAGGTGGGA
This sequence comes from Lipotes vexillifer, assembly GCF_000442215.2. Taxonomy (NCBI): domain Eukaryota; kingdom Metazoa; phylum Chordata; class Mammalia; order Artiodactyla; family Lipotidae; genus Lipotes; species Lipotes vexillifer. The sequence goes on along the minus strand of NW_006788335.1, from coordinate 374,292 downwards.
GAGGGGCTTACACTGCAGGGTCTCTAAGATTTCTCTAAGTGCTAAGCTTTTGTGAATCTATTTATTGCTGTAAGTAAACTTCAGGAAGGATAAATGCAGAAATGAGTAAGGATTGTACAAAAAATATTAGACACCCTTCATTTCCCTCTTCAGCTTCGGGACTTTCATCCAAGATTAATCTTTGTTTTGGATTTTCATCATGGGTATGTTGGTGTTTTCTTTTTTTTTTTTTTCCCCGGTACGCGGGCCTCTCACTGTTGCGGCCTCTCCTGTTGCGGAGCTCAGGCTCCGGACGCGCAGGCTCAGCGGCCTCGGCTCACGGGCCCAGCCGCTCTGCGGCATGTGGGATCTTCCCGGACCGGGGCACGAACCTGTGTCCCCTGCATCGGCAGGCGGACTCTCAACCACTGCGCCACCAGGGAAGCCCTGGTGTTTTCTTAATTAAGATTAGCTGCTTGCTATGTTTGAGTACCTATTTATTCATTGAACAAATATAGTGTAATGATTAAAAATGCAGGTTCTATATATGGGAGTTCCTTATAGTAGTATTGTGAATTTTCTGTTTGTTTGAAATTATATCAAAATAAATAGTTATTTTCTTAAAAATAGAGGCGGGTAGTGTTGGACTGCTTGGATTCTGCCCAGAGCTCACCCACTGTTAGCAGCGTGTCCTTGCCTAAGTTCCCTTGCGTGTGATCCTGGTACCCATCTCAGATTCAGTCATACGATTTGCTGCCATATGCCTTACGGCATTATGCCTGAGACTTAGCTAGCTCTCAGTCACTGTTAGCTATTGCTGTTGCTATTAATTTGCTTCCTATGTTGACCGACTTGCCTTGGAGTTGTTTGCCTTCCGAAATGGTTTCTGAAGAAAAGCATTGGCTTTCCTGATAGAGCAAATGTGGACTGGACACCAACATTACGAGGAGTGGTCCGAGGAGAAAGATAAAACCAAAGTTGCCCAGAACCATAATGAGGAAATGAACTATGAGAAAACAATATCTAGAATTTTAAGTGTGCAAACCATATTTGAGGCTGAGAAGAGGGCTGCACACACAGGCCTGATTTCTACGAATCTGGTGTCGGAAGCTTCTGGTTAAGGCTGACCTCTGGTACCATCTCTAAGTCTTTCCCTTTCGGAGAGGTAGGTGAAGGGGTACAGGTGGAAGCTGAATACCAGAGGATCCCAGTAAAAAATGCCCCTCAGTTCCCACCTACTCAAAGTTAGGAGGCCAATGCCTACTTATAAAGGATGCAGATAGTGCTAATAATGTAATAACAACAGTAATTCCCAAGTTCTCACAACGTGCTGGACCTAGTCTGGTGAAGATGGCCAGTTAGGCTCTCCAGTGTCAAACTGTAAATCCACAAGAGCCTCGGAGGTTGGCCAGGTGAAGCAGGCTGTCTGAGGGCACAGAGCTGCTGAGGGCCAAAAGATGCTGGGTGGCTTCTCCCTCGGTGGTCCTTCAGTTCATAGACCCTCTCCCTCTGGAAGTGTGTGCATAGCCTCCAGTGATTTCCATGTTCTAGGAGATTTCTTTTCAGAAAAAGAAAGAGATATGACCTTAACTGACTGTCAATATTGCCAGAGAGGAAATCAACAGGTAATCATGTGAGCATCTATTAGGACTCTATTACAAGTAATGGGAAAACTAACTCAATGGTTTTAAGTTCAAAAAAAGGGAATATCATGCTGCATGGAACTGAAAAGCTCAGGTCTGGTTGGTTTCAGTGCTCAACAGAGGTCAGCAGGGTTCTGCAGGACTCCAGGCTCAGCTCTGTAAAGGTGTAAAGGTAGCTGAGGCATCCCCAGCCTCCCCTTGCCTCAGGGTTCAAATCCAGGGGAAAACTCAGAAGATGTATATAGGAGCTTCCTCAAAAATCCTGAGATTCACTTTGATAGGATCCAGTTGGGTCATATGTCCATCCCTGAACCAATCACAGTGACCAGGCTGAGTCAAGTTCTCTGGGAAAGGTCAAGCCCCGTACACACTATCACGTTTGAGTTGCTTGCATGTGGCTGTATTTCATTTGTTCCTCCCCCTCCCCCAACTGCACAGTAAGCCCCTTGAGGGCATGGACCACTCTGGGCATCTCTACATCTCCAGTGGCTAGCTCAGCACGTGGCCCCCCGCATGCTCAGTAAACGTTCATTGAAGTAAACGGCACTGTAGGTAATGGAGAGTGAACTGGAGAACTGAGATGATTGTCCACATGATTTATACAAAACAAAGCAACACAAGCACATCCGTGGTCCTGATTATCTGCCTTTCGTTCTCCCTGTAGATCAGCCAACCCAAGCCAATGAAGAAATTGTACCCATTTTAGACTCTGGATAATGGTGACAGTGAAACAACCTGAAATTAAAGTTTTAGTCATCCCGTACGTCTTGTTCCTTTAGATTTGCCTCAAAGCTGGAGCCACAGTTTCTCTTCTATCTTAATGAATAGTGAAATTGCTGAATATTAAGCAGCAACTGTGTGCTCAGTGCTACACGCTGGGGGATCAGGGTAGTAGAATATTACAAAAATAAATAATTAGATCCTTGTTCTGGAGATTGAGAGAGACCCGAGACACTTCCATTTTTTGAAGCTCCTGTTATTTATAGTTTTAAATGTAGAAATGCCAAAGCAGATGTTAAAAAATGGCAATGATGTGTTTGAAATGCTCATAGTTAACAAATTGCTTTGTTGAATGTAATGAATATGATGCTTTTAAATCATAATCCCGTTACAAGCATAATGCAAACTAATGATGCTCTTCACAAGATAATCACAATTTATTTTAAAACTTAAATCATAGTTGTAGCTGATTGTACTTTTCAGAGAAGGCTGCTACAGTATCTCCCATGGCGTATGAGTTTCTGTAACCTTGTCAGTCCCCCTTCAAGAGATGGAGTCTGTGTTGGCTGCTGTTGAATATGGGAAGGCTTGTGAATACTTCAGCCAGTGCAGTACACCATAAGTGACCCTGGGTGACCAGGTCATAAAAGATGGAGCAGCTTCTGCATCGATTGCTGGTGCTCTGAGCTGCCGGGTAGGAATTCCGACTACCCTCAGGCTGCCATGCTGGAAAGGCCAGGAGGTGCTCAGGCAGACTGTCCTGGCCAACATCCACCCCTGCCTCCCCGACACACACACACACACACACACACACACACACACACGCCTTCCAGACATCCCCATGGACGTACCAGACATAGGAGTAAGGAAACCATCTTGGAAGTGGACCCTCCAGCCCCAGCTGGTCCAGCCCTCAGCCATTCAGATCACCTCTAGCCACTGGAGTGCTTCCTCCTGAGGTCCCAGAAATTGTGGGACAAGCCATCCCTGCTAGGCCCTGTCTGCATTCCTACGCCACAGAATCTGTAAGTATAACAAAGCAGACCACGTTTACACCCCTAAGTTCACAGTGGCTTGTTACACAGTGGGGCGACTGGAATGATAAAGGTTAAACCTGCATGATGCGCTGGCAATTTTTAAGACCCCTCCAGGGCCATATAACCCTGCTGGCCTCTCTCCAGGGTCACCTACATAATTTCTGGGGCCCAGTGCAAAGTGAAAGTGTGGGCCTCTCGTTCATGAAGCAGGAAAAGTTGCCGTTAAAGGTACTAAAATGTAGAACTTTTTCCTTTCTCTAGACCTGTCATGGCATTCTGTATCTGCTATTAAACACTGGGCTCCCTGAGGTGCGGGGATGATCACAGCGTGAGTGCAGACCCCAAGAAGTGCCCACGTGGGCCTCCTGGCTGCAGGAGTCCATTCTGGGGCTGGAGGACAAGGATGGCAAAGGTCGCTGGGTGGGGTTGGAGACCCGGAGGCTGGTCAGGAGGGAAGTGCCAGAAAGGAAGGGAAGCAGTCGTCCAAGAACCCCTGGGAGGCAGGAGACACGACTATGTGTGAGCGGAGGCTCCATAGCCCTGGGTGCAGCCTCCATTTGTCCCATCAGATTCACTTACCAAAACACAAATTCAGAGATGAAATTATCAAGAATTTCAAGATTAAAAAAAAAAAAAGAATTTCACTATAGAGACCACAGAGCATTAAACCCCAAGTGCTGGGCCTTCTGAGTTCAAGGGGCCTTGTGTGACTTCCCCAATCTCATGCCCATGCCGCCCACCCTGCCCCTCATGAACACAAGATAAGATGCTTTAATAAGGATGTCAGCCTCACCCAAGCCCTGTGAGGTGGGCCTTTATTATCCCTGTGCACAGATAAGAAAACCTCTCAGAAAGGTGTATCGGCTTGTTTGCCTGGCCCAGAGGCACACAGCTAAAAGGATAAGGAGATGGAAATTCAGTGTCTGGGTCCAGACCTCAGGCCTTTTCTGCCAGTTGAAGCAGTGAGAGCCTGAGAAAAGGCAGCCCGATGAGGTGTGGGGCTGAAGCAGGAAATGCACAAAAATGCAGAGAAACGACAGAACACTGAAGGTTGCAGGTGCCAGAGGCGGCTCTGTGGAGACGGGGGCCTGGAGCTGGGATGGAGAGTAGGAAGAGC
>NW_006788335.1:347226-369685 GCF_000442215.2 Lipotes vexillifer | reverse complement strand
GGGATGGAGGTTAGGAAGAGCGTTTCCAGCAGAGGGAATAGCACGAGCTGCTTTGCCACATGCTCTGGTTTCCACAGGCCTGAGAGGAGAACGGTAGCCAGTCCTGTGACAGGAGACGTCAGGCAGAGGCAGAATTTCAACAGGAAGGGGATGATGCCCTTTACCAAACGTCATAAAGGGCACTGAGGCCTGGGCTTGGGAAAGCCTTCTGGAGGGCACGCTCAGTGACAAGGAGACTGTGGGGCTTCGTGGAAGGACGGGTGAGAAAATTGAGCCTGAGTCTAGACCATTTTTGGATAAATTTGACCCTAAAAGGGAAGAAAGAATTACGGTGGTAACTGGAAGGGGGAAAGGGACATTTGAAAGTACGGGTGTTTTCCTTTTCCAAGGTCTGGCAGACTTGTCCGTTGAGGGCAGAAAGCAGGAAGTCAGGAAGAGGTGTGGGAGAGGGGATGAGGGGCAGTGCTCCCTGATCACCCACTGTGTGCCAGGGTACCTACTGCGTGCCACCTTCCCATTTCCTTTCTTCCCAATAACCCTTGAAGGCAAGTGTTTCTACTCCTACATCACCTGAGGGAGGTGATGGGAGAGGCCCTTGGAGGCTGTGCGACGGCCATGCTCAAAAGGCAGGTGGACCCCCCAGCAGACACTGTAGGTGTGGCTGTGTAATCAGGGCCCCTTTTATTTCCAGGCCCTGTAGCTGAGGAGCTAGAGTAGAAAAGGATGTTTTCCTGGGAAGTGTGGAGAAGCTGGTCAGGAATCCAGGGGCCCAGGCATCCCAGAGGGCACTGCCTCAGGCCTAGCCCTGAAGTCCTGGGTGATTGGTGTCCTGGTGAGGGTCACGATAAGTTTGTGGGTGAGGGGCCTGTTTTTTTTTTTTTTTTTGCGGTACGCGGGCCTCTCACCGCTGCGGCCTCTCCCGCTGCGGAGTACAGGCTCCGGACGCGCAGGCTCAGCGGCCATGGCTCATGGGCCCAGCCGCTCCGCGGCATGTGGGATCCTCCCAGACCAGGGCACAAACCCGCGTCCCCTGCATCGGCAGGCAGACTCCCAACTACTGCGCCACCAGGGAAGCCCAGTTCATGCTGTTTTGTCCCTTGGTTCTTTTTCTTTCATTCAACAGTATTTCTTGGCCATCTTTCCATATACACATCATCTCCCACATTTACAAACCCCTCTGTAGGATAAATTGCCGGAAGGAGAATTTCTGGGGCAAAAGGTTTACGCATTTGTGATTCTGATATTTTGCCAGATTGACTTACGTAGAGATTGTTGCAGTTTATAAGCCCCAAGTCATCTCCGAGGGCGTCCAGGCCTTAATTGTTGCTGGTTTCCAAGATGACTGCACTAGGCTTTCCTGCATGTGACTCCACAGCGTGTATTGTGGTTGACCCCCCGAGGAGGCAGCTCCTTACCTCCCCATTACAGACTGCCCTGTTATGGCCTGAGGGAGGTTGACTCTGGCCAGACATCCTTCGCCCTCCAAGTCTCCCCTTCACCATTCTCTCTGGGCACTCCGCCCCACGGAGGTCATCTCCCACCCGAGGGCTGCTTGCAGTTTCCCAAACATAAGTCACACCTCTACGCTTTGGCCCACATTGTTCCCACCTCCTGCCCTGTCCACCCTCCATTCTCAGTCTGGAAAACTCTGACTCTTCCTTTAAGACTCAGCTTCAAGGTTGCCTCTGCAGAGGCCTCCCTGACCCTCCCAGGCAGAACCGGTCATTGCCCCCTTCCCCTGGGTGCCTGCCCTCCCACAGAACGCAGGCAGCTCCTTGCCATTCGAGCACATTTGGACCAGCTGCTGAGGTAACTGTCTGTTTACATGGCTCTGTCTCTCCAGCACCCAGCCCAGGCTGGGCCCACACGTCCAACTCATCTGTGACTAAAATTAAACTCGCTGGAGAGGTAGGATGGCATGGAAAGGGCACAGGCATGGGAGTCAGGCTGCTGTGACTCCATCCTCTGTCCAGTCCCCACTGCGCCAGCCCCAGCTCCCCCTCCTTGGCTGTGTTCTGACCACACTGGCCTACACTCCTTTCCCACTCATGGCCCTTCACGTGCTATTCCAGCTGCTTAGAATGCCCTTCTCCCGACTCTTTCTCACCTCCAGTGCCCAGCTTAACTGTCACCTCCTCCTGAGAAAGGCTTTCCCTGGCTCCTGAGTCTAAAGGCACACTGGCCCCCATTCCTTCGTTCTCTGGTCATTCCCTTCACGGATTTACTACAATCCTGAGTCTCACTTTGATGTGTTGGTTTACCTGTTCGCTGCTTGTCTGCCTCGCTGTGACCCTAAAGTCCTTGAGGGCAGAGACTGTGGCTTGTTTGCTGCTATGGGCCCAGAGCTAACATGGGGCCTGGCACATACTAGGCACAACAGAAATCTTCAGCAACTGGATGAGGAATGAACAGAGGAACGGGTCCTGACCCCCACTCCACCACTTCCCAGCTTTGTCTGTAGATTAATTACCCTCTATGAGGGGCTCCTCATTTGAAGATCAGGGCTTTTAAGTTGTGATGTGTATTGAAGATTGTGAAAAATGCCTGATTACATGAAGAGGCTCCATAAATGGTAGCTGTTATTTGTGAAGTTTTTCTTTCTTCTGAAAAATGCACCCTTTTTGGCCAGGTTTTCTGTACTAGGTGTAACCAATGTATAGAAAACTACATACAGCCATTTCTACATACATATGTATATCTACACACTCATGTAACCACCTCCCAAATTAAAAAGTAGAACATTCCAACACCCAGGAAAGTTTCCAGGTTAGCCTCCCCTCATCCCCTTCCCCCCACCAATGGACCCGTCCCATTGTTCCCTCTTCTCTTTGACCTGAGCTCATGGCATGTCCATTCTTCAAGCCGTTTCTGACTCATTCCTTTTCCCACTTCCGTTCGTCTTCTGAGACCTTTCCTAGTAATTCTAGCTCTCCTGACTTCTCCTACCACCAAACCAGAGGTCTGCAAAGTAGGGGACATGCAACCCAGTGGAGTGCAAGATGGCCCAGCAGTTCCACTCCTAGGTATATGCCTGAAAAAAACTGAAAACAGGTACTCAAACAAGTACATGTCCACGCATGCTCACAGCAGCACTATGCACAAGAGCTGAAAGATAGAAACAGCCCAAATGTCCATTGACGGATAATGGATAAACAAACTGTGGTATATGCTTACATACTCAGCCATAAAAAGGAACAAAGTACTGCTATGTGCAGCCATGGGGATTAACTTTGAAAACATTATGCTAAGTGAAAGAAACCAGAGCAACAGGTCACATATTATATGATTCCATTTATATGAAATATATCCAGAACAGAGAAATCCATAGTGATAGAACACATAGTGGTGGTGGTCAGGGGCTGGGTGGGGATGGGAGGGGGAGAAACTGCTTAAAGGGTAAGGGCCTTTACTTTGGAGTGATGGAAATATTTTGAAAGTAGAGGTGGTGGTTGTATAACATTGTGAATGTACTAAATGCTACTGAGTTGTTTACTTTAAAATGGCTGATTCCGGGACTTCCCTGGTGGTCCAGCGGTTAAGCCTCCGCCTTCCAGTGTGGGGGATGCAGGTTCCATCCCTGGCTGGGGAACTAAGCTCCCACATGCTGCAGGGCAACTAAGCCTGCGTGCTGCAACTACTGAGCCCACATGCCACAACTACTGAGCCTGAGCACCACAACGAAAGATTCTGTATGCTGCAATGAAGATCTTGCATGCTGCAACTAAGACACGATGCAGCCAAATAAAATAAAATTTAAAAAAATGGCTAATTTCATGTTATGTGTACTTGACCTCAATAAATTATTTTTGAAAAAATGAAGTAGCCACTCTTACTGGTGAGCTGGGAAGTTTGAATGAGGCACAGACTCCAGCTTTCTAAGCTGTGAAGTGCTGGGCAAATACCAGTTGGGGGTGGCTGAAGAAAGGAATGGCCTAGGGGTCGGCAAGTGTGGTTTGCTGCTCTGCCCTAAGCAGTAATGATAGGATGATAAGAGTTAACTATGATAATTACAGCTAACACTTCTATAATGTTTAATGTGAACCAGGCACTGTTCCAAGTGCTTTACATCTTAAACTCACTAAATCCTTACAACTCAATAGGTGCGTGCTGTCGCTTTTTCGTTACAGATGAGGAAACTGAGGAACTGAGGTTTCAATGACTTATGCAAGTCACAGATGAGGAAGGGGCAGAGTCCAAATTTGAACCTTGGCCGTCAGCCTCAACCCCCAGGCTCTGTGCTAAGTGCTTTTCATGTTTTATCTCATTTAATACTGTGAGGTACGTATTATTGAGACAGGCTGGGACATGTGATCTGGGACCTGGGACCCTTTGCTGCAGTGCTTACACCTGGACAAAATACAAAGAAACTATAAAGGACTAAAAATAACTGCATGCATGCAGTTGGGGCAAATTATAGAGAACAAGATACAAACGACCAAAAACCCAACTGCCGCTTCTGAGGTGTCGGGAGCAAAAGCAGGGTACTTCACATGCCCCCTGCACATAGCACCACGACGGGGGTGGGCAGACCACCTAAGCACCCCCTCCAGCCTGACCCTGGATCCACCCCTACCCTCATCCCTTATAAGGAAACACCTCACCACCCACCTGGGGAGTGAGCTTGTTTTCACTCCCCCTTGCTGCAGCAGGGGCCCCAATAAAGCCTTGCTTGAATTTCTTATCTGGCCTCTGATCAATTTCTATTGATTAAGAAGGCCAAGAACCCTGGCAGGTAACGTCATTATTCCTAATTAAAAAAAAAAAAAATCCCTTCATGGTCCCTACATGTTCAATGCCTTCCAGTCTTTCCCCTGCAATTGTGTATATTTATGTGTATTTACATTTTATTATTATGTATTTATATATTTATGTATTTATATATAGGTCCACATACTCCTGTCATTATCTCCTCTTCATCTTCATTTCCCTCTATTTATTTTTTTTAATATTTATTTATTTGGCTGTGTCGGGTCTTAGTTGCCATACGTGGGAATTTTCCTTGCGGCACGTGGGATCTTTCGTTGTGGCGCAGGCTTCTCTCTAGTTGTGGCATGCAGGCTTAGTTGCCCCGTCGCATGTGGGGTCTTAGCTCCCCGACTAGGGATGGAACCCGCGTCCCCTGCACTGGAAGGTGGATTCTTAACCACTGGACCACCAGGGAAGTCCCTTCATTTCCCTTTATACTGTACATATTACTACCTGAATTTATTATTTATGTTTTCTTTGGGTTTCCCATCTCTGCAAAACAGAGCTTTTGATTACTGTTGACTTCCCAATACCCAGAACAATGTGTGGTACATAACAGGCTTGCAATAAAAATTTAAATGAATGACTTGTACATGGTATTGGGTAGCTTTGTGTGCCTGTGTTTGAATGAATAAAATCATTCTGTACATGTTCTACTTTTTAAAATTTAATGTCCTGGATTAAAAAAAATCAGTACATAGATCTAGCTCATTCTTTTTAACAGATGGATATCCTGTACTGTGTAGCTAGCACCCTTTATTTAACCTGTTTCCTATTTAATTAATCCACATTTTTTCCAGTGTTCTCTCTAACACAAACAACATGGTAATAAACATCTTAGCAGGTGCCTTTTTGTGTGTATGTGTACCTATTTCTCTAGCATGAGTGCCTAGAAGTGGACTTGCTGGGAGGAATACTATATACATTAAAATGTCCATAGATAACGCCAAATTGCCCTCCTGATACCCATTCCTGCCAGTGTTGGATGAAGGTACACAGCAGGTTTTCACACATCTTGAACCAGACTGGATATTATCAGTCTTTTAAACTTTTTGCCAGTCTGACGGGGGAAAAGGAACCCTCAATTTACAGATGAGGAAACTGAGACTCAGAAAAGTTTAGGGACTTTGCCACATGATGGGTTGCGATTTGCCACTTGATGTGTCCGACTCCAGGGAGGACGGGCTAAAGGTGGACAGGGTCCTCTATGCTATGCGTCCTCGGGCACGTCTGGTTATCTCTGGGCCTCGAGATGCCGGCAAGCTGGCCTTCCTCCCCCCGCCAATTCTCAGGCCCCTTCGGGGCAGCCAAACCCTGGCCTTTCCCGATTGCCAAACCGGGGCCAGGAAGAGCACACCCTACTGCCTTCACGGCTCCGAAATGGCGACCAGCGAGATGGCGAGGCCACGCCCCCTGGGAGGCGGGGCCTGAGTTCAGGCCAGAGCGACGGATACCCGAGCCAAGTTTGAAGTCCGACGCCAGGCGAGCTCGCGCAGAAGCAGAGAGCTGGTGGCGTCGCAGGTCGGGAGGAGGAGCACCGAGTGGAGGGCTCGCTTGCCGGGGCCGCCCGAAAGCGTCTTCAGTGCGGGCGCTGGGGCCGCCATCTTAGATGGCGGGAGTAAGGCGAGAAAGAGCGTGAGAAGCGAAGGCTTCCCTGCCGCTCTTCTTGGGCCCCGAAGAGGGCCAGCTGGCCGGGCTTTGGGGTGTGTGCCCTGAGGTGCGGAGTGCGAGAGCGACGATGCGAGGGCTGCCCGGGGCCCCGTCCCCTGGGCTGGGGACGCGCCGAATGTGACCGCCTCCCGCTCCCTCGCCCGCCGCGGGGAGGAGGAGCGGACCAGACGCCACTGCCGGACGACTGGACACAGAGGCGGCCGGGCTCCCTCAGGTAGGCTGCAGGGCCGGGCCCGGGATGCCGGGGGAGCCGGGCGGCGGCGGGGCTGAGGGGGCCGGGTTCCCCGGAGGCCCGGCCAAGGCGGCGCTGACGGAGCGGCCCCGCGGCTGCCGGACGGAGGGCCCGGGCCAGGCCGCTGTCACCCCGGGTGGCGCTGGGCGGGCGGGGGCCCTGGGGCCCGGTGTCATGGCCGGCGAGCCGAGTTCCCACATCCCCACTCATGTTTCCTTGTGTTTTGGGGAAACGTGACGGCACTACCCCTGTACCCGGTGTACATTCCTTATATTTTGGCCACGGGAAAAACCGCCCAGAGCTGTCTCGGATCTGTGTTGTCACTCAGATGGGCTAAAGTCTTTTTGGCCGCGGAGTGGGGGACCCGGGCTTGCATCTTCTCTCAAGTGACACCCTTTTCCGGAAGATGAGAGCAGTCAGGGACGGGAGGAGGAAATAGGTCGATGCCCCACCACAAAGGCATAGGGGCCTCCCCCTTGGGTCTCAGGACTCTGCGGGTACCTAATGAGACGTTTGCGGTGCTTATACTGACGATTGGCCCCGGGATGCTTTGGAATGAAGATCCAGGGCTCTTGTGTGTGAAGTGAGAGCCTCCAGGACACTTCAGTTTTGCAGCTGCAGAGGCTCTGCAGAGCTAGTCGATGCCCAGAGAGAGGAGTTTGGACATCAGGAGAGGCGAGGCGGCTCTGTTCATTCATTGTTCTCTTTCAAGGGCTCTGGGTGTGCCCCCTGGTATTCACTCTTTGGTGGGAAGAATGATAGGGTCTCCTGTGTCTCCTCGAGATGTGGCCGGGTTCTAGAGGATCACCCAGTCTAAGTAGGGAATGGATTCAGCGCACGTTCATCATTTCTGCCTGATTCGTCCTCTCCGGGCTGGAGGGAGTCTGCCCTCTGTTAGCTCCCGAGGCATGAACACTATGCGCTGTGATTAGGATGGATTTACCAAGTGTCTTGGGAATTTGGAACTAGTTTTGCCTGGGGGAGTTGAGGAAGCTTGTAGACTGGAGGGGACTTTTCTGCTGAGGTTTGGGCTGATGAGTAAGTACTCATCAGGTGAGGAGGAGGGGAGAGCATGCTAAGTTGAGGGAGCAGCTGGTACAGAGGCACGGAGACGTGCAGGAGTTTGGGGAGCAGCAAAGCAGTCTGGGGTGCAGGAAGGAAGTGGTGGGAGATTAGGGTCTGAAACAAAAGTTGGCTAGCTTGTGAAGGATCTTTGTTGAAGATAGTGAACTAGTTGATTTAATTGGGATTATTTTAAACGAGTGTTGCTAATTCTCTTTTCTTGCTGATAACTTTATTTCCTCCTTCTGTTGATGTTAAAGCTGATAGTAATTGCACAGATTGACTTTGTTAAACCCAGTTAAGAACATTTTGATACGGGCTTTATGTCAAATGTTTTGTACTTGCACTGTGGTGAACGAACTGAACTCATATTCCTAGGGATTCTTGCAAACGTTTCTTCTAAAGTTACACTTGCTAACAAAAATGTTGATTTTATAAATGTAGTACCCTCTACTAATACTACATTTTCAGTGGCTGTTGACAATGTAAACCATGCTCCCCAGTCATTTAGAAATTGGCAGATTATATGAAACATCTGAAAAATTGTAGAATGCAAGTGAGTATAGTTTTAGTTAAGTAAATGTTTTATATAGTAAACTGTTTCTTTGGATTGATTCCGTGGATTCCAATTTTGTTATAAAGTCTTTAGCTCTATGAACATAATTTTCCCCAAAGATCTGTATTGTGATTAATGTTTATGCTAAAGTGATTATTATGGTATTAACGGACTTTAATCTAGCAATTCCTAAATCTTTCTTGGGTTGTGATGATTATATACCACAGGAGAACCTTTTGGCTTGTTTTCACCCTTATCACTTCAAGGGATAAGCTGTTGAAAATGCAACAGAGACAGTTTGACCCAGTTGAACACTGGATACTTGGGAAAATTAACCTGTTACTCTTTCTGTTGTAAAAGCTTATCTTTTAGGTATGCGGTGTTTGTGATCGTTAAGTTGTAGTGGAACTGCTTAGTCTTGTTACACTCTTCTCAAATAGTTTAAAAGATGTGCATGCCTTCAAAATAGAAGGCTTGAGTGAAATACATTAGAACATATTTTATGGGATTTGGTTTAGCAGAAGAAAACAGTGAGAAGCAGGTTAAGCTGGTCACTTATGATGAAAAGTATCTAAAAGATGAAATGGAGAAAGGTTAAACATTAAGTATTGTATTATAACTGCTTTGAGACTGGTTGCTTTTAGTTTAAAACATGCCGTTTGTGAAATCCAGAGTAGGAGTTTGCTCTGAAGATGAAACAACTTCTTGGAAGTTGAATTTGACTTTTCCAGAAGCACCAGATTATTTATTAAATGGAAAATATAATTAATAACTTGAAATTACTATTTCAAATAGCCTGTTAGTAGTAGGTGCATGATTCTATCACATTTTAATTCCAGGTAAAACTTTGTTAATAACCTATTGCTTAAAGTAGAAAAATGTTACATGGGAGAGTGCTTTTGTTTGCATGTTAACATAGTAGGCCATATATAATAATCCTGGTCTTGGGAGGAGCTTGTTAGCCAAACAGCATGCCTTAATGTTGACTTGCAGAAGAGAATTTTAAATATTGCCTTTGAAGGGCAGTGGACTAATGTGACAGCGGGATGGGGGTTAATGAAACCACAAAATCGAGCTTTGACTTATTAAAAGGTCTTCTGTTTTTTAAATTGTGTGTGTCATGGAAGTCAGTTCTCCATAACAAATGTCTGTAGTTGGAAAATTGCTCACCTTGGCTAAATTAATTGGGAAGTCAAAGAACACTTGGGTTCATTTAGGATAAGGTTGTTTAGGATTTAGGTTGGGGTGTGTGTGTGTGAGAGTGTGTTTATATTTATGTATGTGTATGGATGTATAAGGATGCTTATTTGCTAAACTGACCAGGATGAAAATGTGATACTAGATGTTTGTGTTATAATTCACTTAGTATTTCTGGTATAGGGCTTAACTACCTTGCCTATAATCCTCAGGATAGTGATGTCTGGGTATTTTATTCTTGCCTTAAAGTTGTGAGTAAAAATTCCTTAATTACATATCAAAATTTTCATCTTTAATTTTACGGTGGTTGAGTCATTCTGTTCCTCCTTTTCTCCCAGAATACTTGTGTAGCTCGCAATGATTTTAATAGTTAACTTAAGATCTGTTAGCTTTTCTTCTAAAACTAGAATGTCAGTTTAACCAAGGAAAATGTCAAATGGGTGTTGTTCCTTTGATACTGGTTTTGGCCCAGGCTATCTCAAGTCTCTTTGGCAAATCACTCAAGAAGTGTGTTAATTACTTCACATTCCAATCAGTGTACATAGTTTTTCTTGAGGAACTCTTGACACAGAGTTTTATTTTTAGATCAGATTCCAAGGGATTTTACTGGGTGGGGATTAACAACCCTAAAACCAGTTTGGAATCAAAACCTTTGTGATTTAGAAACTGTTTACATTTTTGGTTAATGAATGGGAAGCTGCAGGCAATGACAGTGTTTTACGGAACCAAATATGTCTAATTGCTTCTGAGGACCCTTTGTAGACTATACCGATGACATCTTTCTACCTGTTGGGTTTCACTTACTGTGATCCAGTAGCAAAACTACATCTTTACTGTTGTAGTCAAGATGTTGTCTCCTATTTATTTTCTTCCAGCCTGCTAGGGAAGGCAAAAGTAGGCTGATTTCTTTGAAGCTACTTCTTTCTAGGCATCATATTTGGATAAAGTATTTACCTTTCTCCACCCATAAACATTTCTGATGGAAGAATCAGGGTAGTTAATGTTTTAACTTTGTTAATAGGTCTTTAAAGTTATGACATTCTTAATCTGGGTTTTATGGAGGCACACTTTTCAATCTCAGATAGCTTTTAACATCTGTCCTTTACCTAGGTTTGGGGTAGATGAAATACTGAGTTTTCCTTAGAACATGATTCTTGTTCTGTGTGGCAAATCTCATTAGGAAGCTCAGAGTTTTTGGGAGAGGCATTTCCCTGGATCCAGATAGATCATTCAGAAAGGAACTCCCATTTGCATTTAAGAAAGTTTGTTTACAGTAGAAAAAACTAGAAAAAGTTCAAATGTACTAGAAAAAAGTTCAAATGTACTAGAAAAAGTTCAAATGTACAACAATAATAAAATGATTAAGTAAACTGTGGTACAGCCACTTATGGGGCCCTATGCTTTTCATTAACTGTGGCATATATGAAGCATTTATGACACGGGAAATGCTATATCCAAATGATTACAGTTGTGTTAAAAAACGAAACAGTACAGTGGAATATTACTCAGTAATAAAAAGGAATGATGTACTGATACGTTCTCCAACATGTATAAACCTTGCAAACATTATATTAAATGAAAGAAGCTAGTCATATTGTATGAATTGTAAGGAATCATACAATCATATTGTATGATTCCTTTTATATGAAGTGTCCAGAATAGGCAAATCTGCAGAGAAAGTAGCTTAGTGGTTGCCAGTGGCTAGAGGGAGTGGGCAGTGGGCAGTGACTGTGACAGGGGTTTCTTTTTTGAAGTATTGAAAATTTTCTAAAATTGATTGTGGAGGTGAATGCACAACTCTGTGAGTATAATAAAAACCATTGAATTGTACACTTTAAATGGGTGAGGTGTATGGTACGTAAATTATATTTCAAGCTTTTTAAAAAAACTCAAAACCTACCCATAGGAAGAAAACACATGTAGATGTTAACAGTGGTTGTTAAACAGTAGAAATACGGATAATGTTCCTCTTTATGCTCTTCATATTCTCTGAATATATTGTCTTATAATAGAAAAATACATATAATAAAGTTAAATTCTATTCGTGGTGTGGGCCCTTATGTCCCTCCAAACATTCAGTCACTCTCAGATTACACTGACAACTATATTTTTGAGCTTCTTTCACCTGTTTTCTACTTCCTCCAGATTAGTTCAGGCTTTTATGCTGTATTTGCCTTGACTGTTGTTAGAACTTCTGAATTGAACTTGTTTTTCTTATTTCTTCCCATGCCAGTACACTTTTCACATTATTGCCAGATTCACTTTTTAAATGTGTAGAATCTTAAAAATTGAGTTTCATTAATTTTTTGTATAGATAGCACAGTCACATGCTACAAAATTCAAAGAATACAGAAAGTTATGCTGTGCAGAGTAATTCTGCTTTCCCCTTTGTTTCCCAGATACCCAGCTTTTTTTCGTGGAGGGAAATATGTTATGGGGTTCTTATGTTTCTTGTTTTGTGATGATACAAGAATATTCAAGCGTAGATGTGCTGGCCTTACTTCCTTTGGCAAATTGTCCAAGAGTCTCTCTTGCTTTTCAGACTAAGTATACAGTTCTTGCTTCTATGTCTTGCTAATGTGGATTCCTGTTACTATCTTCAGTGGAATTCAGAAGCCATTTTTTTTTTTTTAGCACCTAAGTAGGTGCAGAAGGCTAGTGTGGTGGAGGGTGAATTAGGCAAGTTCCTGCCTTCAGCGACCTTATCTAATGAGGAGAGATTCACAGGATTTCCTCACTTTTATCTGTTCCTCCAAAAGCCATTTTTTTTTTTTTAGCACCTAAGTAGGTGCAGAAGGCTAGTGTGGTGGAGGGTGAATTAGGCAAGTTCCTGCCTTCAGCGACCTTATCTAATGAGGAGAGATTCACAGGATTTCCTCACTTTTATCTGTTCCTCTTTTAAGAGTCATTTTGAACACCATCTTCTAAATATCATTTCCCGATCTTTTTCTCTTCTTCTCACTCATTGTTTCCTTCTTTGAACCCCACCTTAAAACCCTTGCATTTATTTTTCTTATGGTCTTTATCATATAGTCATTTGTGAGCTTATCATCCCATTAGGTTATCAACTCAAATTAATGCTTTCTAGTCAATGTGCAAGTCCTTCTTTATTGATATTTGTGAAAAAATTTGAGAGGCTGAGGGACCAGGCCTGTGTGCTTTGGTGAAAGTATTGAATCTAAATGACCACGTTTAATATTAGGTTTTATAATAAGACCTTTTATTTAAACTTAACACGGTTTGTGTATGTATTTTTCGGTACCACGCACTGTAGACTTTATATGTATTTATTGTGACGTATTGATATTTTATTAAAGTGTTTGTTTACCTCTCATCTTTTCTCAGAGGACTGTATCTTAATCATCTTTGAATACCCAGAGTTTAGCACAGTGGCTTGCCCCCCTGATTTCAGTTCAATTTGTTGAATGTAAGGTGCTAAATGATGTTTATTGAATTGAATTTTTTGTATAGATGTCTTACATCTCTGGCTAAACTTAAGCTCCTTAAGCTCCTTAGAGCTGAGCCATGTCTTATTTATAAATCTCTAGTTCTTAAAACTTTCTCTTGATTATGTAATAAACATTAATTGCATGAGTAGAGGTTCACAGGTTAATCACCTGTGGATTTAGTTCCTTCCTACTGCCCACCACACAAATGCTTACAGTTAAAAGGGTATACTCCTTATTACTCAGAACTTTGTAACTTAGACATCTGTCGGAGGAATTACCATGTCTGTTTTGCTTTATCAGTAGAGTGCTCTGGGTTCTCACTGCCAGCTCCTTGAGGACATTTGCCTGCTTTGGCAGCTCACTCATTGGTTCAAGCCGCCCTTGCCATACTGGCTATTTTCTTCTGCATTCATAGGCATTATACGTGGAGGAAAGTTTCAGCCAGAGAGAATGACGGGATAAATGATACTCTTCTGCCTTCCTTGATCTTAGTCTGGACTGGAATTAGAGAAGTGTGAATGTGAGAATAGATATGTCCTTCACGACTAGCATTTATCTAGCTGTCTGACAATGCAAAATGGACCCTTTCGGCTTTTTTTGGGGGTGGTGGCGGTGGCGGTGGTAACTTATACAAAATATAAAAGATACCATTTTAACCATATTTAAGTGTATTATTCATTGGCATTAAGTGCATTCATAGTGTTGTGCAACCATGACCACTAATCTTTTCCCAGAACATTTTCCATAATCCCAAGCAGAAGAACCCTGTAACAATTATAGAATAACTCCTCATTCCTCCCTACCTCCACCCTCTGGTAAACTCTGTTCTACTTTCTCTCTGTGAATTTGCCTAGTCCAAGTATCTCATATAAGGGCAATCACACAATATTTATAATTTTGTATCTGGTTTATTTTACTTACTGTGTTTTCAGGGTTCGTCCATATTACATTGTGTGTGAGAATTTTATTCCTTTTTGTGGTTGGATAATATTCCATTATGTATGTGTGTGTGTGTATGTGTATGCTCCCATGTGTGCACACATAAAATATTTTATTTATCCATTCAATAGTTGATGGGCTCTTGGGTTCCACCTTTTGGCTTTTGTGAATATTGATGCTATGAACACTGGTTTACAAGTATCTATTTGAGTCTCTGCTTTTATTTCTTTTTAGTATATACCCAGGAGTGGAATTGCTGATCATATGGTAATTCTGTTTAACTTTTTGAGGAACTGTCAAATTATTTTCCACAGCAACTGAACCATTATATATTCCCACAAGCAATGCATGAGAGTTGCAATTTCTCTGCATCCTTGCTAACACTTGTTATTTTCCGTTTTTTGATAGTAACTGTCCTAATGGATGTGAAGTGGCTCTAGGCTTTTTTCTTACTAATGATTAGATCGAATGGTCAAACCAGAAGTTTAGGAAGTTGGCTGTATTTGCATCGGATGGACTTTTTCCTTCCTTATAAATGTATTTGTATACAGTGTTCTTGAAAGAGATAAATTAATTATGCAATTAGTGACTCATTTTTTGAAAAAAAAAGTTTTTTGTTAAGCTGGTACATACAGTTGTTGTAGTTACCTTTGTACCCTCATTCCCCCCCCACTTTTTTTTTCTTTAATTTTCTTGGCGGCCGCGTGGCATGTGGGATCTTAGCTCCCCAACCAGGGATCAGACCTGAGCTGCTTGCATTGGAAGCGAGGAGTCTTACACTGGACCGCCAGGGAAGTCCCTGCCCTCATCCCCTTTTAATCTGAAATGTATTCAGTTAACCTGTAAATGATGATTTCAGTTAATCCTGGGTGGTAAGATACATTAAGTGAAAAAAGTAGGGTACTAAAATATGTACATTAAGACTCCATTTTTATAAAGAAAAACATTTACATGCGTCTATTAAAATGCTACCCCTTCAAGTTCAAATACTACAATGAAATCATTCTTTAGTGTCTACCTCTTCCTCCACTTGAGCTATAAGTGACCTTTCCATGCTCCGAATTCTTATAGTTTTCTTAAGAAGTTATGCCTCTCCGCCCCATCACCACAAAAAAAAAAAAGCTGTCACAACTTGTTGTAGGCCTCTTTGTCATCCTGAAAGTTCATAGCACATAGTCTTTGGGAAATGATGATTTTTTTCTTCTACTTTAAAAACTCTTGGAAGGCAAGGTCTGTCTTTCTGAACTTTATATTCTTCGAAGCAACTAGCAGTTGAAATAGATTCTTAGAAATTGTTAAATGATAGTGCTCCTTATACTTTTCCACTCAGTTCTCTGCCAGGTTGCAGTATACAGAGAGGCATTCTGGTTCTTTAGATTGTATATATCAGTACTTTAATGTGGTAGATAGTGATTCAATATCCATGGAAAAGAATTAGGGTAAATATTGTAGTTATAGCTTTTCTCCATTAATATTTTATTCTGATATTTAAGCATCTAATTTTGTGCGAGGTACAATACCGGATGATGGAGTATAACAAGATGTAGGAAATGCATATAGTTCTTTTCCTTAAGGCATTCAGACTTTGGTGTATAATTACATAGGTTACATTTTCGTATTTTGTTTTTTTGCTCCTGTGGCAAAGTAGCTGGGTATAATTTAGGGCTTTAATGATTCAATGGTCTAATTTACAGAGAAAACTTCTGCACATTTCCTTGTTTTAAGAAAATTATTCTTGAAAAGTCGATTTAAAATATTTTCTGGGAAACAAGTGATACTATCAGTTTTACAGGTATACCTTATTGTAATTGTTACTAGTTCTTAAAACAAGCAAGGTGATTGATTACCTTTTGGGGGTATCATTGAAGACTAGGGAATCTTTCTGTGTATGAAAGCCATTGACTCCAGAATGAATTGTAGGAGAAATGGCCGAATCAGATGGTTACTTCTTGAAATAGCTTTGGCAAGATTGTAAACCTGGAGGAGTACCTCCTATCTTGAGGATAAATCTCAGTGTCTGTCCAATTGAGAGATGCTAGTGTGTAGAATAGTGGATTCACTTATTTTATATTTCATATCTTTATTTTTGAGGAAAGCTAATGCTGTTTTTTAAGTCACTTGTTGATTATGCAGGACTTGCCACTGAAATTGATGCCTTTTATGTGGAACAGAAATTATTGGTACAAGGTTAAGTCAGTGTTTTCAGGCATTAACTTATTAGCAGGATGAGATGTCTGCGTGTTTTTTTTTTTTTTTTGCGGTACGCGGGCCTCTCACTGCTGTGGCCTCTCCCGTTGCGGAGCACAGGCTTCGGACGCGCAGGCTCAGCGGCCATGGCTCATGGGCCCAGCCACTCTGCGGCATGTGGGATCCTCCCGGACCGGGGCACGAGCCCGCGTCCCCTGCATCAGCAGGCCGACTCTGAACCACTGCACCACCAGGGAAGCCCCTCTGCGTGGTTTTTATTTCCTCTCCATCCCCTTCCACTGACTAGGCGTTTTTACTTCATTATTACTCAGCCATCAAAATGATCATTCCTAAACCATATTTTATTTGTGCATTGATGTATTTTCATGCTTGTGTTAATGGTTTTACTTTGTAAATGGCTCTTTTCATTTAAAAATGAGCAGTTGCTGCCTAAATGAAGAAGCAATGACTGATTTGGAGATGAAAAGTAAAACTTGGGTTAAAAAAGAGTTCAGACAAAGTGACTTAAAATGAAAATAATGAAAAAGTAAGAGTTAAAAATAAAATTGGCTCCAGATGTCTTTTATTGTGGAACTGATTGCTTTAACATAATTGTTTGGATTAGCTGATTAACTTGTTTTGAAATTAATTATCCTTTTAAAAAGTTAGACTCTTTTCTAAACTCTGGTGGCCCTGCTTGCTATTAGAAAAGGGTAGAGTATCACATTTTTTCATGTTCGTGTATGCTGGCCAGTCATCTGATGAAGTTACCAGTTTGTGGTCAGAAATTGAGAAAGAGGGGTGAGGAAACTCAAAATATTGACACACACACCACCTTGCAGTGCATCAGGGTGCCCTTTTGACCTGGTTGGGAAACTGTAGCTAAGCCATTTCCAAACTAGACATATTATTGTTTCCTAGCTTGGACAAGACAACATTTTATTTAAGTGTTTGAGTGTTTCTGTTCAGCAGAAACTTTTTATGTGTGAGGGTGGGTTTTTTCCAGTGTTGTGTGACCAACTGAATTAAAACAAAACAAAACACTTAATCCTTAAAGGAAGCTTGGAGTAATCTTGAAAAATTGATCACCCAGTCTCTCAGATGGACCAAGGCTGGATTGAACAAAGGGATGAGCTTAAAGGAGAATTGAAGAGTGAAGTCGCATTATAAATACATTAAAATACGAGTAGGAAATTCCCTGGTGATCCAGTGGTTCGGACTCTTGCTCTCTCACTGCCCAGTGTTCAGTCCCTGGTCAAGGAGCTAAGATCCCGCAAGCCACCTGGTGCGGCAAAAACAAACAAAACAACCAAACAAAAAACGAGTATTCATCTATGTTTTTGCCCTGCCAAAAAAAGTGTTTTAATAATGCAGGCAATTTTAGCCACCATTCCTCATACTGAGTCTATGTTCTTGTGAGATTTTGATTGCAGTTGAAGAAAGTGAATCTATTCTTTTGTCATTCTCAATTCTCCCAAGCCTTATAGTTTGACCATCTCACAATTGAGTGTGATTGTTGTGTCTAAAGATACATTTTTTTTAAAAAGGTCCGTAAAGATAATAGCTTACCTTTGTTGACTTAACTACTATATGCCAGATTCTTTTGAGAGTTTACCTTAATTCATTTAATCTTCCCATCAGCCTGAAGATGTAGGTACATTGTGATCCTTATTTTAAAGAGGAAGAGAAACAGACAGATGGAGTAAATACCCTAAATATAGGCCATCTACTTAAGGAGAGATTAAAGAGAGAGAGATTTTCTGGGTTAGTTTTGACTTCATCCTACATCCTATCAGCACCTTAGAATTTAAATTCTAGATGTGATGCAAACTTACTGTTTTTGTTAGGTTTCTGGGAATGCCGTCTGCCTTATACTTTTCTTTATGACTTAGAGTAGTTCCATTTCCTTCTTATAGGCCTTATATGATTAACCCCACTTCATCCCTGTATTACTTCTTCATCTAAATTATAAATTTATTGAGGGCCGGGATCAAGTCTTAATCAAATTTGCCTCTCCCAAGTATTTACTGTTCATAGCGCCTTCAGAGGTATCCCTTCTGAAGAGTTGTCTTTCCTAAACTTTTTTTGACTTGAGTAGAAATAATTACTTCCATTACTTTTTTTCTGTAAGATGATAAGGAATCACTTTGTTATGACTTTGTATGTGAAAACTTTTCTTCAAATCTTACATATTTAATTTAGGGTTTTAGTTTAAAATAGCACTTTACGAAGTATTCTTCTTGGGCTTCCCTGGTGGCGCAGTGGTTAAGAATCTGCCTGCCAATGCAGGGGACACCGGTTCAAGCCCTGGTCCGGGAAGATCCCACATGCCATGGAGCAACTGAGCCCGTGTGTCACAACTACTGAGTCCGTGTGCCACAACTACTGAAGCCTGCGTGCCTAGAGCCGGTGCTCCGCAACAAGAGAAGCCACCGCAGTAAGAAGCCCGTGCACCACAACGAAGAGTAGCCCCTGCTCAATGCAACTGAAGAAAGCCCGCATGCAGCAATGAAGACCTAATGCAGCCAAAAATAAATTTTTAAAAAAAGTATTCTTCTTTCCAAAATGTGTTTCTCTCCACCACTAATCAATGTTTCATAAAGTTCTAGGAACTTTTAATCACTTGTA
The DNA here is from genome assembly GCF_000442215.2 of Lipotes vexillifer. Classification (NCBI taxonomy): domain Eukaryota; kingdom Metazoa; phylum Chordata; class Mammalia; order Artiodactyla; family Lipotidae; genus Lipotes; species Lipotes vexillifer. Next base: position 351,018 of record NW_006788335.1, on the reverse strand, counting down.
TAAAACAATTGTGGGCTCACACTGAAGCCTTTAATCCAAAGTTTGGAGTGATTGGGGTTACCCGTCTAATGTTTTATCTTAAACATTTACCATTTAATGGGGAGACTTCCCTCTCTGGAAAGTTTTCTGTGCAAATTTTGCCATTTCTAATGAGAATGTTTAAGATGCTTAGAATTTTATATGATAGGTAATACTCTGAAGAGTGAGCTTAGTGGAAAGATTTCTGAAATGATTTGTTGGCTTTTGTAATTTTAAAGGTTCATTAGACAATTAAGTAATCAAAACTGAGTAGACCCAAGTCTTTGGAATAGTGTTAGTGTTCTGATCAGAATGGCTGTTGGAGTTATTAAAAATCGATGAACTAAGTTTATTTCATTGCTACCATTTCTCCTACTCTATACTCTTAGCCTATTTTCTAATTTTCTGATTTACCAGGAAGATACAGAGTTAGAATATTTTAATTAACTGATTAAAATATAAATTGACATATACTTCAAATAAAGTTGTATACCATATGTAGTTAATAGAGCTACTTCTAAATGTATTTTACTTAAAGAACAGTGAAATAGGGTATTTTACATGTCTTTTAAGCATTGTCGCTATAAGTTGTACATAGCATTTGGTTTATTTCTCTTTGATAGTAAATCTTGTCTAATTTCTCCTATCATGGGGGAAAAAAATAGGCTTTTTGAGGAAATGATAAATCCAAGCAGAGAGAGAGGTGTTTTCCAAAAAGTTACATTGGTTAATTGTAGGTAATTTAGGAGCGTGCCGATGTTACTCACAGGTTCCGAGTTATAGACCAATGGGTAAAGCATCTGGAATTATTACTCCGTGCAGTCTCTGCAGAGGATCTCTGGGAATATGGAGACAATTTGCAAAGATCAAATGAACAAGATAGCATATGGCCAGTGTTATTCCCCCAAGCAATGTGAGAGCTAAACAGTTGATCTGTATTTTGCAACCTGGGACTTAATTTTGGAAGACAGTACCAGTAACGGTTAAGAGCTTTAGGCTTTGAACTCAGAAAAACCCAGGCTGGAGGTGTAAGGGCTATCTAGAAGAGTTCCTGATTGTTGTATATCATGATAATAGGGAACATTTACTGTCTCAGGCCAACACTGTGTGTTTCACGTGTTATTTAATTCTCACATATTATAAAACATGCTGAGTAGAGGAGAATGAAATACAAGTAAATCTTAAGTTTAGGTGTCATAAGTCAAAGGCTGTTTAAAACTATAGACACCGTAGTGGATTCAGGTCAGTTATACCAGTCGTAGTCTTTTAAAGCTCTTGCTACCAGTTCCTCCTTCTCCTTTCTCTGCATTCAAACCAAGGAGAAACTCACAGCAGCTAGATAATATTACAACAGAATTTTAACTCTAGGGCAGTGCCCAGGTTATTTTGATGTATAGGAATTGTTTTGTATTGACTAATCTTCAGAAATAGTCAGCCATGGTTTGTAGTTCAGCAGTCTTCTAATTACATGGAGATTTTATTTTATCTAAGCTGTATTTATTACCAACTCTGGGGGGGAAAATTTTGGATTGAAGATAAAGAAGAATGACTTAAAGGCAATTTACAAGACCAGTGCTCTAACCCCTGACGTACAGAGCTGTAAAAAGCAATTTAGACTTCATTATTTTTGTCTTAAATAAGAGTTAGCTTTCTGAATAAAAGATTATATATTATATATTTCATACATTATATATTATATATTATTATTATATATTTCATACATTCTCTATTCTGTATCATTTAGTGGATAAGAAGAAAGGTCATGTGAGAAAAAGCATTAGTAATACAACTGCTCTAAGGTAAATCATTTATTATTTAGAAATGACATAAAAATCTCTTAAATATGAAGTAAATTTAAATTGCTTTTGATATATAAAACATATTTTCCGGCTTCCCTGGTGGCGCAGTGGTTGAGAGTACGCCTGCTGATGCAGGGGACATGGGTTCGTGCCCTGGTCTGGGAAGATCCCACATGCCGCAGAGCGGCTGGGCCCGTGAGTCATGGCCGCTGAGCCTGCGCGTCCGGAGCCTGTGCTCTGCAACGGGAGAGGCCACAGCAGTGAGAGGCCCGCATACCGCAAAAAAAAAAAACAACCACCACCATATTTTCCTTTCTTCCACGTACAGGTCCGATGCATTACTTATAAACAATAAACAGTAATTATTTCAAAGTAGTATAATAGTAACAATGCTGAATAATTATTTTTTGTGTTTTAAATCAGTGTGTTAAAATAGAGCTGTAATTTAAGAGTCTGAGGACCAGAATTGTTTGTTTTGCTTCCCTTACTGTCACTAGATCTTTTGAACTTCACATTTTCTTTATTTACAAAGAGGAATAATACCTGCTTTTAGTCTGTTTAATTCTTACAGCACTATGAGATAGTGGAGAGGAATAAACTGTAAAGTTCTGTAAAATTTTAAGTTGTCCTGTTTGAAGTAAACTATCTGCAATCAATCTCAACCACAGAATGCATTGCTGCATTCTCAGAAACTAGAGTTTAGGTAGATTAAGAATTTCTTTAAAATCTCATTCAACGCCAAAGTGCTAGCTGCCATAGGTGTTTTTTGCTCTACCACTTTAATATTTTTGAGTGAAATAAAAGAAGTTTTTGAATAAAAACTCAAAAGTGAGGGCTTTTTTTAGACTGATTTTAAGTACTGATTTGCTGAGGCATTTTGAAGTAAATTCAGAATGTCTCTGTGTGAAAATATTTACATTGTTTGTGTGTGTGTGTGTGTGTGTGTGTGTGTGTGTGTGTGTCCCTAGTCAGGCGGGGATAGTAAAATTTATTTGGCTGTTTGGCTTGGCTGAGGTAGGGAGAGGGTGAAACAAAGTCAACCTTAGCCCCAAGTTTGCCCAACTGCTTCTTGACTCTTTTAGGCCGAAGTTTTAGGACTTTTTGATTCTTGCACACTGAACTCCTGAAGAGCTTCCTGAATTAATCAGGGTTGTTATAATTGGTTTTTCTTACCATGGTCCAAAGGTGTCTAACCCTTCGGGAGAGTAACTGTGACAAGACAATGGATGAGGAATGTTGAGTGAGTGCTCTGCTGAGGTATCTCCAGAAGTTGATAGAATAACATTTCCAGTCAAACATGTATGCCTCAAATTAGGCTTTAAGATGGTAGATGGACCTTAAGCATAGGACTCAAATCGCTTAAAAAAATTATACTCTAAGTACTGGTATTTTCATAATTGTGGTCTTATCAGATTTGACTTGTCCTGAGGCTCTTTAATAGTACTTTGTATGTGTGCTGCTCCTTAATAATCTTGCACCTGAAACAGTCTTGCTTTCAAAATGTTTTTTATAGCATCTGATAAAGTAAAAAAGCAAAAAACAAGACTCTCCCAGCATAATGAACCTCTTAATAATTACTGTTTTATTAATCTGGTGCTATTTATTCATTTTTAGAAATGCCTCTGAATGCAGCAGTTCATTGAAATTATTGCTAGAGCTGGGTCACAGGGTGAGAAGGCTGAGATGAATGTGTTGCATTTAAAATGCCTTTATCACAGCCTGGTATTCTGGATTTTGAGTTTAGAATAAACTATTCAAGTGTTGTTTGTACTATCACTTGTTAGGAATTGTACCAGGAAATAACTTGATTTCTCTGAAATTCTTAAGTCAGTTTTCACAAACATAGTATGGCCCTTATATTTACTACTCTCTTACTTTGTTTGCATATCCAAGAGTGTCCCTTCCTGCTATAACCAGTTTCTCAGTCACATGGTGTTTTGTGTAGATTGGGGCATGAGGATTGTGGAAAGAGTGC
>NW_006788335.1:318333-347216 GCF_000442215.2 Lipotes vexillifer | reverse complement strand
GAAAGAGTGCTCAGAACTCTGCAGACTTTGGAAATACAGTAAAGCTTTTTGCCTTAGCTGAGAGAATGTTTGTGACTTCTCTGTTAATGCCTGGGAGTTGAGTGGTGGGTACTGTGCTCTTACTACCCATTTGATTTGTTGCCTGATGACAGAAGTGCAATATTATGGGGAGGATATTTACCTTGCTTTACCAGTGTTTAGACTTTCAAAAAGATAAACTTATTTCTTGAAAGTGTAAGATGAAAATTCTGTTCTCTTTCTTCAGAGCTTCCTGCTTGGCTGTCCTGGTGCATATTGTTCATGGAAACCCCCAGGAATGTGTTCTTGATTTTAAGAAATATGAATTTGCTGTAAAAGCTGAGTTTTTTTTTTTTTAACATTCCTATAGTTGAATTATTTAAAAAAGAGTTTGAGAACTTTATCATTTTAATCGTCTAATTAGGTGTGGCACGTAAAACTTGTTGACATTCAGCAGTCGCTTGTTTTTTATTCATTGAGAAATCGGCTTCATCATTTACTAAGATAGAGACTTATTTTTAGGGCTACAACATTATGGCCTATGGTATTTGGCCCATAGCAGATACAGAGAAAGTGGTGACTACTGTCTGATTCTAGAATCATTTGCAAACCTGATGTGAAAATGTAGCAGTTTTCCCAGATTTTAGCTTTTGCACATTCTGAAATTGCTGAAAACTAACAAAATTTTAAGTTTGTTTTTCTCTTTAATTTTGCTGATCGGTTTCATGGTTGACAACTTATGTATATGAAGAATATTTTAGATTAACATCCAAGAATCTAAACTATAATTTGGTTATGCTTAAGAAAGCATTCTTGTTTTGAGACATGTACTCCAAATATTTGTTAATTATTGTATTTCCTTTAAGCTGAACAATCCCCTCCTTCCATCTGAAATCCTCTTTCTACACATTCTTTTGTATTCTACATGATCCTAGGCATGTTTAAAAACACACTTCTGCATTTCTTTAGCAGGGGCACTGTGGTTTAAAACGACATTTTATTTTCAGTAGTGTATATTTAGGACAAATGGATGTGTGTGTAGGCGGAACACGTTTACAGTTTAGTGTGACAGAGCAGGTGAAGAAGAATGTTGCTTGGTTTTATTTTTAAAATAAAACAACTATGAAGAAAAATGCCAAACAATACTAGTAAGTCAAACTTCGGAAATAACTCAAGCATAGTAGAATTACATAATGGCTTCAGCTGGCTCTAATCAGCTGGTTTTTGTCTGGGATTCCTCTGATGGAGCTGCTATAATGAATTTAGCTGACTGCCAGCCAGCAGTTTACACTGTGCCGATTCTGCAGTTGCAGAATTCCACAAATGGCAGTGTTCGAGTCCTAGGGTGTAGCCCCTCAGCATAGTGTGGTTCACAAATGACTGCACTGATGATTTCTGTTAGAACTCAGCACCCATTGGACCCAGGTGCTAGCATTTGTTACTCATTCAGGATGTGTCTTAACGGCCAGTTGTATGCTAGACACTTAGAGGTGATGGGGTTTTTAGGGTGAACTGAACTTAGCTTCTTGGAGCATACTGTCTAGTAGGGTAGGCAGACAATCATTGGCTAGGCAGATATCTAATATAATTTCAAAGTATTAATTAGATGGTAATAAAGTATTATGAAAACAACAAAACTGGGTAAAGAGAGAAGAATGATGGGGAGGGGCAGGATACACTTAAACAAGATGGTCAAGGTGGTCCCCTTTGAGGAGTGACATTTGTGTGGAAACATGATTGACGAGAAGTAACTAGCAATGAGAAGGCCAGTATGACAGAAATAAAGTGAACATGAGAGAGAAGGGTAGGAGATAAGGTGGAGAAGGAAAATAGAGGCCAGGTCATCACGTAAGGCCTTGTAGGTCATAGTTAAAGAATTTGGGTTTTATTTTGAGTGTGATAGCGAACCAGTCACACTTAAAATAAGGATTTTAGCAGAGCAATAGTGTGACCAGATTTGTGTTTTAAGGTTTCTCAGTAGAGAATAGATTTAGAGGCTTTGGGAGTGGACATTGTGGCTCCTGGTGTAATCTAGGCAAGAGAAGATGGTGCTTTAGGTTAGATTGGTTGGGTTGGGTTAAAGTAGTTGGATTTTGGAGGGTCTGACAGTACATGATGGATGATTAAATGTGGTGGGTGAGGAAAATACTAAAGGAATCAAGGATCATATCTAGGTTACTTTGTTGTGTGGATAAGCACTATTATTACTGAAAATAGTAATATAGCCATCGTGTGGTAATAGCTGTCATGGATTAACTGACCACTGTGTACCAGACAGTGCATTTTTCATAGTTTGTAGTGTTACATTTACTTCTCATAGCCACCTCTTAAAATATAGTTGTGCTTATTTTACAGATGAAGAAATTAAGGCCTAGATGTTTTTTGCCGAAGTTCACACAGCCAAAAAGGTTACTCATCAACAGGTCTCTTTGACTTCAAAGTGCAAGCTCAGTTTATTTAGTCATTCAACAAGTACTCTTCTAGGAGTTAAGCATACAGAGGTTATCAAAGCTGAGTCACTGTTCTCGTGGAGTTTAAGAATTTATAATTTGGGTGTTTAAAAAATTTTACCGTAAGAGTCTGTACAGTTTTGTGGACCAAGTGTGTAGGAGGACCTTGCTTACAGGAATGTTGGATTTTTGGTAGCCTTAATCTTCTGGAATGTAGCTTTGACCATGCACATAAGCCTGTCCTGAAGCCTTTTCATTACTCAGTAGGCTAGGCCCTTTCTAGCCGAGTAGGCTAGGTTCTTTCTCTTCTGTTGTGCTCCCTAATACATAGGCTTGATTATCTCTCTCTCTCATATCGGGTTGTCAATAGCAAATGTTGAGGAATAGGGGAGTCCATAGAGGTGTAAATACTATCAAGTCAGAAGTGGCACTGGCAACCAGAGTGTAAGAAATACCTGAAGATTAGAAAGGAGACACAGAACTCTGTTGTCTGTTACATTCATTATCATTATTATTTTGAAACTTTTCCATCAAACTACCACTAAGATTAGATTAAATGCCTACTCTTTAAACCTGAAAGTTCTTTGAAGTCATGTTTTATCTTAAATCTTTGGTTTTTGAATTTTACTTCAAAACAGGTGTATTATAAAAATATTTTAAAATATTAGTTACATTATTAACCTCCCTCACTCAAGTCTGAGTAAAGTTGTTTTCTTAGGAAAATCTACTATATTTATATTCTGTAGATAGCCAGAGGTTACTCATAGTAACTTACAAATCATTAAGAGAAAGTTGAAGTATAGTCTGTTCGGAAAGCTAGGGAAGGATATTCTATATCAGAAAAGTTTAACATACGTTAGATTTTCATGGCACTAGAATCATCATAATGTGTTAGAGCTAGAAGGATCATTATAGGTCATCTCTTCCAGCTCCATATTTTGCAGAGGAGGCAGGTAACTTGAGGTTATGTGGATTAAATGAAATAGCATATAAACACCTGTCTGCTCAGGGTGTTGCCTAGCTCATAGTAGATGCCTAAAAGATGCTGGGGCCCCCTGCAGTGGGAGCACGGAGTTTTTTTTTTTTTTTTTTTTTTTTTCTTGCGTTACGCGGGCCTCTCACTGTTGTGGCCTCTCCCATTTGCGGAGCGCAGGCTCAGCAGCCATGGCTCACAGGCCCAGCCGCTCCGCGGCATGTGGGATCTTCCCGAAACGGGGCACGAACCCGCGTCTCCTGCATCGGCAGGCGGACTCTCAAGCACTGCGCCACCAGGGAAGCGCAGTCTGTTCCTTTTATATTTTCTCATATTTCACTTTCTGGAAATTTTATTTTCCTGGTCCTAGCGATAGATGTATTCCAGAGAAGCCACTGAACAAGAAAACATCTGGTATCTTGTCCCCTGCCTGCTCAAGTATCTTCCCTTGAGATTTGCTGAACAGAGCTACAAGGGCTTAAGAAGACCCATGTTGCTTGCCTGATTGGTCACGTGTGTGTGTGTTTTATAAACAGTGGCAATATCTGAGAAGCTTGAATTTAAATGTAACCCCTGAGTTTTGATTGTACCTTTAAGAGTATGTACAGTAGGTCAATTTAAGGATTTCTCTAAGCTCCTTCCTTTAATCCCTTGATCTTGGTGATTGTCACCTGTAAACCAGTGAACACCTGTTAACCAGTGAAGTGAACACCAGTTGTTTGTTTCTGTTCCCCCCTTTCATTGTAACTGTATCCCATATTTTTCTCTGAGGGACTGTCAGCCCTTATCCTTATTACCTAGCCATTCATTTGAGCCATTTTAATGAGATTGACCCCATCTTTAGCCCTAGTGGAGAGACTGATTAGCTTCAGTCAGTCAGTAAAGGCCAACCATTTGGACATAATGATTTGGTCAGAGTCACTCACTGGAGGCCAGTGAGATGTGAAGTCATGTTTGGGGCTCCTTACTCTGAAGAGCTTCCCTGGGAAATGCTGTTTACCTGAAGGCATTACCAGAAAGTTCCTAAAAGCAAAACTTGAATTTGTCACCTATCGGCAACTATTTACGTAGCATTTACATTGTATTAGGTATTGTAAAGAATCTAGAGATGATTTAAAGTGTATGGAAGGATGTGTGTAGATTATATGCAAATATTATGCCGTTTTATATAAGGTGCTTGAGCATCCTTGGACTTTGTTATCTGCAGGGGGTCCTGAAACCAATCCCTTGCAGATACCTAGGGAAGATTATACCACATTTTAGTTATTCATTCATCAGTTGGTGGGCATTTGGGCTGTTTCTACCTTTTGGGTATTAGGAGTAATGCTGCTATGAACATTCTGATGTCCTTTTGGCTATTAGGAGTAATGCTGCTATGAACATTCTGATGTCCTAAGGTTCTAATAGCCTGCAAGTCTACCCTGAAGTCCTATAATTCCAGTCTGCAGGAGAGAGAGAAGCCTGATGATTTTTGTTGCTCTGGGCAGACTTTTGAAAGGTTAAAGAATAATTTATTAGGTTTTATTTGGAAATATTGAAATAGAAATAACCAGAGTTTTTTTTTTTGGCTGCACAGTGCGGCTTGCGGGATCTTAGTTCCCCTGCCAGGGATTGAACCTGGGCCCCCCTGCAATGGAAGCACAGTGTCTTAACCACTGGACTCCCAGGGAATTCCAGGGAGGATTTTTTTTTTTAATATAACATTTGGAGTTCACAGGGGTCCTGAGACTGCAAGCTAGAAGTAGGTCTGATTTAGTCCTCCGTACTTCATTTTTAAGATGAAGCCACAAGGTCCATGGAGATGCATGGGCTTTCCCAGTGCCTCCAAATTTAGTATCGATGACTTTAATGGTGTTTTGACTGGTAATGATCAACATGCTGTCTTTTTTTTTAATGACATGGTAGGTTTAGGCAACTATAAACATTCTTTTTAAAAAATTTATTGTGGTAAAATATACATAACATAAATTTACCACCATGTACCATACACATAATATAAATTACCGCACAGTTCAGTGGCATTAAGTACATTTACAATATGTTGCACCCATCACCACCATCCATCTCCAGAACTTTTTCATCATCCCATACTGAAACTCTGTACCCTTAAACTCCCCACCCCACTCTCCCCTCCTGTTCCTGCCAACTACCTTCCTACTTTCTTTGTTTTTTTTAATCCTACTTTCTTTCTTTATGCATTTGACTACTATAGGTACGTCATGTAAGTGGAATCATAAAATATTTGTCCGTTTATCACTGGCTTGGTTCACTTAGCCTAATGTCCTCAAGGTTCATCCAAGTTGTAGCATATATCAGAATCTCCTTGCCTTTTTTTTTTTAAAATCTGGCTAGTTTTTTTTAAATTAATTTTTGGTTACGTTGGGTCTTCATTGCTGCACGCGGGCTTTCTCTAGTTCCGGCGAACGGGGGCTGCTCTTCGTTGCTGCACGTGGGCTTCTCATTGTGGTGGCTTCTCTTGTTGTGGAGCACCGGCTCTAGGCGTGTGGGCTTCAGTAATTGTGGCACATGGGGTTAGTTGCTCTGCAGCACGTGGGATCTTCCCGGACCAGGACTTGAAGCCGTGTCCCCTGCATTGGCAGATGGATTCATAACCACTGTGACACCAGGGACGTCCAGAATCTCCTTGCTTTTTAAGGCTGAATGATACTTCCTTGTATGTATATGGCATATTTTGTTATCAATTCATTGGTCAATGGACACTTGGCTTGCGTCCACCTTTTGGCTGTTGTGAATAATACTGTGAATGTGGGTGTGCAAATATTTTGAGTTCCTGCTTTCAATTCTTCTGGGTCTACATCCAGATGTGGACTTGCTGGATCATATATTCAATAGTAATTCTAATTTTAATTTTTTGAGGAACTGCCATACTGTTTTCTGTAGTAGCTACACCATTTTACATTCCCATCAGCAATGCACAAGAGTTCCAGTTTTTCTATATCCTTGTCAACACCTCCCTCCCTCTCTTTTTCTTTCTTTCTTTTTGATAATAGCCATGTGAAGTGCTGTCTCATTGTGTTTTTGATTTTCATTTCCTTAATGATTAATGATGTTGCACCTTTTCATGTTCTTCTTGGCTGTTTCTTTTTTTTTTGCGGTACGCGGGCCTCTCACCGCTGCGGCCTCTCCCACTGCGGAGCACAGGCTCCGGACACGCAGGCTCAGCGGCCGTGGCTCACGGGCTCAGCCACTCCGCGGCATGTGGGATCCTTCCGGACCGGGGCATGAACCCGCGTCTCTTGCACCAACAGGCGGACGCTCAACCACTGCGCCACCAGGGAAGCCCTTGGCTGTTTCTTGTATCTTTTTTGGAAAAATGTGCTGATCGTTTGCCTGTTTTTAAATTGTGTTGTCTTTTTTATTATTGGGTTCTAAGAATTCTTTATTCTGTAGTCTATAGAATATTTGTATTCTAAATGCAGGTTGCTTACCAGATACATGATTTGCAAATATTTTTTCCTCATTCTTTGGATTGTCTTTTTACTTTCTTTATAGTGTTCTTTGAAGCAGAAAAGTTTTTAAGTTTGTTGAAGTCCAATTTACCTTTTTAAAAAAATATATTTTGTTTATTTATTTGGCTGTGCTGGGTTTTAGTTGCAGCATGCATGTGTGATCTAGTTCCTTGACCAGGGATCGAACCTGGGTCCCCTGCACCGGCAGCACGGAGTCTTATCCACTGGACCACCAGGGAAGTCCCTATCTGTTTTTCTTTTGTTGCTTGTGCTTTTAGTGTTATATCTTAAAAACCACTGCCAAATTCAAGGTCATCAAGATTTACTCCTTTGTTTTCTTTTAAGTGTTTTATAGTATTATGGTTTTAGCTCTTACATTATTTAGGTCTTCATCCATTGGGTTAATTTTTGTATATGCTCTTAAGTAGGGGTACAGCTTCATTCTTTTGCATGTGGATATCTGAATTGTTTGGCACCCTTCTCAGTTCAGTTTTACTGATCTATATGTCTATTCTTATGCCCGTTCCACACTGTTTTGATTACTGTAGCTTTGTGTAATAAGTTTTGAAATTGGGAAGTATGAGTTCTCGAATTTTGTTCTTTTTCAAGATGATTTTGGCTGTTTTGGCTCCCTTGAATTTCCATATGCATTTTAGGGTCAATTTGCATATGCATTTTAGCTTGTCAGTTTCTACAAAGAAGCTGGTAAAGAAGCCTATTCTGTTAGGGCTTGTATTGAATCTATAGGTCAGTTTGGAGAATATTGCTGTCTTAACAGCAAACTTGCTTTTACTGCTTTGGACATCCATGGACCAACATTCTTATACCTTCTGAGTTTATATGTTCTCTCAATTTCAGAGCAAGTTCCCAGCTTGGATCCTTGCTCCATTCAGTTGTAGTGGGTTCTAAAGGGGCAGGATCATGAATATAAAAATGTAAACATCACTGCTCAGGGCTTATTCCTATGGGTGAAGGAAGGCTGTTCTCAAAAGAGGAGTGTGGGACTGGGAGACAGCATAGAGTTGTCCACCACACTTTTCATTGATGGAGGCAATGTATGTAGGCAGGTTGGAAAGGCTGTGGAACACTAAGAAAGTATAACGACATAGAAGCCTTGAGGTACATCCATGGTTGGAGCAGGAAGAAGACTACAAGCCAATAAACAAGGTAGAGGAGATACAGTTGGAGACAGAAGAAACCCCTGGAAGTGCAGTATAATCAAAGTCTCTTTAGGAGGAAGGGAGAAAGAGCATTAGGCTGAGAAACACTCTAGATTTGATTACTAGGGTTTTATTGATCAGACTTGCTTAAAAGCCTGATAGATAAGTAATGGCAGAGTACAAGGTCATTAATTTAAAGAATGTATTGTCTCTGCTAGAATAATGTTTCACAACTTCAGTCATTCAAGTATCATCTTCCTAACTTTTACTAGAACAGAGAACCACCTATAGTAGTGCTTATTTAATATTTTCTCTTAAATAGCTCACTGTTTTGTTTTTTTCTTTGGCCGTGCTGAGGCTTGCAGGATCTTAGTTCCCCTACCAGGGATCCAACTTGTGCCCACTGCGGAGTCCTAACCACTGGACTGACTGCCAGGGGATTCTCTGGAACTTTAAAAAAGCTGAAGTAGTTTGAGGCTGTTGAGTTATAGAGATAAAGGCTAGCTGATAGCCTCATCCTAAATTGCAGGAGCAAAGCAGCTGCAAGCTTCTTTGCTGGAAATGTAGTGCTGTATCAAGGGTGGATGGTTGTGACTCACTCTCTTGTGTTGACTTCTTTTGCACAAAAATGGAGGGAACTATGTTATAAGCACGTCCAAAATACACAGTCAAAATGAATCCATAGGGAGGGTGGGAGGGAGGGAGACGCAAGAGGGAAAAGAGATGGGAACATATGTATATGTATAACTGATTCACTTTGTTATAAAGCAGAAACTAGCACACCATTGTAAAGCAATAATACTCCAATAAAGATGTAAAAAAAAAAAAAAAAAGAATCCAGAAGAAGCTGCCAGGAGAACAGGAATCACATATAGTACTACATTCCTTTGCTGCTATTTTAATAAAATAAAAACAGTATAAATTTGTAGTTAAATATTAGGGTCTGTCGTGGCTTTGAGTTTGAAAACTATATTTTTTAATTAAAAAGGGAGATTAAGAAGTGTTATAGAGGTATTAAAGATACCAAACTGATAATTCTTCCTTATCATAATCTTTATCTGATTGATTTAGTCTTATTTTATGTCATGTCCACAAATCCTCTAAAATAATTTTTGTAAACCATGAATAACGTATGGCCTATGCTTTGGGAAACCGTATACTGCTAGACTGACTATTCTATTCATGTTGATCAACCACCCAGAATGTCTCAAGACCCAGCACAGGTCTCACTAACTCCTCTACAAGGGAGAATGTGTTTAAAGGGGTATAGGATCATGTCATAAATTGTACCGATGTTTTCTTAGGTCAGTCTCCCAAGGCAGTATAAATAAAAGCAAAAATAAACGGGACGTAATCAAACTTACAAGCTTTTGTACAGCAAAGGAAACCACAAATAACATGAAAAGATAACTTACAGAATGGGAGAAAATATTTGCAAATGATGCGACCGACAAGGGCTTAATTTCCAAAATGTACAAACATCTCATACAATTCAACAACAAACAAACAACCCAATCGAAAAATGGGCAAAAGACCTAAATAGACATTTCTCCAAAGAAAACATACAGATGGGCCTGCCTACAGGCACATGAAAAGATGCTCAACATCGCTAATTATTAGAGAAATGCAAATCAAAACTACAGTGAGGTACCACCTCACTCTGGTCAGAGTGGCCATCGTTAAAAAGTCTGCAAATAACAAATGCTGGAGAGGGTGTGGAGAAAAGGGAACCCTCTTACATCAACTAAAATGTAAGTTGATGCAGCCACTATGGAAAATAGTATGGAGGTGCCTTAAAAAACTAAAAATAGAGTTGCCATGTGATCTAGCAATCCCACTCCTGGGCAGATATCTGGATAAAACTATAATTCAAAAAAATACATGCACCCCCATGTTCATAGCAGCACTATTCACAATAGCGAAGACATGGAAACAACCCAAGTGTCCATCGACAGATGAGTGGGTAAAGAAAATACACACACACACACACACACACACACACACAGTGGAGCAATAAAAAAGAACGAAATGCCATTTGCAGCAACATGGATGGACTTAAAGATTATCATACTAAGTGAAGTAAGAAAGAGAAAGACAAATACCATATAATATCACTTATATGTGGAATCTAAAATATGACACAAATGAACTTACATACGAAACAGAAACAGACTCACAGACAGAGAACAGACCTGTGGTTGCCAAGGGGGTGGGGTAGGGATGGAGAGGGAGTTTGGGGTTAGCAGATGCAAGCTATTGTATTATATATAGAATGGATAAACAACAAGGTCCTATTATACAGCATAGGGATCTGTATTCAATCAATATCCTGTGATAAATCATAATGGAAAAGAATACAAAAAAGAATGTATATATATGTATAATTGAATCACTTTGTTGTACAGCAGAAATTAACACTGTAAGTCAGCTGTACTTCAATTAAAAAAGGAGAGTATAGAATCATGTAAAACTTTAAAAATGTGAGCTGTTTCCTTCCATCCCTTCTCTCCCCCCACTTCTCTGCACCCCCTTTCCTCTCTCCCCTCTCTCCTCTCTCTGTCTCTGAAGAAAAGAAAAAGGCATCGTCTTGGTGAGTGTTGTTGGTCATAGTTTGAGGTTGCTAGAAAGGGTCACAAAATTATGGATTCTTATTCTTGATGCACAGATGTTATCCAGAGATTTCCCTCCACTGACCTCTTGGGGATTTTGTTAGTTTCTTTCTTGTGTTGGATCCCCTTTTTCCTATATGCCATCTCTTTCTTGATTTACTCTTATTCATGTAAAATATCCCTTGAGACAGGGATAGTGAAGGGTAAAATATTTTTGGTAATGAATGGCAGGAAGTATCTTTCTACTACAATCGTTTTGCTGATTATTCTAAATTGGAAATACGTTTCCTTCAGAATTTAGACGACTTTGCTTCATTATGTCTTCTAGCTTGCAGGGTTGGAAATTTGAAGCCATTCTGATTCCCGATCCCTTGTATTTTTTTTTTTTGTGTAGAAGTTAGTAGAATTTTCTGTTACCCCATTATTGTAAAATTTAATGTGATAGGCATTTGATGGACTACGTTCTGATAATTCCAGTTAATCTGATAGCTGAAGTCATTCAGGTGTGTGTGTGTGTGTTGCCTGTGTGTTTTGGTCTTTATCATACATGTTAGAAGCTTTCCTAAAATGTCCTGTAATCCTTGGCCGTCTGTCTGTTTTTAAAAGGACAGTATTAAACAGCTGATTGGAATGCTTGGGTTAGGCTTGCTGTCTTTGAGCTTCATTATAAGGTAGGGGAACTAATGTCAGTTTTTTTGCACCTGGTTGCCCAGCTATGGAAGAGGCTGTTTGGTCTTTGTATTTAAGCATTCATAGTTTTCAGAATAGCATCCATGCTCTCAACTGTGCCTGAAATCCCCCAGTCTAGAGACCCTCCCTTTTACCTTTTCCAGGAATAAAGACCGGGGCCACCTTTTTTTTTTTTTTTTTTTTTTGCGGTACGCGGGCCTCTCACTGTTGTGGCCTCTCCCGTTGTGGGGCACAGGCTCCGGATGTGCAGGCTCAGCGGCCATGGCTCACAGGCCCAGCCGCTCCGTGGCATGTGGGATCCTCCCGGACCTGGGCAAGAACCTGTGTCCCCTGCATTGGCAGGCGGACTCTCAACCACTGCGCCACTAGGGAAGCCCCTAGGCGGGCACCTTTTTAGAAGGGTTTCAGAGAGCTCTTTGGGAATTAGGCTGTTGAGTTCTACTTTTCTTCGATAGAGTATAAAAAAACACAAAATAATCTCACTCAACACCTAACCTGCTGTTGGAAAGCTGACCTAATGTGAAATTCTTAAAGTTACACCCACTGGCGTTGCCTTTATCAGTCAGTATCTTTACCCTCTCTAAACTTTTAGAAACCTTTGTCAGTTCTAAGAAAATGAAACAGCACAACCTTCCTTTTCCTGGTTAAACTTACCTTACTCCCCCGCCTCAAAAAAAAAAAAAAAAGATCAGAGAAAATAAATAGCAACCAGTTGCTTCAGCAAATAAGCTTATCTTAAAAACAAAAATTCACCCCAGACCAATTTTAAAATATTGAAAACATGACAGTAGCAGCACTCATCTGTAATTCTTATCTTTTGACCCATCTCACACCTAGTTGTTAAGCAAAATACCTGTATATCTGAGGTGTTCATTTAAGGTTCTCTGTTAGGATAAATAAGGCACAGCATTGTTTTTAAGATGTGTTCTGATTTCAGAGATTTTTAAATCTGAAAAAATGTGTGACTTAAAAATAGGTTAAGGATGCATATATACAATGGAATAAAAGGAACAAAATTGAGTTATTTGTAGTGAGGTGGATGGACCTAGAATCTGTCATACAGAGTGAAGTAAGTCAGAAAGAGAAAAACAAATACTATATGCTAACGTACATATATGGAATCTAAAAAAATGGTACTGATGAACCTAGTGGCAGGGCAGGAATAAAGACACAGACGTAGAGAATGGACTTGAGGACACAGGGAGGGGGAAGGGTAAGCTGGGACGAAGTGAGAGAGTAGCATCAACATATATACACTACCAAATGTAAAATGGATGGCTACTGGGAAGCTGCTGCGTAGCACAGGGAGATCAGCTTGATGCTTTGTGACGACCTAGAGGGGTGGGTAGGAAGGGTGGGAGAGAGGCTCAAGAGGGAGGGGATATGTTTACATATAACTGATTCACTTTGTTGTACAGCAGAAACTAACACAACATTGTAAAGCAATTATACTCTAATATAAAGATATTAAAAAATAGGTTAAGGATGAATTACATCCAACACAATGGGGTATATGATTAGACAGATAACTGTGAAATATTTAAAATTGGAAGGAGAATAACGTATAACATAGGATGTGGATTGAGACTGCAGTTGTGCACATGTACACGTATGGATGAGGATTAAGGCCACAGTTAGCCCCAAAGACACCATTGCTAAATAGCAAAAGGTCCATAGCTCAGCTAGCAGGACTGTCCCCTTCATGTGATTTAGGAGAATCCCTTTCTTTTAGGCTGATGCTGTGTACGAGGCACATTGAGGCATAGACTCATTTTCTACCCTCTCATTTCTTATGCTGAGTGTCCTTGTCTGAGGCAGAAGCTATCAGTGTCAGGCACAGTGCTAAATGCTTTACAAACATTGTTGAACAATTTTCATGACAACTCAATGAGTATTATTATCCCTTTTTACAGTTAATTCTTCAGCGCAGACATCTTTTGAACTCCATAATTGTGTGTTTACTGCCTACGTAGTTTATTTGCAATATAGCAGCTGGCCTAGTCCTTTTAAGACCTTAGATTGTGTGTCTCCTCTGCTCAGAACTTTTCAGTGGCTTCCCATTTCACTCAGTAAAAGGCAGAGTCCTTACAGCGGTGACCTACAAAACAGTATGTTAACGACATTGTTCCTCCTCCCCCAACTGTACTCTCACTTCACTGAACTCCATGATCTCTTTGCTATTCCTTGTACACAGGACACTCCTGCTTTAGGGTTTTCACTGGCTGATCCTTCTGCCTTGACTGTCCCCCCCCAGCTACTTGCAAGTCAAGCTCGCTGACTTGTGATCTCAGCTCTTAGCTGCTCAGTGAGGCCTACTCTGACCTCATTATGTAAATTGCAACTTGTCTCCTTTCCCCCAGCACTTATCATTCACTACCATGTTATATAATTCACTTCATTGTGTGTCCTCCACTGGAAGATATGCTTCTCCTGAGATCAGGGGTCTTTGTCTCTAATTCACTGAATTAACCCAAGCATCTAGAGTAAAGCAGTGACTGGTACATAATAGTTGCTCAGTAATGTTTATTGCATGAGAGATTGAGTGAGAAAATTGGTATGGGGGAAGTTAAGCAATTTGGCAAAAGGCCACACAGCTAATAAAAGGTGGAAGTATATTTTGAACAGATATTCATGTATTGTGCTTCTAATATTAGAAGATGATATCCAAAAAATGTTTTGTTAGGATGAATAAGGCTATGGATAACTTTTCTCCTCTGTTCCCCTGCCCAGATTTAATTATATCATCTTAAATAAAAGTATAATAAAAACAAATGACCAGAGTGGAAGGAAAGAGCCAGTAGCAGGAAGCTAGAGCAGGCAGCCACAAGGTTGAAATCTGGCACCTCATCTGAGCAACAGCCTGTCTCACAAATACACTGATCTTATCTGCCTTAAGAATAAAGAATGATGGTGTGATAAAGCTCTGGTAAAACTTGTGAGTGCTTTTGACCTTAGATATTCTGTCAGTAATCTTGGCTCTCTAGCTTACTGTGTAATCTTGGATAATTTTATTTAACTTTTGTGGTCTTCAGTTTCCCACCTCCAAAATCAGGATAATAGTATCTTTCATAGAGTTCTTGGGAGGCTTAAATGAGCTATTATGTTTAAAGAACTGATACTAACATGATGATACGTGAAAAATTCAATATTATTATACATACTGTAGTATGTACTCAGTAGTATTGTACATACTGAAATGTCAAGAACTCAGTAGCTGTCAGTTAATATTACTATCATTTTTACTATTTAGTTAGTACAGAATTTTAAGAAATTAATTATTTGGTGACTATATCTTGTTTCCTAGTGAGTTTTGGCAGTTGTCAAAACAGCAAACCACTATTGTTATTGTTCAGATAGCTAGTTTTTGTTAGTATTTGTGTTTTTCATGAATGCTTGCTTGTGGTTATAATTTTATATTACATATTAAAATAGCCATTTTCCTTAATAATTTACATAAATTTAATGTATTATGGATTCTGCAACTACCATCACATTGGTTTTGAAATCTTGGTTGAATAACTACTGTGAGTCACATGTCCTGCTAAGTTCTGGGGAAACAAAGGAGAACAAAGAGGCATGCGTGTACTCTATCCTCAAGGAGCTTATAGTTAGGTAGGGAGGCAGACATGTAAATAAATAATTACAGTTCAGGGTGGGAAGGGCTATTAATACACATGTGAATAACATAAAAAACAGGAGGGAGCGGTAAATTCTTTATGAATAAGGGAGCAAAGAAGGGAGGCTTTATGGGGAGAATTTTACCTGAAGAACATCACAGAGGACCTAAAGCCTCAATAGAGGTGTATAGAATTCTACTCAGGGGCTGCCCTCAAAAGAAGACTTCCAGAAACCTACTTTGTACCTTTGAAGGTTCTCATGCTATACAGAGACTGGATCTCTGAAGATCAAGAAGAGAAGGTTAAAAAGAAAGTTACAAGACTGTGAGTGAGTATAATCTTTGTTGTGTGCACTTTGGAGAAGGGTTTAAATTGGGAGTGGAATCTACATTAAGTTCAGTGAAATAGATGTAACATCACACTCTTATTTGGTATTTTCTTTTAAAAGCAGAAAAGAACAGGAAACAGAAGACCTGACAGCAATACAGATCATTATAAGAAGTGATAAATGAAAAGGTAAAGAGGAATGGCTATTTTGAGAGAGAACGAAATGCTGAAACTTCTACATAGGGTAAAATAATTTAGTAAATGAGATGTCATAGTGTGAGAACCCTGGGTATATAAGTTCTGTGCCTTAAAAATGTCATATTTAGAAGTTAGTAAACCATGTAACCGAATCAGCATTAGAGAATGGTCTCAGGTTACCGTCAGTGAATCCATTAAAGTAGATATCTTCACAGTAAATTTGAATGATAAATAAAGTCACAGAATAACTAATGGTACCTTAGGAAAGAATGAAAACTTAGTATACTGAGGTTTTTTGAGTCTACTTGGCAGTGAAATATGTGAAAAGTGGAAGAATCACATGAAGTAGCAGAAACGACTATTTTTTTATATTAATCTTTTATTTTTATTTTATTTTTTTTGAATTTTACTATTTTATACAGCAGGTTCTCATTAGTTATCCATTTTATACATATTAGTGTATACATGTCAATCCCGATCTCTTAGTTCAAACCCCCCCACCCCGCCACTTTCCCCCCTTGGTGCCTATACGTTTGTTCTCTACATCTGTGTCTCAGTTTCTGCCCTGCAGACTGGTTCATCTGTACCATTTTTCTAGGTTCCACATGCATGTGGTAATATACGATATTTGTTTTTCTCTTTCTGAGTTACTTCACTCTGTATGACAGTCTCTAGATTCATCCACGTGTCTACAAATGACCAATTTCATTCCTTTTTATGGCCGAGTAATAGTTCATTGTATACACGTACCACATCTTCTTTATCTATTCATCTGTCGATGGGCATATAGGTTGTTTCCATGACCTGGCTATTGTAAATAGTGCTGCAATGAACATTGGGGTGCATGTGTCTTTTTGAATTATGCTTTTTCTGGGTATATGCCTAGTAGTGGGATTGCTGGGTCATATGGTAATTCTATTTTTAGTTTTTTAAGGAACCTCCATACTGTTCTCCATAGTGACTGTATCAATTTACATTCCCACCGACAGTGCAAGGGGGTTCCCTTTTCTCCACACCCTCTCCAGCATTCGTTGTTTGTCGATTTTCTGATGATGCCCATTCTAACAGGTGTGAGGTGATAGCTCATTGTAGTTTTGATTTGCATTTCTCTAATAATTAGTGATGTTGAGCAGCTTTTCATGTGCTTCTTGACCATCTGTATGTCTTCTTTGGAGAAATTATTTAGGTCTTCTGCCCATTTTGTGATTGGGTTGTTTTTTTTTTTTTAATATTGAGCTGCATGAGCTGTTTATATATTTGGGAGATTAATTCTTTGTTGATTTCTTTGCAAATATTTTCTCCCATTCTGAGGGTTGTCTTTTTGTCTTGTTTTGTCTTGTTTATGTTTTCCTTTGCTGTGCAAAAGCTTTTAAGTTTCATTAGGTCCCATTTGTTTATTTTTGGTTTTATTTCCATTACTCTAGGAGGCGGATCAAAAAAGATCTTGCTGTGATTTATGTCAGAGTGTTCTTCCTATGTTTTCCTCTAAGAGTTTTATAGTGTCCGGTCTTACATTTAGGTCTCAAATCTATTTTGAGTTTATTTTTATGTATAGTGTTAGGGCGTGTTCTGATTTCATTCTTTTACATGTAGCTGTCCAGTTTTCCCAGCACCACTTATTGAAGAGACTGTCTTTTCTCCATTGTATATCCTTGCCTCCTTTGTCATAGATTAGTTGAGCATAGGTGTGTGGGTTTACATCTGGGCTTTCTATCCTGTTCCATTGATCTATATTTCTGTTTTTGTGCCAGTACCATATTGTCTTGATTACTGTAGCTTTGTAGTATAGTCTGAAGTCAGGGAGTCTGATTCCTCCAGCTCCGTTTTTTCCCCTCAAGACTACTTTGGCTAGTTGGGGTCTTTTGTGTCTCCATACAAATTCTAAGATTTTTTGTTCTAGTTCTGTAAAAAAATGCCATTGGTAATTTGATGGGGATTGCATTGAATCTGTAGATTGCTTTGGGTAGTGTAGTCATTTTCACAATATTGATTCTTCCAATCCAAGAACATGGTATATCTCTGAATCTGTTTGTATCATCTTTAATTTCTTTCATCAGTGTCTTATGGTTTTCTGCATACAGGTCTTTTGTCTCCCTAGGTAGGTTTATTCCTAGGTATTTTATTATTTTTGTTGCAGTGGTAAATGGGAGTGTTTCCTTAATTTCTCTTTCAGATTTTTCATCATTAGTGTATAGGAATGCAAGAGATTTCTGTGCTTTAATTTTGTATCCTGCAACTTTGCCAAATTCATTGATTAGCTCTAGTAGTTTTCTGGTGGCATCTTTAGGATTCTCTGTGTATAGTATCATGTCATCTGCAAACAGTGACAGTCTTATATTTTCTTTTCCAATGTGTATTCCTTTTATTTCTTTTTCTTCTCTGATTGCCGTGGCTAGAACTTCCAAAACTATGTTGAATAATAGTGGTGAGAGTGGACATCCTTGTCTTGTTCCTGATCTTAGAGGAAATGCTTTCTGTTTTTCACCATTGAGAATGATGTTTGCTGTGGGTTTGTCGTGTATGGCCTTCATCATGTTGATGCAGGTTCCCTCTTTGCCCACTTTCTGGAGAGTTTTTATCATAAATGGGTGTTGAATTTTGTCAAAAGCTTTTTCTGCATCTATTGAGATGATCATATGGTTTTCTTCTTCAATTTGTTAATATGGTGGATCACATTGATTGATTTGCATATATTGAAGAATCCTTGCATCCCTGGGATAAATCCCACTTGATCGTGGTGTATGATCCTTTTAATGTGTTGTTGGATTCTGTTTGCTAGTATTTTGTTGAGGATTTTTGCATCTGTATTCATTAGTGATATTGGTCTGTAATTTTCTTTTTTTGTAGTATCTTTGTCTGATTTTGGTATCAGGGTGATGGTGGCCTCATACAATGAGTTTGGGAGTGTTCCTTCCTCTGCAGTTTTTTGGAAGAGTTTGAGAAGGATGGGTGTTAGCTCTTCCGTAAGTGTTTGATAGAGTTCACCTGTGAAGCCATCTGGTCCTGGACTTTTGTTTGTTGGAAGGTTTTTAATCACAGTTTCAATTTCATTACTTGTGATGGTTCTCTTCATATTTTCTGTTTCTTCTTGGTTCAGACTTGGAAGGTTATACCTTTCTAAGAATTTGTCCATTTCTTCCAGGTTGTCCATTTTATTGGCATAGAGTTGCTTGTAGTAGTCCCTTAGGATGCTTTGTATTTCTGTGGTGTCTGTTGTAACTTCTTCTTTTTCATTTCTAATTTTATTGATCTGAGTCCTCTCCGTCTTTTTTTTTTTTTTTTTTGGTACGCGGGCCTCTCACTGTTGTGGCTCTCCCGTTGCGGAGCACAGGCTCCAGACGCGCAGGCTCAGCGGCCATGGCTCACGGGCCCAGCCGCTCCGCGGCATGTGGGATCTTCCCAGACTGGGGCATGAACCCATGTCCTCTGCGTCGGCAGGCGGACTCTCAACCACTGCGCCACCAGGGAAGCCCTTCCTCTTTTTCTTGATGAGTCTGGCTCATGGTTTTTCAATTTTGTTTACCTTCTCAAAGAACCAGCTTTTAGTTTTATTGATCTTTGCTGTTCTTTTCTTTGTTTCTATTTCATTTATTTCTGCTCTGATCTTCATGATTTCTTTCCTTCTACTAACTTTGGGTTTTGTTTCTTTTTCTTTCTCTAGCTGCTTTAGGTGTAAGGTTAGATTGTTTATTTGAAATTCTTCTTGTTTCTTGAGGTAGGCTTGTATTGCTATAACCTTCCCTCTTAGAACTGCTTTTGCTGCATCCCATAGGTTGTGGATCGTCAGAAATGACTATTTTAAAATGTAACGTAAGGTGGAATTAGCACACACATGGAGAGAGTTTACTGGTAGAGCTAAGAAAGACAATTTAAGACTAGATGGATCCTTAAAAAAATTTATCATTCAGTGCAAGAAGATGTCTTTTGTGTGGATAAATGCATTTGGGAAATCAGTGGAAGCTCTGGTAGGGATTCTGGGCTTTAGAATTACACGAATTGCTTTCAAACTTAGTAGTGTTCCACACTGAGGAATACGTTTTATAATGTGTGTGTACCTGAATTAAAGTTTTCTCAAAATAGTACTTACCTGTACTATGTGGATATATTTTGCTCTGCCTTATTTTTTAAGAAAGCTGGTCATGACTCACCAAAATGATTTTCTGAACACTTATGGGTCATTCTCTACAGCTTGAAAAAGTTCCGAGTTACAGTCTAGGAAAGAAAGAGACTTGAGTTTTTGAAGTCTTCCTTGAAGAAGCTGGTTATTAAGAAGGTACTTATTCTGTCCTTGTTCGAAACATATTGGGTGCTATTTTAGTTATATGGTAGTTCCTCCTTATCTGTGAGGGATACTTTCCAAGACCCCCAGTGGATGTCTGAAACTGCAGATAGTACTGAACTCTGTACTATTTTATCCTATACATATATACCTATGATAAAGTTTAATTTATAAATTAGGCACAGTAAGAGAATATCCGAATTTCCAGCATCACTACTCTTGCACTTTTGGGCCATTGTTAAGTAAAATAAGGGCTGCTTAAACACATGTACTGCCATACTGAGACAGCCCATCTGATAACCCAGAAGGCTGCTAAATGACTAAAGGGCAGGTAGAGTATACTGTGTGGATGTGCTGGACAAAGGGGTGATTTACATCCCAGGCAGGAGGGAGCGGGTTGGTGTGAGTTTTCATGACACGACTTAGAAATCAAAAAGCTTAGAAAAGAATGCAATTTAAAACTTAGGAATTGTTCATTCTGGAATTTTCCATGTAGTATTTTCAGACCATGGTTGACCACTGGTAACTGAAACTGCAGAAAGCAAAACTTTCTAAGGTGGAGCACTACTGCACCAACCAAAAGGGCCCAAAGAAGGCAACTGAAATGTATCTCAAGATTCAGGGGTTTGGTCTTTGACTCTTCCTTGAGTCCCCTTGCTGCATAATTCAGGGCTATGTGTCTTTTTATTTTGGTTATTTTGTTTGCTCCCAAACTCAGTACTATTTAGAATTTATAAACCACTTTTTAACTTAGATGTAGAAAAGGTATCATTCTCTAACTTTCTAAAAAGGAATATTCATGTAGAGAATAAATGAGGTTGAATGATTATGAGAGGTGAACTATGATAATAAAAACAGACATTTTGGTATAGAAAGATGTAGGTTTGAAAAAGAGTTTAGACTGTAAAAAATCATGAATTACATGGCTGAAGTGAATGTATCTTCACACTCCAGTGTGACAGAATGAAGCATGAAGTCAGTAAAAGGCAAACTTTGGTGAACCTATGGAACCTGCCAGCTTCAGAAATTGTGCTAGAAAAAATAAATTTAGAGAAATTTTGATCTACTCATGATTGACAAATGTTGAGTGGGTGACTACAGAAAGCTAAGATATCTAGCAATTAATGAGTTGTCCCTTTTTCTGTCATAAGATATCCATCCCCTGGTGTCTTTCAGAGACTGAATCTGGGGTTAAGCCCATTGTGGCAAATCTTTAATGGAAGAGTAGTGGAGGAAGCAAAGTAGAGTAGGATCTAGGCTTTTTGATTTCTGAGGTGCTCTGTAATGGGGGTGGTTGGAGGAGAGGAGGGCTGAATGCAGCAGGAAGCAGCCTGAAAACCAGTCGATCCTAGCCTATTCTAGAGGCTAGAAGAATTCATGTTAAGTAAATTGTAGACTTCCTAAATTTATAGAATTTCGCTATCATAATAAGTGAAATTATGCATATGCTGTGTCCTTTCTGGTAAAAGGTAAATGTGTAGTCTGTTGAATACAACTTTTCAGGCTGTCTCACCATATATAACTATAAACATATAAGTGTTTAAGATCAGCGAACTTTTGTCATAATAAAGCTACTGTTTTGTATATGTGAAAAGAGTTATTTTAAGAAGACTACTTTTTAATCATTGGACAGAAATGAGCTTTTAAAATTAGATTCCATATAACTTGTTACCAAAGTTATCTTTTTTTAAAAATTGCTCTGAACATGAACAGTTTGCTCTTTTTATTTTTTTGTTTATTTATTTATTTTTGGCTGTGTTGGGTCTTCATTCCTGCGTGTGGGCTTTCTCTAGTTGAGGCGAGCGGGGGCTACTCTTCGTTGTGGTGCACGTGCTTCTCATTGTGGTGGCTTCTCGTTGTGGAGCACAGGCTCTGGGTGCGCGGGCTTCAGTAGTTGTGGCACACGGGCCCAGTTGGTCCGTGGCATGTGGGGTCTTCCTGGAGCAGGGATCAAACCCGTGACCCCTGCATTGGTAGGCGGATTCTTAACCACTGTGCTACCAGGGAAGTTCTGCTGTATGGTTTTTAGAAGATGCTTCTTTCTTGTTTTTAGATGTGACCCTTTCTTGTTAATTGATAACAGAGTACCTTGCCTTAGAGCTTCCTATGATAAACAGGTCAGCCCTGGGGCAACTGGTAGGGGCCTTCGCCTTTCTGGGCTTGTCTGCTTATGTAGGCATACCTTACGAATAGGATCCATCATTTTCTACGAGTGAAATGAAAAAGGTTGGGAGGCACTGCCTTAGTGTGCTTCTCAGCCTGTAAGTTGTCTTGATATAGACATGGAAAATTAAAAATTATGAATGATAATCAAAAACTTGAGAATTAAGCTGGATTTATTTTATCAGTTTTTATTAACAGTTATTGTAGTATGTTCTCTACTACGCACCAGCACTGTTATTTTCCAGGTGCCTACAAAACTTAGAATTTGTCATAAAATAACTATGATCTTGGATTTAGTCTACAGTTAAGTCTTGTAAGTGGGTTCTTTAACCAATAGATTGTAATACAGTCTTCCCTCACAATTAAATACAGAATGCAATTTATTGCAGTTTGTCTTTTGCTGAATAATAGGTATTTTTTTAAAGGTGTACTACCAACTGGAGATTTAATTCACATTTACTAGTTCTTAACAGGTCTTTTCTATTAAAAAATTATATTTTTTGCAGCATTGTTCTGGCTCCTAGCTGAATTCATTTAATAGATATTTGAGTGCTTGTGTTCCAGGTACTGTATTAAGGGCTAAGGATACAGTAGTGAACAAGATTGGCAGGAGGTACTGGCAAGCTTGGCATGGAGCAGAAAGGGGATAGGAGGTACTGACCAAAATCTGTAGACAGTTAACATTAGTGGTAAGTGGCATGAAGAAAATAAAGGTTATTTGATGGAGGTAGGGGAGTGGGGTCTTCTGACTAGGGTGGAGAGAGAAGGTGTCTCTAAAGAGATCTTTTAGGTGAAGACCTTAATGATGTGAAAAAGCCAACTTGCTTGTTTTTGGAGGTTTTCGCCTTCTAGATGAAGGGAACAGGAAGTTCAGAAGTGCGGAGGTGTGAAGCTTGGCATGTTCAGAAAGAAGTTTAGCTTTTAGAGTTAGGAGTGTGTTGGGGCTTGGGTAGAGGTGCCAGAAATGGGAGGCAGTGCATCATGGCCCTGCCACTTGAAGGCTGTAGGATTTTGTCCTGCCCCTCCCCCTTGCATAAATAAAATAGGCTTATAGATGTTTGTAGTAAGTAGTAAAATAAAAAAGCAAAAAGTAAATAGATATATAAAAAGTTAAAATTCCTTAATCATCTTGCTGAAATATTGGTACTTTATTATTCTATATTTTCTCACTTTATTTATTTTTATTTTTTAAATAAAAAAAATAGGTTTGTGTTACTTTTTAAAAAAATGTATTTATTTTACTTATTTTTTAATTTTTGGCTGCGTTGGGTCTTCATTGCTGCGCGCAGGCTTTTCTCTAGTTGCGGCGAGCGGGGGCTACTCTTCGTTGCGGTGCACGGACTTCTCATTGCGGTGGCTTCGCTTGTTGTGGAGCACAGGCTCTAGGCGTGTAGGCTTCAGTAGTTGTGGCACACGGGCTCAGTAGTTGTGGCACACGGGCTTAGTTGCTCCGCGGCATGTGGGATCTTCCCGGACCAGGGCTCAAACCCATGTCCCGTGCATTGGCAGGTGGATTCCTAACCACTGCGCCACAAGGGAAGCCCCTCTCACTTCTTTATGATTCTAGATTTCCCTCCCTCTTTCTAGATTAGTATGAAAGAGGTTCAAACTACATTTGTCATTTTTTGTTTTGTCTTGGGTAGCTTTTTCCACCTTTGCACCTACAGATCTACTTTACTTATCATGTGGGAATTAGCATGATTTGTTTAATTCCCTATTGTTAAGTATTTGGTGTTCTCCCCAGTTTTTTAAGGATATGAACAATGCTCTAATGAAGATGCTTATACATATATCTTTATACACTTGCCTTATACTTCTGTAGGATAAATTCCTAGAGTGATATTGAATTACCAGATCAGTCTTTAAGAACATTTCAAAACTTTAATAGTTTCTTACCATATTCTCCTCCAAAAAAGTTGAGCCAAGACTGTGAGAGTAATGCCAGGTAGTGATCTTAAGTCTCTAAACTTTTCTAGTTTTCTTAGCTGTCAGCTAAGAATAGTTAATATGTATTGTCCCCTTTTGCTTCAGGCATGTGATGTGAGAAAGAGCATAGTACATAGTGGGTATTCAGACAGAAACTTCTGGTTAAGAACAAGACGTTTGGATTAACTCTTGGCCATTTTAGCTCTGACTAAATGATTTCAAGTGTTAGTGTTATATATGAGAAGGTTAAGGGCTTTGGAGTCAGATAGAGCTGCGCAATTCTGAATCCCTCCTCTGCCCGCTAAAGCTCAACTATAAAAATGGGGATGTAACTCCTACCTAGAGTATCCTCTAAGGATCAGGTTGGGTAATATGAGTGGGATGTATGCAGTATATACTGTTTCGTAATAGGAGGCACCTAGTAAATGGTAACTATTACTACTAATGCTAATAATAAGATAAAACAAGTTTCTGAAGGAGTAAGGCTTGAGAAGGATGGGATTCCCTGTCAACCTCACTGTTTTCTACAGGAGGAAATAAATATCTCTCACTTACGCATGGTTGCTGACTCCCAATCAGCGTCAGGGCATTGCACGTCCTCACTGCAGAGTGTATGACTTATTGTCATTGTGTGACTGTCTATGGACTTTCATTGCAGTTTTCTTGTTGTCCGATTAAAACATTTGATTATTTTTTGTTAGGTAACTGTTTCTCCTTTCTTTGGTTTATAAGCTTTGTTTCTGCACTAAAACTGAACTCCGAATGTTATGTTGGAAAGTTCATGTACTTTAAATATAAACAGATACAGAATCTGGTTATTTTACCTATCACCTGGGTGTTCTTGGGCAAGTAGCATGGTTTTTCTGTGCCTTATTTGTTTAAAAAATAAAGGGTGGTTGGAGGAAGGGATTTAAAATCTTTTGGGGTCCTTACACAGATTAAATGAGATTATATATTAAGTGTCTAACACACATCCTAGAATACTAGTTTCTTTTCCTTCTTCAAAGGCAGAAAGTTATGGCTTACACTTTTTTTTTTATTTCTCATAGTACTAATTGTTACTCATACTCAAGTGTAGTTGCTCATACTTAATATGCAGTAACAAAAGGAGAGAAGTGGAATTGAAAAAGTATTGGGTTGACCAAAAAGTGCTTTCGGTTTTTAAGTAAAAGTAAAAGACGTATTTTTCATTTTCACCAAGAACTTTATTGAACGGCATATTCACCCTTTTGTTCCGCTACCTTCTGCCAATTTTTCAGGCAACTTCATAATTGCATCTTCCCAAAACTCTTTATATTTTTGAGCAAAGAACTGTTCCAGGTGCCTTTTACGGTCTTTCAGGGAATTGAAATTTTTTCCATTAAGAGAATTTTGTAAAGACCTAAATAAATGGAAATCTGAAGGTGCAATGTCTGGTGAATACAGCGGATGAATCAGAACTTCCCAGCCAAGATGTAACAGTTTTTGCCTGGTCATCAAAGAAACATGCAGTCTTGCGTTATCCTGATGGACGATTATGCGTTTTCTGTTGAATAATTCTGGGCGCTTTTTGTCGAGTGCTGGTTTCATTTGGTCTAATTGGGAGCAGTACTTGTTGGAATTAATCGTTTGGTTTTCCGGAAGGAGCTCATAATAGAGAACTCCCTTCCAATCCCACCATATACACAACATCACCGTCTTTGGATGAAGACCAGCCTTTGGTGTGGCTGGTGGTGGTTCATTTCGCTTGCCCCACAATCTCTTCCATTCTGCATTATTGTACAGTATCCGCTTTTCATTGCCTGTCACAGTTTGTTTTAAAAATGGAACGTTTGGGCTTCCCTGGTGGTGCAGTGGTTGGGAGTCCACCTGCTGATGTAGGGCACACGGGTTTGTGCCCCGGTTCGGGAGGATCCCACGTGCCACGGAGCGGCTGGGCCCGTGAGCCATGGCCGATGAGCCTGCGCGTCCGGAGCCTGTGCTCCGCAGCGGGAGAGGCCACGGCAGCCCGCGTACCGCAAAAAACAACAACAAAAATGGAACGTTTTCATTACGTTTAAGTAGAGAATTGCATGCGGAAATGTGGTCAAGAAGGTTTTGTTCGCTCAACTTATGTGGAACCCAAACATCAAATCGATGAATATAACCAAGCTGGCGCAAATCATTTTCAGTGCTTGATTTGGATATTGTGAGTATGTCGGCCATTTCCCACGTGGTATAACGTTGATCTCAATTACTGTCTCGATTTGATCACTGTCAACTTCAACTGCCCGACTGTGGAGCATCGTCCAGTGAGAAATCTCCAGCACGAAACTTCACAAATCGCTTTTGACATGTCTGATCAGTCACAGCACCTTCTCCATTTACTGCACAAATCTTTTTTTGGCATTTCAGTTGCATTTTTACCTTTTTTGAAATAATAAAGCATAATATGCTGAAAGTGTTGCTCCTTTCCTTCCATCTTCAATATTAAAATGGCTACACAAAAATTCACCAATTTTGATGTCTTGTTTTATTTTTATTTATTTATTTTTTGCAATACGCGGGCCTCTCACTGTTGTGGCCTCTCCCGTTGCTGAGCACAGGCTTCGGACGCGCAGGCTCAGCAGCCATGGCTCACGGGCCCAGCCGCTCCGCAGCATGTGGGATCTTCCCGGACTGGGGCACGAACCTGTGTCCCCTGCATCGGCAGGCGGACTCTCAACCACTGTGCCACCAGGGAAGCCCCTGATGTCTTGTTTTAAATGCACGCTGATATGACAGCTGTCACATACAGTCTAACAAAATTGTTTCAAATGAAGTTAAAGACAACTGAGTGCTACTAGAGCCATCTTATGGAAAAAACCGAACGAACCTTTTGGCCCACCCAATATTAGAATAAAAAGTCAAGAGACCTGGGCTTATAGTTCCAGGTTGGCTTTTAACGGGTGGTATAATCCTTGATGAGTCTTTAGATCTCTAATCCCCATTTTGTTAATTTTTGAGTTGTCTATGAAATATTCTATGGAAATATACTAAAATAGAAGTTTTCTGAGTAATTTATTTAAGCAGAAGATGTCACCTACAAGAAAGCCCACATACTACTGTTTTCACAATTACTCTGTATATTGTATTGTTGAGTTAATTACTTTTGTTCAAGAATTCTAATTATTTGTCTATTTATTTATTTATTTTTACCAGGTTTAAGTATTGTGTAAGCTGCATCAATGGAGCACATACAGGGGGCCTGGAAGACGATCAGCAATGGTTTTGGATTCAAAGATGCTGTGTTTGATGGCCCCAGCTGCATCTCCCCTACAATAGTTCAGCAGTTTGGCTATCAGCGTCGGGCATCAGATGATGGCAAACTTACGGACCCTTCTAAGACAAGCAACACTATCCGTGTTTTTTTGCCAAACAAGCAAAGAACAGTGGTACGTGAACATTCCTCTCAGAAAATGTAGCTGTCCATCACCCTATAGAAAATGTTATGGATCATGTTGCCCATCTTATAGGCAGGCAAAATCTTCACTGTTACTTTGAGTCTTTATTTTAAAATTTTATTTTAGTGTTTTGTAGTTGTACCTGTTTTTGTTTTGTTTTTAATTGAGGTATAGTTGATTTACAATATTGTGTTAGTTTCAGGTGTAAAGTGATTCCGATATTATATATATATGTAATTTCAGATTTTTTCCATTATAGGTTATTACAAGATACTGAACAGTTCTTTGTGTTATACAGTAAATCCTTGTTGCTTATCTATTTTATGTATAGTAGTTTGTGTCTTTTAATTCCGTACTCCTAATTTATCCTACCTTTCCCCTTTGGTAACAGTAAGTTTGTTTTCTATATCTGTGAGCCTATTTTGATTTTGTGTATAGATTCATCTGTATTATTTCTGGATTCCACATTTAAGTGATGATCATATAATTTTTGTTTTTTTCTGTCTGACTTCAGTTGGTATGGTATTCTTTTTTTTGTTTTTTTAAGTATTTATTTATTTGGCTGTGCTGGGTCTTAGTTGTGGCACACGGGATCTTTAGTTGTGCGACATGCGGGGTCTAGTTCCCTGACCAGGAATTGAACCTGGGCCCCTTGCATTGGGAGCTCGGCGTCTTAACCACAGGACCACCAGGGAAATCCCAGTATGGTATTCTTCAGTGGCAGTATTTCATTTCTTTTTTATGGCTGAGTAATATTCCATTGGTGGGCACTGGGGTTGTTTCCATGTCTTGCCTATTGTAAATAGTGCTGCTGTCAACTGGGGTACATGTATCTTTTCAAATTAGAGTTTTCATCTTTTCTGTATAGATGCCCAGGAGTGGGATTGCTGGATCATATGGTAACTCTAGTTTTAGTTTTGTTTTTGTTTTTAATAAATTTATTTATTTACTTATTTATGGCTATGTTGGGTCTTTGTTGCTGCATGCAGGCTTTTGTTTTCTAGTTGTGGTGAGCGAGGGCTACTCTTCATTTGCAGTGTGTGGTCTTGTCATTTTGCATTGGCTTCTATTGAGCGTGGGCTCTAGGGCACACGGGCTTCAGTAGTTGTGGTGTACGGGCTCAGTAGTTCTGGCTCGAGGGCTCTAGAGCTTAGTAGTTGTGGTGTATGGGCTTAGTTGCTCTGCAGCATGTGGGATCTTCCTGGACCAGGGCTCGAACCCATGTCCCCTGCATTGGCAGGTGGATTCTTTAACCACTGCACCACCAGGGAAGTCCCTAGTTTTCGTTTTTTAAGGAACCTCCATACTCTTTTCCATAGTGTGTGCACTATTTTACATTCCCACTAGTAGTGTAATAGGGTTCCACTTAGGGTCTTTGTTAATTGGCTTTCCAGTTGCAGATTTTATTGCTTTATGTTCTTTTTACACCCCTTGCTTTATCCCAGCTCTTGGCCTTCATTCTGTTGTTAGTCTTGCCTGAAATGTCTTCTTTACTGACATTTCCTCTAAACAGATAGTACACTCTCATTTATTTATTTATTTATTATTAATTTATTTTTTTTGTGGTATGCAGGCCTCTCACTGTTGTGGCCTCTCCCGTTG
>NW_006788335.1:295064-318323 GCF_000442215.2 Lipotes vexillifer | reverse complement strand
TGTGGGATGTTCCCGGACCGGGGCACGAACCCGTGTCCCCTGCATCAGCAGGCAGACTCTCAACCAGTGCGCCGCCAGGGAAGCCCTTTATATTTTTATTGGAGTACAGTTGATTTACAATGTTGTGTTTGTTTCAGGCGTACAGCAAAGTGAATCAGTTGTACGTATACATAGATCCACTCTTTTTTAGATTCTTTTCCCAGATAGGCCATTACTGAGTATTGAGTAGTGTTCCCTGTGCTATACAGTAGTTCCTTATTAGTTACCAATTTTATATATAGTAGTGTGTATATTTTTATATATATATATATATATATATATATATATATACACACACACTATATTTATATATAGTAGTGTGTATATTTCAACTCCAATCTCCCAATTTATCCCCCCCCCCCTTACCCCGGTAACCATAAGTTTGTTTTCTACATCTGTAACTCTATTTCTGGTTTGTAGGTAAGTACATTTGTACCCTTTTTTTTTTTTTTTGCGGTATGCAGGCCTCTCACTGTTGTGGCCTCTCCCATTGCGGAGCACAGGCTCCGGACGTGCAGGCTCAGTGGCCATGGCTTATGGGCCCAGCTGCTCTGTGGCATGTGGGAATCTTCCCAGACTGGGCCAGAAACCCATGTCTCATGCATCAGCAGGCAGACTCTCAACCACTGTGCCACCAGGGAAGCCCTGTACCCTTTTTTTAGATTCCACATATAAGCAGTATCATATGATATTTATCTTTCTCTGTCTGACTTCACTCAGTATGATAATCTCTAGGTCCATCAGTGTTGTGGCAAATGGCATTATTTCGTTCTTTGTTATGGCTGAGTAATATTCCATTGTATATATGTACCACATCTTCTTTATCCATTCCTCTGCTGTTGGACATTTAGGTTGCTTTTATGTCCTGGCTATTGTAAATAGTTCTGCAATGAACATTGGGGTGCATGTATCTTTTTGAATTATGGTTTTCTCCAGATATATGCCCAGGAGTGGGATTGCTGGATCATAGGGTAGCTCTATTTCTAGTTTTTAAAGTAATCTCTGTACTGTTCTCTTTTGTGACCCTAAAGAGCCTTCCAGTTATAGTGTTGTACATTTAGGTACATTTTGAACTGAAGGCAAAACTCAAAGGCATTTTAAAGTGTGAGTAAATTTATTTTTGTTCCCTTTCCTACAAATGAAAGTTTAATGGCTGGCAAAATAAATAGTAATAATAATCCCCTTATCTTTCAACAGTAGTCTTTCATTTGCAAACTGATTTTTAACCATTATTTTTTAATAATTTTCTTTCTTACCTTAAGTGGAGAGCCCAGGTGGGAAGTCTGAATGTGATGGGAAGCTGAAGATCATCTGGTGCTGCTTCTGGGCATTACTGCCACTATCTTCTCCAGCCCCATCTACCAGTTTGCCTGGCAGAGTGGGAAACTTAGTTTGGCGTAATAATTAAGTGTATGGGCCTTTAAGACAACAAGGCCCAAATTAAAATCCCTGTATTGCCTTTTATAAGCTGTATCATCTAAACAAATTACATAATATTTTTAGCCTCTGTTTCCTGACCTTTATGAAATGAGGCTCATGCTGACTACATGTTCATAAGTAAAATGGCAGTTATCATTATTTCTGAGTGTTTTCTATGTCTGTGTATCCTTTTTTTTTAATTTTTAAATTTTTATTTTTGGCTGTGTTGGTTCTTCATTGCTGTGCATAGGCTTTCTCTAGTTGTGGCGAGTGGGGGCTTCTCGTTGCAGAGCACGGGCTCTAGGCACGTGGGCTTCAGTAGTTGTAGCACATGGGCTCAGTAGTTGCGGCACATGGGTTCTAGAGCGTGCGGGCTTCAGTAGTTATGGCGTGTGGGCTCAGTAGTTGTGGCTTGCGGGCTCTAGAGCTCAGGCTTAGTAGTTGTGGCACACAGGCTTAGTTGCTCCACGGCATGTGGGATCTTCCTGGACCAGGGCTTGAACCTGTGTCCCCTGCATTGGCAGGTGGATTCTTAAACACTGCGTCACCAGGGAAGTCTGGCATTTGTGTATACTTGACAGCCTTCATTTGAGCACAGCTGGTGGTTGGGGATGACTGATTTGGAAGCTTGACTTCTCCGACGGCTTTTGAGAAGGTTCTGTCAGAGGAAGTTAGTTTCTTCTGTTTCTTTGACCAGAGATGGACTGTGTGTCTCTGGAAGAACCACCTTCTGTCACTAGGCACCCAGCTTCAGGGGAGCATTGAAGGAGGAAGGAGTCATTTGCTGGCCAGCATGGCCAGTCAGCTGTTTCTAATCATGCCCAGGTTGCTTCGCTGCTGGAGCCCAGAATGACTATCATAATCACTTAGTGGGCTCCAGAGATTAGTCAGATTTAGCTGATTACAACCTGTGTCCATGGGGAGTTGTAGAGAGAAGAGTGATAGAGAGGATCTATGTCTGATTTAAATAATTTTAGAATAATTAATAGTTGCTTGTTTTGTGAATTTTTCTTGTCATTTGTTTTGTAAACATGTGTCTCTTTGACTAACTGCTGCTGTTAATTATTATTGGATGAGTGATTGGATCATAGCTGAGGCCCATTAATTACCACTGGAATCACCCGAGAAGCAGTTTAAAATACAGATTCCTGAGCTTCATTCAAGATGACTGAATCAGATGGATGTGTCAGAGGGGGCAGGCCAGGAAAATATATTTTCACAGGCTCCTCAGATGATTGTAATATCAGCCACATTTGGGAACCCCACTGGATTAGAAGATATTTAAAGAACTCTTTAGCTCTTGGAGCTGTGACTTTTAATGAAGATTAAATAGCACAGATATCACTTTACGGTTTTCAAAGTACTACTGCACAGTATTTGATACAGGTCATGATTCTATTAATGTGTGTGTTGATTTACTTTTCATTGTCCTTATTCTTGGTGGATTCATAGTTCAGATAATTCTCTCTCCCTTTACTTTGTTGTTTTGTGTCTGGAAGCTGGAAGTTAGTGGGATATTTCTAAGGGTATCACGGCTTCAAGAAACCTTTAAAATAAACTTGTGAAACACTGTAAATGAAAACTTAAAAATATCTTAAACCTTTAAAATAAGTACACACATCACTCACCTCCCTCTGGGAAGGGGCTGGGTTGGCCACTGTCAGCTGTCACACTTTCACCCAGTGGAAGGACTCTACTTTGGGCAGTTTGCAAGCACTGCTAATCTATATTCTGCTCTCTCTACAGCCCATACTGTCTAGTTGCCTTACTTTTGATTAACTTTATTGGCTTTAAAAACAAAATGTATAGGGCTTTTATTGAAATGCTTAAGAGCTTCTGTGAAATTTTTATATAGCTGCCATTATTAGCACCCTGGCACTCCCACTTCGTTAGGCTTTTTTTTTTTTTTTTTTTTAAGATTTATTTATTTATTTAGTTTATTTTTGGCTGCATCGGGTCTTAGTTGTGGCATGTGGGATCTTCACTGAGGCTTGCAGGATCTTTTTATGTTTTTTATTTTTTAATTAATTATTTGTGGCTGCGTTGGGTCTTCGTTGCCGCATGCGGGCTTTCTCTAGTTGTGGCGAGCAGGGGCTACTCTTCGTTGCAGTGTGTGAGCTTCTCGTTATGGTGGCTTCTCTTGTTGTGGAGCGCGGGCTCTAGGCACGCCGGCTCAGTAGTTGTGCCTCGTGGGCTTAGTTGCTCTGCGGCATGTGGGATCTTCCTGGACCAGGGATCGATCCTGTGTCCCCTGCATTGGCACGTGGATTCTTAACCACTGCACCACCAGGGAAGTCCTAAGTCATGCAGGATCTTTTGTTGCAGTGTGTGGGCTCTTCGTTGCGGCACGCAGGCTTCTCTGTCTAGTTGTGGGGTGCAGTGTTTTCTCTTCTCTAGTTGTGGTGCACAGGCTCGAGGGCGCGTGGCTTCCAGAGCCCGTGGGCTCTGTAGTTTGCAGCACGCAGGCTCTCTAGTTGAGGTGCATGAGCTCAGTAGTTGCGGCATGCGGGCTTAGTTGCCCCATGACATGTGGGATCCTAGTTACCTGACCGGGGATCAAACCCGCGTCCCCTGCATTGGAAGGTGGGTTCTTTTCCACTGGACCACCAGGGAAGTCCCTCTGTTAGGCTTCTGAGTGCCTGCTGAGTTTTTGAGGATTGGGTACAGGGGGATGTGAAGGGGTGTATACTGTTAAGGCTGTCTGGAATGGGTGTGCAGATTTATTTAAACTAGCAGTGATGTTTGTCCTGACAGCAGGGCTGAGGCTTTTATTTCCTCCACTTCCTGCTTGCCCTCCCTAGTGTGAAGTGCATGTGAGATGGAATTTTTGTTAGGAATATCAACCATTTTGTTGAAAATAGGTTGAAATACAAAGTTTTGATCAGAAGAACTCATGTTTGTTTATAGATTGGGTTGGCTTATTTTCCTTTCTGGTGGATATTTATGCTTGCATGAACATTTCATTGAGTCAAACAAATTAGAGATGTAGAAAGGGAAAGTTGATCATTTCTCTCTCCCAACCGCTTTCTCATACGGGTAACAGCTGAGTATCTTTTCACACTCATATGACATATATAAACATATATTCCCCACCCTTTAAATAATCTTACTCTTTGTATTATTCTGAAAAATATTTTCCCCCAGTTAATATGAACACCCTCTGACGAGTCATTATAAGTAATATATTAGCAGCACCGTGTGACACATACAGATGTTCTGTACTTTATTCAAGCACTTACCTATTGCTGGACATTCTGGGTGCTTCCTCTGTGTGTGTGTTTGCCATTATTTTTGACCCTTGAACAACTCAGGGGGTTACGGGCGCCAACCCCGTGTGCACTTGAAAATCCGAGTATAACTTACAGTCAGCCCTTGGTATATGTGCTCCGCGTCTGCTGTTCCATATCCTCGGATTCAACAAACCACAAATCATGTAGTACTGTAGTATTTCCTATTGAAAAAATCCACGTGTAAGTGGACCTGTGCAGTTGAGAGCCGTGTTGTTGAAGGGTCAACTGTACAAGCAATGCTGTCATAAAATCTTCTGCATATCCCCTTACAGACTGGTGGGTTTATTTCTGTATTCACCTTTCCAAGGGATGTGCTTGTGCAGCCTGTGTTGGTTCTAAAGGTGATCCTTTGTTCGTAGGTCAATGTGCGGAATGGGATGAGCTTGCATGACTGCCTTATGAAAGCTCTCAAGGTGAGGGGCCTGCAACCAGAGTGCTGTGCAGTTTTCAGACTTCTCCACGAACACAAGGGGTAAGAACTCAAAAGTCAGCCAGCTCTTCCTTCATACTAGTAAGGATTTCCTAGCTTCAAATAATAAGTGTTTCCATAAAAAAAAAATTGTACTCGCTTCCTATAGAATAGTGAATATTTGAATACCCTTGTTTATAAAGAGACAATTCAGAAAAATAAGATACCAAGAACTTGAAAATTTTGCTTGAATGTTGCATTGGAATATAAAATACATGTTAGTTGTTGGATAGTGTTTCCATAGAAGGAAACAGTAATGTCAGATGGTATGTTTTTCAAGAGCAAGATTTTTGTGTTTGCTATAATGCAGTTAACAGAGTGGGTACTCAGAAAGTGTTTCATTATTATTTATAGTTAAAGAATACTGTCTTTAAGAGATTAACTTTTATAATTCACTCATTTTTATTCAGTTAATATTTACTGAATCCCAGCAGTTTGATAGATACAGGGCTAAAAGATGCAGGAGAATTTCTGCTTCAAGGAGGATCAGTGTAGTTCATCCTATTCCTAATGGTGGTAGCAAGATAGAGGCATCGCCTCGAAGTCTAGGAGTAATACCCCGTAGCATCAGAGCCATCTGTGACTGTTACCTGTTACTGTTACCCCCCAAATCTGGGATAACAACCTTAATTTTACCTTCTTCTTGGAAAGTGCTAGTTCTGTTATTGATCTTTAGCTTACATCCTTTATATTTCAAGGGGCTCCCCAGTTTGAGAGACGAGCCTAGGGAATGAGTACTCAAAATGTTGCCAGAATTTGGCTCCCTGTTCACTGATGCCAAATAAAAATACGGAGACAGATTTGGAAGATAAGAAATAGGGAAGCTTTTTATTTTCTTTGCCAGGCAAAGGGAAGACACAGCAGGCTAGCGCCTCAAGAACTGTGTCCCCCTGTCCTGGGGGTGTTACAGGGGGTGTTACAGGTGGAACTAGCAGTCCAGGGTAAGTGATAAGGATGAAAGTGGTGAAGGTCTTGTATTCTTCTTGCAGTATTTTAAAACAGTCACCGTTGGCATCAGGCAGTCTGGTAATTGGGTCCATTTATCTCTGGGTTATCAGCCGGGTGACCTACTTTATGAAATGTAAACAGCTACAAGGGGTGATTTGCTACAAGAGAATGCAGCTAGAATAAATGGCCAGGTACAGGGAACAATTCATATGGAATCAGAGAGTAATTAGCTTTGTTTAGCTTTGTGAAGGACAAGTCTAGCTACAAGTGTTTGTTAGTAGTAACAGCTAAAGAATAACCAAGATTGCTTAACTCTTTCAGTCCTGTTTATGCTGTTTCCCCAGCCTGTTCATTGTTTATTTTCCTTGTTTATCAGAAAAGTTTCATTTCTATTTTTGCTGCAACAAAAAGGGTGAGCATAAATTCATCTGTTTATATTATTCCTCTCAGCTTAGGGACTTTTTGCTGCAGTGCAAAATCTTTGAAGCAGATGCCAGTTTTATGTGGGTACAGTCCCAGGTTGGTCCCCAAGCCAGTGCCTGGCGCTCCCTAAAGACTAGAGAGACTCTGAGACAGTGAGGGGCTTGAGCCACTCTTGTCCACTGCTGTATTTGTTTGGAGCTACCCTAGGTTCTCTTTTGGATGGATGATACCTCAAGATGGATCAGGAAACAGGACTGACCCTCTCCCTTTTCATTAGGGCAAAACAGGACTTTGGAGTAATGTTGGGTTTCCCAGACCTTGTATAGGGAATTATATTAAGGGATGGATTATTTCCTGCCATATAATGAGAAAGATGGCTCTAATAGACTTCTCGAAGGGAAGGAAGAGGTTAGAATGGTGCTGTATATGTGGTGTTCTCTCCCTACCTGAGAATATTCTTCCTTCAGGAAATGGGCCTGATAAACTAGATAAGACATGAGGAAGGAACTGGGAGTTAATTTTTACTTAAATGTACCTATTTTTCTGTCTTGTTTAGGCACAGTAAGAGTGGTT
Organism: Lipotes vexillifer; assembly: GCF_000442215.2. Taxonomy (NCBI): domain Eukaryota; kingdom Metazoa; phylum Chordata; class Mammalia; order Artiodactyla; family Lipotidae; genus Lipotes; species Lipotes vexillifer. Next base: position 311,162 of record NW_006788335.1, on the reverse strand, counting down.
TCAGAGTAAATTTTAAGACAGTTGAGTCTTTCATCAATTTATATGTATAGACTCTGCAGACAGTTCTACAGATTTGAGCCCAATCTTCATAGAAAAGTGCATTTTATTTGTGATGCCTTTCTATTTATGTATTTTCTAGATTGAAGTAGCCTAGTGAAGATTAAATTTTGCTACTGTAGCAATATTTGTAACCCATTTTGTAGGATTTTAGGATTTTTATAGGATTTTAATGTTATTAAGTCCAGTTTATTGCATATTTCCTTTATCATGAGATTGTTTTATTTCATTGTTTAAAAAAAACTTTATTCTAAGAGTACAAGCTTTGGAGTCTGACTGACCTGGATTCCAAATAGGCCCTTACACTCTGTGCGTGGCCTTGAGCAAGTTACCTTCTTAGAGCCCCATTTCTCTCATTTCTAAGATGGGGATAATAATGTCCACTTCATAGGTTTTTTGTTTTGTTTTTTTCATATTTATTTGGTTGTGCTGGGTCTTAGTTGTGGCAGGTGGGCTCCTTAGTTGCGGCATGCGAACTCTTAGTTGCAGCATGCATGTGGGATCTAGTTCCCTGACCAGGGATCAAACCCGGGCCCCCCCTGCATTGGGAGCACGGAGTCTTATCCATTGCGCCACCAGGGCAGTCCTTATAGGTTTGTTGTATGAATTAAATGTCAGTGTTGTATGGGATTTAAGTTAAGTTTTATGTTTATGTAGCATGAGCTAAATGGTAGCTGTTGTTACTACTGGTATTCAACTCTTTCACCTAATTTAAGTATTTCCCTTTCATATTATGTTTTTCAAAATCCTCTTTAGTAAAAAAGCACGTTTAGATTGGAATACTGATGCTGCCTCGTTGATTGGAGAGGAACTTCAAGTAGATTTCCTGGATCATGTTCCACTCACAACTCACAACTTTGTAAGTTGCAGATCTCTTCTCTCTTTGTGGTATGCTGGGTACTTTGGCTGGCACAATAGGAATTTCTCAGAGATAATAAGTATATATGTTGTTGGATTGTTTAAAGCTGTGCCATTGTTTACAGTAAAGCAATTTAGGTGTCATTAGATCACAGATGTACTTTAATTTCTGTGTATGAATTTTACAAATGTTGGAAGTGTGATTCTCCATTCTAATAAAACCTCTTGGGGGTCAAGAAGGAAATTATTTTGTTTTTTATTCAGTATAATTTACACCTGTGTTCTTGTTCCAGGCTCGGAAGACCTTCCTGAAACTTGCCTTCTGTGACATCTGTCAGAAGTTCCTGCTAAATGGGTTTAGATGTCAGACTTGTGGCTACAAGTTTCACGAGCATTGTAGCACCAAAGTACCTACTATGTGTGTGGACTGGAGTAATATCAGACAACTCTTGTAAGGCATTGTTCTTTTTTCAAAGAATATAAGGGGGCAGGGAGATATAAACCCCTTTTGAGGATGCATACTGTATATTTGACTGACAAGTCTGGGTTTTAGACTTATTAAATGAATTGTCATGATCTGGAAACGATCTACTTTAGAAACATGACAGTTCTGAAACTAGCAAGTTTTAAGGTGGTATATAACACTCTAAAACGAGCTGGTAGGAGTATTACCTGTCAAATAGAGATTGATATACTGTGCTTCAGTAAGGCAAAGAGCAGAGGGATATGAACACCCCCCCCCCCCCCACTCAGATTTTTTTTACTAGGTTGCTAGTAGACAGTACTCTGTCTACTCTTAAATAACACTGAACAGACCTCTGACATCGAGAAGGAGCAGAAAGTGTGGTTGGTGCTGTTTTCTTCACCTCAAACTAGGGAAAACATTAGTCTTAAAATGATATTACAGTAAACTTTAAAAAACACATGTATCCCTCAGGAGACAAACCAGTTACTAAAATATATTCCATATAGACAAACTGGTTTTTTTAAGTAAGGTTTAAATTAAAAGTTACATATTCCAGAGAACCTCTTAAAAACTATTAACAGGGATATGAAAAGTCAAAGGTGAACTTTTATCCTATTTTGAAGGTACCAGAAAAACTAAGGGAATGTTATCATTAAACTACCATGGGAACATCTTTTTTGCTTACGTGGTAGTCACGTGTTGCTTTTGCAAAGAGAGCTTGGGTAGCATAAACAGCACAAACTTTGGAGTCCAGCAGACATTGGTCAAAATCTCAATGTTGTCATTAACTATCTGTAATCCCCTCTGAGCCTCAGCTCACTCATCTGAAAAACGGGGGTATTACCATGGTTGCAGTGTTCTTTTTTTTTTTTTTTTTTGGCGGTTCGTGGGCCTCTCACTGTTGTAGACTCCCGTTGCGGAGCACAGGTTCCGGATGCGCAGGCTCAGCGGCCATGGCTCACGGGCCCAGCCGCTCTGCGGCATGTGGGATCCTCCCGGACCGGGGCACAAACCCGCGTCCCCTGCATCGGCAGGCAGACTCTCAACCACTGTGCCACCAGGGAAGCCCTGCAGTGTTCTTTTGAGGCTTAAGTGAGATAACATGTGAACTTACCGGGCACCAAGTGCTCATCTCATGGAGGGAAGATGCCCAGTTAATGTTAATATCACTTTTCCTCTTATTTATGACTTTTGGTGCTGAAGGTGATCTATCCTTCATATTTCTGTCTTTTCATTTGTGCATTTCCAAGACAGAATGTTTCTGAAAAGCTCTACGTGATATAGGTTATGAAGTGCCCTACTCTAGCTTAAAAGAACACATTATTTTGATATGGCTGGACATTTGGCCAGTATTCCCTAGAAATGCACACTAGAGATTCTGTGCTCATTGGCTGGTCAAGATTGTTCACATTCTGTAGTCATTCAAACCCAGTCACTTGGGTAGCCCCTTACCCTGGGTAGCCTGAAATGGTCCAGTAAAATGTGACTAGGAAAAGTTGAGTTTGAGTAGCTGTGAGTTTGCAAGGCCAGGCAGACTGACTGTAAAATTACTACTGCAAGTCTATAAACCAGTCTTCCTCTGATTTCATTTAGGCTGTTCCCAAATTCCACTGTTGGTGATAGTGGGGTCCCAGCACTGCCTTCTTTGACAATGCGTCGGATGCGAGAGTCTGTTTCCCGGATGCCTGTTAGGTATTTTTTTTACCTACTGCTTTTCTTGTGGAAAGTTTTATTGGGGCAGGTGGGATTGAAAGCATGAATATAAGAGTTCGCTTGCGTGCCCTTCTTTCTCTGTGTAAACCCTTTGCTGCTTCTGTGGAACTCAGCATTGGCGTTAGAGCAAAACAGAACTTTTTCTCTGTGGTCCTCTAGTTCTTAAATTCTGGAAAGTGACTCTGACTACAATTTATTCTATTATCCTAGCATGTCCCTTACATCTCATTACATTTTAAAGAGTTTGTTTGGTAAGAATAAAACCCTCAACTTTGAAATGCTTATTATGGCCTTGCATTGCTAAAACCATGGTATTGGATTGGCCAAAAAGTTCGTTCGGGTTTTTCATCGCATCTTACGGAAAAACCTGAACGAACTTTTTGGCCAACCCAATATTGAATAAACTGCTATCTTGAAAAGAATCTAATTAGATTTTTAATATAAATACCTGTTTTAATTGTGCCTGTGAGTTTGCACATAATTTGTCTTTACTCTGTTTTCCAGCTTTAAAATCAGAGTTTTGTTGAGTCCACATGCCTTACTGTTACACGTGAATTTGGAACCTAAAATAAATCTACATCTTTGTCCAAAATATCTGACTTTAATTTATATATAATCATATAATATTTACTGGCCTTTGTAAGGCTCATGGAAATTGTTAAAGGCAGTATATCTCAGAACAAGGAATTTGTACCAAAGTGTTATCTGGATATATTTGTATATGACTTTTATTTTTCTTGATAATTTGAAAAGCAAACCTGACCGAAAAACTGTACTTGCTTCTGAAGATTTAGGTAGAAGAAACCAGGCCTCTGAAGGCATTAATGTTGAATTGCCTGGAAAGGCAATTGCGATAGAGCAATTTCTCTTAGGAAAAAAGTCTTTTATCTCTTGAGTCTATGCATGGTGCTACTTGAATCTAAACAAAACTCCCGAGTAATCTGTGGAGCAAATAATGAAAATGTTATACTTAATGCGTGTTCCCAGTTTGGTTGGTGGGAGAGTGGCGTTGGGTAAAAGAGGCCAGTGATAAATTTCACGGTTAGGTATTGAAACCTAAAAACTGAATTCACATTAATTGATTTTGTGAGCTGTTTATGGGGGGAGAGAATGCACAGTGGATAAAATGCTGGCCTGTTTGCAGACATGCTTGGCAGATCTAACCGTCTATTAAAAAATCTTCCTTAAAGTTTTCTAATTTAGTTTCTAAATTAACCTGGGCAAGTTCCATCTAGCTTTAGTAGCGGGTAGTATTGGTTGACAAATGCTAATATGTTCTTTCCCAGAGATGGTCTAAAAATTCGGAGTATCCTATAGAGGTGATTTATTAAATAGAAGAAAACTTATAACGTATCATTTCTTTTCACATGAATTCTGAGCACATATATTATTTACTTTTAAAAAATTTGCATGCAAAGGCATCTAAACAGAAGAAACAGAAAATAGGTAGTTGAAAGACTATCAATACAGAGACCTGAGTGTCAACCATGGAATTTTCTTTCTCCTTCTCACCTAGTTCCCAGCACAGATACTCCACACCCCATGCTTTCACATTCAACACCTCCAGCCCCTCCTCTGAAGGTTCCCTCTCCCAGAGGCAGAGGTCTACGTCCACACCTAATGTCCACATGGTCAGCACCACCTTGCCCGTGGACAGCAGGATGATTGAGGTAATAGGGTTCTTTGCGGGTGGTGAAGAGTGTCAGTTAGTTATTTGGGTGGGGTTGACGGTTGTGTGAAGAGAGTTTTGGGTTTCAAACCTGATAAGGAATGTTGCAGCACTTTGTCAGGTCTCTGGACTTTTTGAATTTCTTATTCACTGCATCTTGAGACTAGCTTAATTAATCTGGTTGGTATATCATTCAAATGGAGAACTGAAATTTCCTGAAGAAATGTTAACATTTGAACTGATTGTTTCCATGTTAGATTTGCATAGGATTTCAGTGAGCTAGTGAATAAGATACATAAAGAGTAGTTTCTTTTTCATGTGGCAAAGAAAATAATAGTGATAGAGGACTACAAACTCTCTGAAAGACTTTAAGTGATTTTATTTAGAAATAAGAGGGTGGAGCCACAGGATTTTAATACGCAGGTATTTAGGAAGATATAAAAGCGCAAAGCTAGTGTTTTCAAACTGCTTTTTCTTTTCTTGGCTTTATTGTATGTTCTGTTTGGTTTGCTTTCTCGTTCATCTTTATTAACAACTGAATACACTTAAAACACTTCCTTTGTTCTTTATTCTTCTTATTTCTCATTGCTTTGGACTAGAATAACAGCCTGAATGCTTCTCCCAGGGCGTGGTCCAGACGATTTTGTTTGAGGGGAAGAGTAGGTATTCTTCTTTATGCCTTTGCTTTCTTGTAAAGTAGCAGGATTGCTAAGACTGTCAGACAAGTAGCCTGTCAAAAATGAAACAATCACTAAATTTTATGTTTCTTGTCAGACTTGGTCTCATGTTTTCTTTTTTGGCAATAGCATATTTGGGAATAAAAAAATAACTATGTGGTATTGTTGATAGGTGAAAAACAGTTTCTCAAGTGAGATTTTGAGGCCAAGGGTATTAAAAAATTTTTTTAAAAATCATTTTCAACTAAAGACTAATGCTAGATTTGTTTAGTTGTTACTCAACAGCATCACTATTCTATTTATATTTTGTTTAGAAACAAAATATGTCAGTTTGGTTGGTATGCTCTGAAAATCCTTTGATAAGCTTTTATCAAAGAGAGCTGTGCTCTATCTACATTATGAATTGTTCCTTGAAAAACCTCAGGGCCACCGACTACCTCAGGCACAGCTTACGTACCTCAGTCAGACCTCAGATCATTTTCGACATACTTGTCCTACCAATCAGACGTGGGAGGGGCTCAACAAAAAGAGTTGGCTTTCGAATGTGGGGCCTAAACTGGTCATTTGGGGGCACTTTGGTTATCACAAGATTATTGTGAGGGGGTCATGTGTATGCAAGCTGTGAGTTTTATTGTCTCTATTGTATTGTCACTAGCCCTGATAATAATACAGTTATATACTAGTTACTTTTCTTCTGATATATGATTTAGTCCTGTATAACACTCTAATACTTAGAGGGAACATGAAAAGTGAAAATTCTTGAAGTTTTATTATAGAATAACTAGCACATCTGTGGTGCTTAATCCTCTCTGTACTTTAGAAGCAGACCAAATTTTGATTCCTGTTTTTTAAAAATCACAAATGATTCAGCATTTTAAAAGTACACTTTCTTGCTTTGTTTAAACCATCTTAGTTCTCTTTAATATTTAGATTTCGAGATGATGATAAATCAGTCCAACTGTAGAAATTAGCACAGAATTAAGTATGAGGTATGTAAGTGGATACAGGGAAGAAAATTACGACATTAAGAAAAAATCCTAGTGCATGGGAATGTACTTCTGGTCAGTAAAAATACATTGTGCCACGCTTTGACTAAAAACAAAGAATATATTAGTTGAATAATAAAGCTACAGCTGCTAAATATTCTACTGAAATTCAAGTTATTTTGGACAAAGTTTTGTCTACCTGGCAGTCATCCTGTCATACTTAAAAGCGTGCAGATTCCTAGGTTTCCCGCCTTCCCTCCCAGACTTACTTAAATCAGTCCTAGTGGGGTGGAGGGGCTTGGGAATCTGTATTCTTAAACACCTCTCCTGGTGATTCTGAAGACTGGCCAGGTTTGAGAACCCCAGAACCAGGCTTTATTGGTAAATTCTGAAGATGTTTGGGTGGGGCTGTGAAAGTGGGGGAGGGGCAGCTTGGCCTGTGATTCTTCTTATCTCTTGTAAAGATGTCATAGAGTGTGAGCATTCTGGTAACAGTTGTGTGAAAAAAAGGATCCTGTCTTTACTGTGGTTACACAAAGAAAACAGATTAAGACTTCCAAGAGAAATAATCCTCTTTGAGGATATGGGGACCAAGTGTTTTTCTATTATTGTTATTTATATACTCCAAGTGAGGATTTATAAAAATGAGGATTTAGGTCTCATGGAGAACCCTGTGATTTAAACTGTTCCAACTAAACAGTTTAATAAATTCTAAAGGTAGCCTTTGACCTCTCACCTGAGTAGAATGTAACTAGTTTCAGAGCTTACCCATAAGATCTGAGGAGAATTTTGTGATGAATGAGCTCATGGCTGAGATCCGTGGGTGGTGATTTTTAGTTCTGTTTCTGCCACCTACTGGTTGTGTGACACTCGCCATGTTCCTTTATCTGTTCACATGTGTTTTCCTATATGTAAAATGTAGGTTTTAGATTAGGGGATTTACGGTCCTTCCAGCTTTCTATGATTTTAGGTTTGGATAAAATACGTAGTCGTGGTGCTTACCCACAGCAAATCCAACTCCTAGAGGAGTAACAGTGAACTTGCCACTGAACCCCTCATTAAAAATATTTTATTATTATTTTTTTGAGCTTCAGTGGAGCAAGATCCCCAACCACTGGAAGGATCTCACCTTGATAGTAACTTTGCCAGCCTTCCTTTAAAGAGTATCAGTCTGCCGTGTGCATTGCTTTCTAGAGAGAGAAAAGAATGCTGCTTTATTGTATATGAGAAATTAGCATCAGTCCTTCTATAATATTTGATGATAATGATCTTGGAGATATTGGCCATAGACATTTGATGAATTTAATCAAAGAAAAGTGAGAGTATGCAATTAGACCTTTGGTGTTTTAGAGATTTTGTAATCCACTTGCTCCTGTAAATCCTTCTCCCTTTCCCTCCCCCAGAGAACATCTTTTTCTAGTGCAGAAATTGACCAGCTTTCCTTTTCTGTTCCAGGATGCAATTCGAAGTCACGGTGAATCAGGTACTTGTCTAAGTCATTTAGCAAATAGTCATGGGCTTTTTCTCTTTATGCCGTGCATCTTCTGTTGGCTTACCCATGTGTGAATTCTGTTTGTCTTGTCTATTAAGCCTCACCTTCAGCCTTGTCCAGCAGTCCCAACAATCTGAGCCCAACAGGCTGGTCACAGCCCAAAACCCCTGTGCCGGCACAGAGAGAGCGGGCACCGGGATCCAGCACCCAGGAGAAAAACAAAATTGTGAGCATGGTTAACAGTACCTCTTGCATGTTAGGGTTCAATAAGAAAAGCTTAGTCAGAAATGAGAATGCCTTTAATTTTAGGGTTGGGGGACTCTAATTAAATGAATACATTATAAATGTCAATGCCATTTTTGGCATGCTTACATTGGAAAACTTGCTGGTTTGTTGCAAGGCAGGGCACAACTAAAACGATATTTTCTCAAAAGACAAAAACTGGAATTATAGTTAATATGTCTGTCTTTAAAAGATATGGGAATGGATGGAGTTGGGTTGATCTTTTCTTTGACACCCTCGTTAAACAGACTTTTAACAGTCCATGGAGTATAACAGTGATCTCTGCTTCTTTTAGAGGCCTCGTGGACAGAGAGATTCAAGCTATTACTGGGAAATAGAAGCCAGTGAAGTGATGCTCTCCACTCGGATTGGGTCAGGCTCCTTTGGAACTGTTTATAAGGGCAAGTGGCATGGTAAGTTTGGGGCCCTCCCTTTACTACCAGGGTGAAGTCACGTTTCAGTTCAGAGAGGGCCAGGCAGGCTCACAGCAGCACTCTCCAAGGGTACTTGATTGCATCTGAAGATTGAACTTAATGGTATCTCAGTGACGTTTCATACTGTTCTAAGACTCAACAATGCTATAATTGGTATGAAAACGTTTTCAGGATAATGAGAAATTGGTGAAAAAGAGTTGAGCACCATAGTGAAATGTCACAGTCTTATAAACTCATTAAATACAGTGTGCGCCTGGGAGGAACATGCTTTGAAGCTCCTTAAATGTGTTTAAGAGTCTGTTGCTATTAGGAGGGGCATGGATTCTGGAAACTTAAAACTGGAAAGGACCTTAGAGATTTTACATGCCAGAAAACCAAGGTCCCCAAGAGGGGGAACTAACATACCCATGGTCAAACAGTTGTGCACAGGAAAGCCAGGAGCCTCCTAAAACCAATTTTCTTTGCTCTGCCCTGGGATTGGTTGTGGGAATCTCTATCAGACAGGAATGCACAGACTTAATTCTTGAATCTGTGGGGAGTTGACATTCTTATTTTCATGGAAACACTTTGTCACTTGGAAGAAACTTTCTATTTTAAGGTCTGTAGCCAAAGCTTCTGTATTTTGTCAACATACTTAACATTTCTGTCAGGTTTTTAATGCCCCTGGCTTTAGGATGTCAGCCAGAAAATAGACTATTTTCTGGAAAATGCTACATGTTCCCCAAAAGACATCTCTTCTAAATTCAGATTTCAATAAAGCAAACAACAACAACAACAAAACCACACACAAAACCTAAAGTGCCTAGATGCCTGTGTTTCTACTTTGGATGCCACCGTATTTATATTTATACATAAATGGACAAAGTTAGGGTAAAATACATTAGAGCATTAAAATTCAAGTTGTTAAAAACTGAGAAACACTGTGGATTTTCCACTTAAAACTAATCATCTGACAAATTTCTCATTCTTTGCAGGAACTGGCAAAGGACTGAACATTTGTAGATACATGTAGGGTGATTCCTTTTCTTTCAAAAATTGCGTCTAATATACTACTGGCCTGCCTCCTGGGTCACTGAGAAATTATGCTGTTGCAGAATATTTTCTACATAGATGTCATAAATGTCTTGGTGATCCCTTAGAAAAGAAAAACACAATTTTGTGAGATTGAGTGCTTGTATCTGAGACAAGAAGGCTATAAGTCATTGCAGGAAGTGGAGCAGAAAACACTGCTTTTAATGCTTCCATTAGCAGCATTTTATCATTTTTATCCGTTTTTAAGCCTCAGCTAAAAGCCAATACATGCAGTTTAAGTTGCGCCCAAATTTAAGCTTCCTCTGACTGAGCGCTTTTATTTGGGGGCTCATAGGTTTTCAGAGCATTAGATTTGCCACAGTACTGCCTTGAGCTTCCGTTTCGTCTCAATCTCGAACTTTTAGATGATGGTAAGGAGATGTATCTGCTATAGTGTTCCTTCCATAAAGACAACTGTCAGGATGTAGCTAACATCTAATGCTTTAGGATTCTACTTTTTCTAACTTAAGAGTGTCAAAAGTCGGAGGAGCAAGGAGCAGTGGACTTTTAGCCCCTCAGAAAGCAAGCCGTGGTCTGTGAATGAAGAGGATAATGAGAGGGTCAAGGAAAGTGTAATTTCTAGCTTGAGTATTTTGTGCTATATTTGCTTCCTTTTTTTTCCTCCGTTGCTTTTCTGATTCCTATATATAATAGAACGTTTTATTCAACGTATTAAAAATTACAGCTGTTTTGGTGATTCCCGCCTCCCTGCCGATTCTGCCCGTCGGCTGTGAACAGAAAAGGTCTTAAATAAGCAGCCAAAGTGGAGGCCTCAGATCTGTGAACTAATAAGCACACGCACTTTATGTACAGAAGAGACCCTTTTGGGCCCAAGTGCAGAGTGTCCTTTTGGGCATGAATTTGGGGTCTGATTTGGCAGCCTCTGCTAATTATAAACAACACATTAAAAGAGATGAAGATAGCAGTTGAAGCTGTCAGACTGTTAGCAGCGAGGTCACTTACAGCATGAGAAGAAGGCAGCAACCCCCTCAAGAGCAGATTCCCAAACCTGAGAACACTCTTGGGCCACAGTGTGAAGTCAGCAGCCTGGTACAACCATCTATGGGGATCCCCAGCCCAGCCTAAGGCTGAGGTTTGTCATTTTGACTGAGTCCATAAGAAGTGGAGGAATGGTGTTCATTCTGTTTCCGTTCTAGAAATCAGGGGTGTGTATAATAAGTTTTAGACAATCTCAGATGATTAAAGCGGGGAAATTAATTGGTGTTTAAAAAGTGGTTGAGAGTCCGCCTGCCGATGCAGGGGACACGGGTTCATGCCCCGGTCTGGGAAGATCCCACATGCTGCAGAGCGGCTGGGCCTGTGAGTCATGGCCGCTGAGCCTGCGCGTCCGGAGCCTGTGCTCCACAACGGGAGAGGCCACAACAGTGAGAGGCCCGCGTACCGCAAAAAAAAAAAAAAAAAAGGGTAAAAACATTTGAAATTCACCAGTGATAATAGCTCTTCCTTCTTCAATGGTAGATGAATAATATTAATATCTTATTAAAAACATGATAACCAATAGCCATGTATCTTAACCTGCTTGTACTACATTTGCCTCTGACTTTACTATGAAGGGAAAGTAAGAAGTTCTGGTTTGACAAATAATGAGTACTTCATGTAGTTATTAAGCAGTATTGCTGAATGCCTATTGCACGGAATGCTGGAGAGGTGGACTTAGTCATGATGTGCTTGGCGCCGAGGGCTGCTGAGCAACCAAGTCCCCAGTATTCCCTGCTAGAGGCTGTGGCCACTTCCAACTCCAGAGCTTCAAACAGACAGCTTTTCAATTCATAACTTGCCTTGCTGACAGTTGCATCTTAGAATTCACTCATTTCTTCAGCCAGTGTTTACTGAGCATTCTTCTAATACCGAGCATTTTTCTAGGGGCTAGGAATGAAGCCCTGAGCAAAACAGATAAAAATTCTTTCTCTTATGGAGTTGATATTCTGGTGGGCATAATAACCAAGAAAAGCAAAGGAGATAGTGTGTCCTAAGTGCTAAGGAGAAAAATGGAGGAAAGCAGGTATAGAGTGGCAGGCCTGCCACTCATAGTTTTTAGTAGATTATTTAGGGAGGAGTCTGCTGAGGAAGTGGCATTTGGGAAGAAGCAACAGCAGCTGCAAAATGGGCCACTCCACCTGGCCTGTCCGAGGAACTCAAGGAGGTCTGAATGGCTTTAGTAGACAGAGGGAGAGGCTAATAGCAGTGAGGTCTGGGGTGTGGGTTATAAGGTACCATAAAGACTTTGGATATCATTTGGGTGAAATGGGGGTCTCAGATTGTGCAAGACCTTTAGGAGGTTTGCCCAGCCTTGTCCTGAAAACCAGCGTGATAAGGGAGCTCATGAGTTACCTGAAAAGTCATTCTAGCTCTGGGCATTTCCTACCAGTAGAAAACCGTTTCGTATAGGAGTTGAAATTGGTTTTCCTATGGTGTTTGCCCATTGTTCCTAGCAGATTGAATCGCTGGTGTGGCAGTCCTTGGAGGGTACACATACAAATGAGGGTGTGCTGTAACGCAGAGTATGGTCTCTGGGTTTCAGTAAGAAAGTGCGCATAATCTGTTACCATAACTGTTAACCGTGAGCTGCCTGGCCTCTGGATCCCTACGGTGCTGTGGGCTCTGTTTTTAGTTTGACCCTTTTCAGTCTTCCCATCAGTGACTTGCATGACTCAGGTATTGTGGATGACTTACACAGCGGTGTCATGCAGATTTGGATAATAGAATTTGGATTTAGAAAGATGGGAGGATTTGAAGTGTCTATGATGATAGAACAAAGAAAGGATGAACTTTTAACAGGAATAAGTCTTGTTCACGAGTCCAGAAAGTAGAGGCTAGAGGTGGAGGATGTTCAGCTGCCAGCAGGTCAGAGCGAGTCACTGTGAACAGGCTTTGGCTGCTCATGGATCATCTGAGGTCTGAGGTTGCATTACTGATCAGGTCCAAAATGGGTGACGCTGAGGGTGAGTTCAGCGACGACTGGAGCATGCCCAGAGAAAAGCTGTGAGAAAGGGAAGGGCTTGCAAAACTAGGCTCATGAACTAGGAAGCAATCTCTTCTGAGGGACCATCCAGCATCTCCCCAAGTCTTTCTTCTGCATCCCTGTCTCCAGCCTGTCCCTTTAAACCCCCATCTATTGCCTGGCCATCTCCTGGCCCTTCCTCTCAGTTGACTGCCCCATTGAGTCAGTTCACCTTCACAGGGTTTCTTGCCTCCATCTCCTCCTTTTTATCCCTGCTGTCACCAATGTGCCTGCATTGCACCTGCGTTCTTGTAGCAGACTCCTTCTCCCTGGCCTCCCTCCTGTCCTACAGGTGTCAAATCACATGCTGTGTTTGTTTCCCAAACACAACTTGGCGTTTCTCTCATCCCCCTTACCTCACCTTTGTTCCTGGTGTACCAAGTCTAGAACAGCCCCTTCCTTTGGCTTATATCGCATTTCCTTCAGAAAACTTTTCTATATCCTCTCTGCCAAGATATTTACTCCCCTCCTCTGTCATTCCCCCGACCCCAATCCTCTCTTGGCTCAGACTGCTCCAGAATGGGCAGTTATGTCCCTCTACTCAGTCATAAGGAACTTGAGGTTGGGGCTGCATAGTTTACCAGCTCCATCTTCCTAATTATAAGGCAGCTCTGAATATAGCATATGCAGCTCTGCCATCCAAAGTCAGCAGCACCTTCCAGGCAGCCCTGGGCCCTCAGTAAGTTCATGTGCCAGTGAACTGGATAAGAACCAATTTGGAAGCTGCTGCTAAGTGGGGATTTTAGCTTTAGATGATACAAACAGAGATCACAGGGCAACAGTTAGGGACCTGTCATAAGAACCATCTCTGTACCATTTGGTGCTCCCGAAAAGTGGAGTGAGTGCTCCAGCAGGCTGCAGGGGGGTGCTGCCAAGGGCACATGCTCAGTTGTGGAGGAACTAAGTCACCTCCAAGTGCCACTGAACTTAACTCCTACTTTGTTTGATCATTGTATTTAGTAAAGTTATTTGTCATGAAAAGCTGAGGTCCTAATAGGGCTTCAGGTAATTTATTATCTTTACAGCTATTATAAGTACGACATAACACTTCTGAAAGTCGCTTCTAAATCGGTAGCACCTGTAAAGTAGAATTGATCCCTGGATGTTTCTGAAGTTATATGAAGAGGCTGGTTTTTACTCACAGTGATTGACAGTCAGTAGTCAGTATTTTAGTTAGAAGTACAGCTACTGGAGTCAGACTAGGGTTCTGATCCTGGCTCCAGCACTTTCTTTGGCTATATGACTTTGGCCAAGTAACTAAACTTCAGTTTGTTGCTTGCAAGATGAGGATGACAGTATTAACGTCATAGAGCAGCTACGAGGATTAAAGGAGGTAATACCTGTGAGAGTAGACAGTGCCAGGGTATAGTAAGCAATCAGTATTGATCATTAGGATTACTTTCTAACGGCACTGAAGGCCGAGATGCTTAATTTCAATATATGTCTTTGAATTTGTACAGGGGAGCTTCTCAGGTCTCACTGAAATGTGGCTGCTGAGTTTAGCATCAACTGCTTACTAACTGGTCTGCTTCTGGGCCCCAGCCTCCTGGCCCCGAAGACTCAGTATTTGCTGGGCCATTCGTATCCATCTGCTGATGTCATCCTCATAGGCCCAGGTTGTGACCTGTCACACATGACCTCACCGCTGGGGATGCCAGGCTTGACAGGAACGGTTTAAACCAAGCTGGTTCAAGGCCTGTGGGGCAGTATTTTAAGGATAGTAGTATAATCTAATTTTTTAAGCTACTTGATAATTCAGAAATTTGCATAGTATTTGTTCCATCTGTGTAGGTATATGATTTTTGAATAAGTGATTAATTATATCTTCTTCAGAACTAGTGTACATGAAAAATAACAAAGTAAGATCATTCAACTGCACTGACTGTAAACTAATTTGCAGGAGACGTTGCAGTAAAGATTCTAAAGGTTGTTGACCCCACACCAGAGCAGTTCCAGGCCTTCAGAAATGAAGTGGCTGTCCTTCGGTGAGTAGAAAGCTGGCCTCTCCCTTGGTGTGGCAGGGGCGGGGAGTGGATGCTGGTACAAGCACCGCAGAGGAAGTAGGCTGCATGGCATGACCTGTCTCTGAGGGCTGATGGCTGGGATTGGTGGTGAGCGTTCATTGTGGAGTCCTGTGGTTGAAACAGCTCCCTCATGAGTGAAAAGGAGCGGAAGGTTTCTTCCAGCTTATGCGCTTGTTAAGCCTTTAGAAGAGCCCCCTTTGATGGGCATACCCCCTTCCACTGCCTCAGGTCTCTGGGCTCACTGCGCTGATAGAACAGCCCAGGTTCTGTCTCTGGGTTTTGTTTTGACGTAGGGAGAGATGGGTTCTATTTTCACATTTATTTACAAGAACTCTTTATAGCTAAGTTGCCTTAATTTGGACTTCAAAACCGTCAGTTTTGAAGTCTTTGAGTCACTGTTTAGACTTGTAGGAATAAACTGAGTAATGATGGATTCCACAGATGAGGGGTCCTTGTGACCCCTGTGGGGATATTGGTGAATATATGCTGATGAAAGAGAACGTCCTCTGTACGATCAAGGCCAGCACTGAGGGCAGTGATGGCAGCCCCTCTATCAGCTCACGACACCAGCTGGTTCATCAGCAGTCAGCTGTGTTTGCTTTGCCAGCCCCTGGACTGTAAGCATGGGTGGTGTCAGGAACATGCAGGGTCTGGTCGGAGACAGTGGGAAAGCAGACTAGATCTCCCTGTTCTGCAGCAGCGGAAGGTTCAGAGCCTTTCTTCTCTCCTCCCCTCCCCTCTCCAGCAAAACCCGGCACGTGAACATCCTGCTCTTCATGGGGTACATGACGAAGGACAACCTGGCAATTGTGACCCAGTGGTGCGAGGGCAGCAGCCTCTATAAACACCTGCACGTCCAGGAGACCAAGTTCCAGATGTTCCAGTTGATTGACATTGCCCGGCAGACGGCTCAGGGAATGGAGTGAGTGAATGGCCTGACGCGTAGAAAATCTGGGGCCCAAGGATCAACTTGTCCCTAAATCAGAACCAAGATTAGGAAAAGCCAAGCCCGTTAAGTGACTTCTGTGATATTTTTGCACAGCTGGAAATGAACCTGTGTGGTGGGCCAAAGGAACAAGAAATTCAGGTTTATTGCCCAAGCTGAGGCTAACCGCTTAGGGCTCAGATTCAGGTTCCAGCAACCGCCCTTAAAATTCAGCCAGACAGGGGCTTCCCTGGTGACGCAGTGGTTGAGAGTCCGCCTGCCGATGCAGGGGAAATGGGTTCGTGCCCCGGTCTGGGTAGGTCCCACATGCCGCGGAGCGGCTGGGCCCGTGAGCCATGGCTGCTGAGCCTGCGCGTCCGGAGCCTGTGCTCCACAACGGGAGAGGCCACAACAGTGAGAGG
>NW_006788335.1:270494-295037 GCF_000442215.2 Lipotes vexillifer | reverse complement strand
TAAAAAAAAAAAAAAAAAAAAAAAAAAAAAATTCAGCCAAACACTCAACACAGTGCGGGTTGCCACCTCCTGGTGGGCATCGTGTCTGAGGCGTAGCCTATCAAGTGTGCTTATTCCATGTAAAGGTTTGATCAGGTGTCACGTTCTGTTTAATTTTTCCTTTTGGAGAATGCTTAAATTAAGGTGATCCATAGCACCTCCATTAAATACTATTGTTTTGGGTCTTTGTGCTTTGACACATTTCTCTGTGAAAGGGGTGTGCGTGTGCGTTTCATTCTTGGCTAAGCCAGGGCAGCGCTTCTCAAACTTTTCCTTTGAAGTACCCCTAATGTGGAGCAGGGGGAACTCCTCATACCCCCCGACGACTAGGAACTTAACTAAAGCTGTGCTCGCAAGTGGTTTATAAAATCTCATGTTGTATTTTTAAAATTCATATGGAATTTGCATTGTGTACATTTTCAGAAATGACTAGTCAGTTATTTTTTAGAGATGAAATTCACTTTTAAAATTCACCCCTTTAAAGTGTACAATTCAGTTTTTTTAGTATATTCACGGAGGTGTAAACCATCACCACTAATTTTAGAAGATTTTCAAGATACTAGATGAAGTCTTTTGTGTCTGGCTTCTTTCACTTGGCGTGTTTTTGAGAGATTAATCCATGTTGTAGTGTGTATCAGTATTCCATTCCTTTCTATGGCTGAAGAATATCCCATTGTATAGATATACAGCGTTTTATTTGTTCATCAGTTGATGGATATTTGGGTTGTTGGAATTGCTTTTTGAATAAAACTGATGCTGAAAGAAGACCTTCCCTGTTTGTGCTGTGGCCTCACTTTCAGGTATAAGTCCTGACATGGACCAGGCTGAACCAGTGCAGGGCCAATCCCCGAAAGTGACTTCTCAACTAGGAGTCAGGCCTTCAAGTGGTTTACTTCTTAGATGTAATTTGAAGCTGCTTTCTACCAATACCTCTCAAACTGGTTTTAATAGACTTATTTTCCCTTCACAGCTACTTGCATGCAAAGAACATCATCCACAGAGACATGAAATCCAACAGTATCCTTTGGTGGTAGTTTCATCTGACGGCTCAGTTCTAAATTTAGGACACTTTTAAAGTTTACCTCAGCAAAAGTGACTCTGGAAAGAGTTCCATGAAAATAGAGATACCCGTTTGGGTTATGCTTGAAACAGGCCTAATTTTTAAATGCTCTTTATTATTAAATTTAACTTGGGAGAATGGGCCTTTTGTCCTTCGTGCTTACTTCTAGTTTGTGGACTGTATATCTGGTCAGACAGTAGCTGCAAGCCAAAAGTTGCAAGATTTTAAAAATTACTACTTAAAATTGCTTCTTGAATGCACAGAAATGGTTTCCTTAGAGATTACTGTTGGAATCAACCCTTTCCAAGACTTAATGTGCTTTTACAGAAGGGAAATGAATAAAGGTGTTTTTCTTGCTGTAGGGTGTGAAATGTAACAATTTTACGTCTGCCTCCCTCCACCAGCCTTTCTCTTTGAAGGGAGTATGGCATTACAGCTACACTTTGCTTCTTGGCCAGTGAGAGGCACAGCAGTTGTGTTGGGTCGCATGATGGGATGTGGCCTATTTTGGGCATGGGTCTGAGACATAAGATACCTTTTAGTGGTGGGTTTTTGCGGACCAACGTATTATACCATGAAGGCAGACACCACCGATTTTAAGGAGGTATGAATTACTGGGCATCAGCAGATCACACAAGTCGGCCTTAAACCGCCTGGCTTCTTTACTCAGAACTGAGGTGTTTGGTTTTGATTTCGAAGTCACCAAGTGGTACCTATCCTGTGAGAAATGCCTTCAGGCAGACAGCATTCAGGACTCAGGGTGTTTCCGTTAGCCATTGGAGGGCAGGATGCAGGCAAATGGATGTAAGCAGTCAGCAGGCCATGCTCAGAGTCTTGGGGTGTAAAGGCACCTACGTTATGTGGCAATGTCACAAGGCCAGAGACCCGGCTCCTAGGTGCGTAAATGGAGGCAGCAGCAGCAGCAGCAGCAGCAGCAGTTGGGGGCAAACTGGCTTGTTGTGGCTGGAGCCAGAGAATCTGGTGCCCAAAGCACCTCCTGGAAGGAGCCGCGTTCTAAAGCACTAGCAAATCCAGTGCAGAGAAGGCTGGGGCAGATGGGCGGCCGAGAGATGGTGCTAGTTAAGAACTTTGGGAAGTTTTTCAAAAGTAACTTGACCATTCTTTTAAAACCACAGTCCTTAACAGGCATTGAGATATATTTCTCCATGAAGGCCTGACGGTGAAAATTGGAGACTTTGGTTTGGCAACAGTGAAGTCGCGCTGGAGTGGTTCTCAGCAGGTTGAACAACCCACCGGCTCCATCTTGTGGATGGTGAGGCGGCTGGGCTCCCTCTAGCAGGGTGCAGGGCCAGGAGGGGTGATGTGATGGGAGGTCTGTATGCAGGCTTCAGGCATTTCTCTACATTTCCCGACCACCTCGGTGACACCTGTAGTGTTGGCAGCCCCTGGGCAAATTTGGGTTTCCTGGAGGAAGCTGGCCACCAGGAAGTGCTGAAGCACAGCTCGGGGGAGTTAGGTGATGGGGAGTGCTGGATCTCAGAGACAGGATTCCTGAGCTCCTTTGGGCCTGAGAGTGGGAGCCCTTTGGGAAAGAGCTACAGCAGGGCTGAGGCGGGGACTTTCATACCCAGCCCAAGGGACAGCCTGGCTCCTGCATGTCTTTGGGGCACAGATGGTGACAAATGCACTTTGTCCCCGTAGGCCCCAGAGGTGATTCGAATGCAAGACAATAACCCGTTCAGCTTCCAGTCCGACGTCTACTCTTACGGCATCGTGCTGTACGAGCTTATGACGGGGGAGCTGCCCTACTCCCACATCAGCAACCGCGATCAGGTGCGTCACTGGTGCTCAACGACCCGCTCGCCGTGGAAGCCCCCGGGCTCTGCCCGTCTGAGCAACACAGGGTGGAAGGTGCTGCTTTCACTGTTGTTCATCCACCTGTTCCCTCAACTGCTTTCTCTCCCTTAGATCATCTTCATGGTAGGCCGAGGGTACGCCTCCCCAGACCTTAGTAAGCTGTACAAGAACTGCCCCAAAGCAATGAAGAGGCTGGTAGCCGACTGTGTGAAGAAAGTTAAGGAAGAGAGGCCTCTTTTTCCCCAGGTAAGACTTGGCTCAAGGTGCTAGAACTGATTAAAGCAGGAGTTCTTAGTGATACAAACAAGGAGAGAAGTTTCTTGCTTTTTGTTCTATAGGGAGGGACTTGTGTTCTCCACAAGATGATGCAGGGCGGGTGGGGAGAACGGCCTGTGTCTTTGGCCCAGATTGAAAGCTGCTGCTGCAGAATGCCCTGTCCCCTGCCATGAGACCATTTTATGGCCTTGTTTCAGATCCTGTCTTCCATTGAGCTGCTCCAACACTCTCTACCGAAAATCAACCGGAGCGCTTCTGAGCCATCCCTGCACCGGGCGGCCCATACCGAGGACATCAATGCCTGCACGCTGACCACATCCCCTCGATTGCCTGTCTTCTAGTTGACTCTGCACCTGCACTCAGGCCACCAGGTGGGAAGGGAAGTCAGCAGGCATCACCTTTCTGCGGGGACAGAGCTCGTCTTCAGAGAAGCTGCTGCTAAGGACCTTCTAGACCACTCACAGGGCCTTGACTTCATGTTGCCTTTTCTACCCCTCTGGCCCTGGGAGGAGGAAGCCATTTGCAGTGTTGGTTTGTCCTGCTCCCCCACAACCCCTGTGCTCATGAGCCGAGCCTCCTTCAGATGCACCGGTGGCCGCTGATGGCAGTACATGATCTGGGGCCCCAGCTGTTCGAGTATTTTTAGGGCAAGAAAAAGCACTCAGAGAAAATGCATGTAGCAGGCAAACCAGCCGTGACGTGGGGACATGTGGATTTTGGAGATCAGCTCCTATGAGGAACGCTTATCACAGGACTTCTCTTCAGAGATACGTGGTGTGGCACCAAACAGGTAGTTTTGCACATAATGCACCAAACAGCCCAGGACTGTCGAGACCGTGGCAGCCTGGAGGAGCCTGCTTTGGTACTATGGACTTGACTTTGGGGACACTGCCTTTTCTTGAAGGTCTCTAGTGCTTTGGGATGGTTTTCCAGAAGAGGTGCTTGGCCTGCCCCTCCCAGTCTCCGCCCTCTCAGGGAGCAGTCTTCCATTGTGCTGAATTTGTCTTCCAGGAGCTGCCCCTATGGGGCGGGGGCGGGCCCCCCAACCCCTGCCCCACCAGCCTTGTCCCTACATCACATTGTATACAAGGAAGCCAGGAACACAGGTTTTCTTGGGTTTAATTTTGTTTTTATTGCGCCTGACAAAATACAGTTATTCAATTTGTTATTTTAATAAAATAAATTAAATGTAGGTTTAATGGCTGTTTCCTCCTTTTAAAGTAATCCTGAGCTCACAGCTTGAACTCCATTTGTTCATGCCTTTGGGAGCAGAACTCAAGAAACAGGAAATGGGCCCAGAGCCTCTGCTGGGAATTGAAATCAGCCTTTGTCACCCTTCACCTAAGAACTCCAAACTCACTCAGGTAAAGAGTAGACTTCTTCTTTAAAGTAATGCATTTTATAAACATTTGGTGTCTACAGCTGTCTATAAAAATAGATAATTTAGGCTTGGATTGCGTTCTGATTCACAAGGTTATGCTCCTTCAATTAAAATCACTACTGATGACAGAAGACTTGTACTCTCTTCAGGACCACCGCTAGATAAGAACCAGAAACTGTTCTTGGGTGCTGTTTTTATAAAATTTAAAACCAAAGCCAGGTTTTACAGATAACACACATGAGCCCTCGGGGCACAAGCCAGCAGGTGAGAGTTTCCCTGGAGGCATGTGTGCAAGATTACTCCGATTGTGACCCTACCACAAACCGGAAAAGAGGGGCCATATCTCTGCTTCCTGCTACTTCAAGAGCCCCACCCCCCACCCCCAGGTAAGAAGGTTTATACCTGTCTGCTGAACGTCCTGCAACAAGACTTCTCCCCTGATTTGGGACACTGCAGAGCCCTAAGTCAAGTTTTGTGCTAAGGTGTGCAGCGCTCACTTGGTTTTTGAAAAGCAATATACAAATCCAGTGTTGACCACACTATTTCAGTACACTAGGGAGGTTCACCACACAGGAATCCTTTGGTAAGATAAATGAATCTGCTGCTTTAGGGGCAGCTGCACGGTCCTCGAGGACGGGAGCCAGGCTGGTCTGAATCAATCAGTGAAAACGCTGGCTGGTCAGCTGGCCCCCCTGAGGAGTTTGAGGTGCAACTAACATAAACAGCAAGTAGGGAAGCAGCAATTCCATATATGTGTTCAGGTTATTTTATATCCTTACTCGTCCCATGGCTGTAATAATGGAGTGGATGAGACCAAGGTTAAATACAACCCCACTCAAATTCAAGTGACACGCCACCCCAGGCTGCCGTGAAGGAAGCTCTGCACACCCTGCCTTGGGGAAGCCTCGGCTGGTGGAGCCGAAGACGCAGGGCGACCACCTACTCTTCAGGGTTCTGATGACTCCACTCCGGAGAGGTGCATGAAGAGGTCCCCAAGCTCTGTCATGTCGACGTCTTCGGTGCTGTGGACATGCTGGCTTTCTCGGTTCTCAATGAAATCCCAGAGCCGCACTGAATTAAAGAACTGCAAAAACAGCCAGCAAACATGCCTGGTTATTGCTAAAGGCAACGTGAAAGCTGAGTAGCTTCTATTTCATTTGCCTACCACATGCCCTTCCGCCAAAGCTACGAGGAGGGGCCAGGAGCAGTCCCCGGAAATGCCTACAGGTGGGTGTTCCTGACTAGAGATGGCGAAGTCCTTACCCTCACGGTGCCTTCAGAACTGAGCTGTTTCCGAGGTTTCTCTGGTTCTGCTAGCCGCCCATCAGGGTAAGCATGGCGGTAAAGGCATTTGCTTCCAAATGGGCAGGTCCCTTTGCCTTGCTCAAAGTATTTACAAGCTTTTTTTCTGAAAAGCAGAAAGTAAGGATCAAAAGAACAGAACAGTGGGAAAATCTGGGGTGCAGATGAACCACTGTCTTCATCCATCCCTATCAGAGCCAGGTCAGCCTCAGGTCAGAGGGGCTGAAAATGAGGCTGAGAGAGGCGGGATGCTGATTTCCAAGCTGGACGGTACTTGCACCACGATATGCTGCCTCACGTGGAATAGAACGTGCACGGAGCCTCCACTGTGTTTTGAGCCTGCAGTGCTCCAAAGGCCTCCAGGGGCAGGTAGGCCTGAGCATTCCTCTGGGCCAGCTGTCTGGGCTCCAAGGTTCTGAAGCTGGGCTACTTGCCTCAGCTCAAAGTCCCAACAGGAGCTTCACCCAAGAAAGTTCTCCTTCCTCCTGGCCAGCAATGATGTCAAGGTGACCACAGGAAGCCTTCACTTAGGAGTCACAGGGAAAGCAGCAGGCTTTAGCAGCTGCCTAAAGTTACAAATCTCATTCCAATTTTCCTTGCTCCCCACCCTCCAGAACAGGACTTCTTAACTCTGTGCTACAGAACTCTTCTCGGAACAGTGTTTTTAAATGCATAAAAGAAGACACATAGGTCTACAAAATACAGTTATCAGAAAGTTAAAAAGATTTCCCCCCATCTTCAGTCTCTAGCTACAGACCCCTATGTTACGAACCCCTGCTCCTGAAGAAACTCAGAACCAAACAGGGAGCCAAACAGACAACTCCCATTCCTTCTCGCTGAAATGAAATTTGGCTTATGTAATCATAAGTGATCCCACGTTGCAGAGGAAGAGATGCCCGAGAAGCCAGAAGGGCGGGGAAGGTGCAGAAATGAAGCCAAATCCCAGCAGAAAGGGCAGGCTGCCGCGGGGATGGGGTACGTGGCGGTGGCAGACAAGGAAGGGACCTTCTTGACGTCAGTGTTCCCTGTTTTCTCAGACGAGGGGACGACGGCAGAGATGGTGGTCAAAGCCCCTGAGGCAGGCCTCAGAGCAGCACAAAGAAAAGCTCCCCAGCAGCTGTCCACTTCCACCAGGTCTGACTCAAGCACAGGTGACCAGGGAGTGGATTTGAGAAGTCTGTGGACCAGACGCCATCCATGGCCCACTGTCCCCAAGGTTCTGAGCAGATCTTCAAATGACCGCTCAAGTGGCAAGTTCTTAACAGGGTCTGCGGGACGCTGGCTTTAACAAACTCGTCAGGTTCAAAACATTATTCTCTGGTCCCCACCCCAAAATGATCGCCCCCCTCCCCCAGCCTTATCTGGTTACCAGGGACATAAGCCTCCAGATCACTCCTACTCCATCTCTGTTCTCAGTGCCCACATCCAATTGTTACTTCTGCCTACAAAGCACCTCCCCAGTCGACCATCCTCTCGGTTCCCACACCGTTGACGCGTTCGGGGCACCATCCTGTTGCCTGCCTGCCTGCTGTGGTCCAGTCTCCTGGACCAGGCCTCCTCCTCACCAGGTTCTACTCTCTTCACACACCTCAGAGGAGCTTCCCCAAACAGTGTGTCCCTTGTCGTCCTGTTCTTAAAGACACTCAGGGCCCCTTCAGACTTGTGCCTGTGTCCCTGTAGGTCCCACATCCTTCGATACACTCCTTTCAACCCCCAGGGACCACGCCCACTGCTCCCCAAACACAGAATCTGCACCATTCTGCATCCATGTCATCCCATCTGCCACCCCAGCCCCCAGCCCCGACACACGGACTATTCATGCTTCAGGGCTCAGGGTCCTATTCCCATCCTGCTTTCCCTGACACTCCCAGGTGGATCCCAGTGCCTTCTCTATTGTGACATCTGGCTCCGGCCTCTCATGATAAATCTGTCACCAGATAACCTGTATCATAATTGTCCTGCTGTAATTTCCCATGAAATTTCTTACTGATTTTTACTCTATATCCCACATTGGTGTTTAGCTTGAGGGAGCCTGGCCTGCAGCTCAGTAAATGTCTGTGGAATGCATGAAAACACTGTCATCAACAGAAAGCAAGGCCAGGAAGACCCAAACAGCAATAACGTGACTTTTCGGAGAACTGCAGCAGAGCTCCTTTCTGCAGGCTGGACCCCTCTGCCTTGCCACTGCTGCCCTCTGGTGGACACACAAGAACATCGCAGGAGGTAAAAATGGTAAAACAAGAAGATATCAAGCCTTCAGTAATCAATATGCAACTTAAAGGAACTATTTAAAAAGATAATATACAGTTTGGCTTTTAGTACCCTTCCTGCAGATGAACCAGAAATACAGACACTCTTAAAAGACCTGAAGGCACTGGAGAGTGAACAAAAGTAGGATTCTTCACGAGATTAGACACGTGGAAGAATGGAATGGCAAGAGACTGAGTTATCTTTTTTAAGAAAAAATAGCACTTAACCTAGAGCAGGCTCCAGGCAAGTATCTACGTGGGGTGGCTAAAACTCCAGTGGAAAAATCAAGTCTTTCTGGCCTGAAGAACAAAAAGAGTTGGTGGAAATCAACCACTGGAAGCGAGGAAACAGTCCCCCAAAGAAAAGGGCCTGAGAGGGACCCATCCAAATACTGCATACTAACTACTCCCAAATCCCAGGCCAGACCCTAACCCACACATCAATGCAGCAGGCTCAAGGCAACTCAGCTAAGGATAAAAAAACTGAACTGAGATTTGAACTGCTGCCCAAGAGTTGGAGTCTAAACAATTTCTCTGCCTATTAAAACAAAAACATTAACGTTTTATAAATGAACCTAACAGAATCCAGAGTCTCTACAAGGTCAGATTTACAGTGTCTAGGTTACAATCCAAAATGACTCAACTCAATGAAGAATCAGGAAAATGTGACCCATTCTTAAAGGACAATCAACAGAGTCTAACTTCAAGATAACAAGGATTTCAAAGCAGCTACTATACATGTGTTCAAGAACATGAGCAGAGAGGAAAGAAGATTGGAAAAAAAAAAAACAGAGCCTGAAACTTATAGGATAATATAAAAAGTCTATCACCTGTAATTAGAATCCCAGAAGAAAAGCAGGGTAGTAAAAAAATGTGATGAAACAATGGCCACAATTTCTCTAAATTTGGTGAATAATATAAACTTAAAAATTCAGAGAAAACTAAGCAGTAGAATATGAAAAAAATCACTCCTAGGCAAAGTATCAAACTGCTGAAAACCAGGATAAAGACCCAGAAAAATGACATACTACAATCTGAATCACACCTGACTTCTTATCAGAAACTACAGAGGCCAGATTATACAGTGGAACGACATTTGCAAAGCGCTGAAAGAAGAGAGGGGAAAACCCCAAACTATTATCTCAGAATTTTACTCATTGAAAGAGGAGGCAAACATGTAAATAAGACCAATTAGACCAATAAATTCAATGAAAATATCCTTCAAGAATGGGGGGGGGAACCCTATTTCTGATAAAAAGAAAACCTTCAAACTCATCACCAGCAGATCAGCAAAAATGTTAAAGGCAGTTCTTGAGGCTGAAGGGCAACTGTAGCAATTGGAAGGAATTACATACCAAATGACAGAGCACTGGAAATATATATCTGACAAGTTTTAAAGCAGAAGTTATTATTACCTTGTGAGGTTCTAATGCATGTAAGTATTACATCCCATACATTAAAGTTGCAGGATACAAAATCAATATACCAAAGTCAGTTGTTTTTTCATATACTACCAATGAAGTATCATCAGAAAGAGAAATTAAGAAAATACCATTTACAACTGCATCAAAAAGAATAAAATACCTAGAAACACCAAGGAGGTGAAAGAGTCATACACTTGAAAACTGCAAGACACTGATGAACGAAATCAAAGACAACACATAAATGGGAAGATACTCCATGCATACGGATTAGAAGAATTCTGTTAAAATGTCCATACCACCCAAAGCAAGAAATCTCTACCAAAATTCCAATGGCATTTTCCACAGAAACAGAAAAAACAATCCTAAAATTTGTACAGACCCACAAAGTCCTGAACAGCTAAAGCAATCCTAAGAAGAACAAAGCTGGAGGTACTGCACTTCCTGATTTCAAATTAGTTTACAAAGCTATAGTGACCAAAACAGTATGGTACTGAACCAGACACACAGATCAATAGAACACCATAGAAAGCCCATAAATAAACCTGTTCATATATGGTCAATTAATTTACAACAAAGGAGCCAAGAATATGCAATGAGGAAAGGACAGTCTCTTCAAAAAATGGTGCTGGGAAAACGACAGCCACATGCAAAAGAATGAAACTGGACCACAATGTGGTACCACACATAAAAATTAACTCAAACTGGATTAAAGCCTTGAATGTAAGACATGAAAGCATAGGCAACAAGCTCCCTGACATCTGTCTTGGAGATGATTTTTTGGATTTAACACTGAGAGCAAAGGCAACAAAAGCAAAAATAAACAAGAGGGACCACATGAAACTAAAAAGCTTCTGCAGAACAAAGGAAACCATCACAAAATGAAAAGACAACCTACTGAATGGGAGAAAATATGTGCAAGTCACCTATCTGATAAGGGGTGAATATCCAAAATATACAAAGAACTCATACAACTCAGTAGCAAAAAATAAACCAATCAGATTTAATGGGCAGAGGAACTGAAGAGACAGTTTTTCAAATGGCCATCAGGCACATAAAAAGATGCTCAATCTCACTAATCATCAGGGAAATGCAAATCAAAACCACAATTAGATATCACCTCACACCTGTTAGAAGAGATACCTGCACCCCCACCATGTTCACTGCAGCGTTATTCACGATATCCAAGATATAAAAACAAGTTGTTTAACAGATGAATGGATAAAGAATATGTGGTATGTGTCTGTGTGTATATATACACACACACACAATGGAATATTATTCAGCCACGAGAAAGAAGGAAATCCTGCCACTTGTGACAACACGGATGGACCTTGAGGGCATTATGCTAAGTGAAATAAGTCAGAGAAAGACAAATACTGGACGGCATCACATATATGTGGGAATCTAAAAAAAAAACAAAACTCATAGAAACAGTAGAAAAGTGGTTGCAAGAGGCAAGGGTGCAGGGAAAATAGGGAGAGGTTGGTGAAAGGGTGCAAACTATCACCTATTAAGGTGAATAAAGATAAAACATAGTGACTCTGGTTGACAACACTGTACTGTACAACTGAAATTTGCTAAGACAGTGGGAAAAAAAAATTGTGAGGCAATGGATGTGTTAATTAGCTAGATGGGGGACTCCTTTCACAATGTATACCAGATTACCATGATGTAAACTTTTAAGTATTTCATAATTTTATTTGCCAATTATACCTAAATAATAAAAAATTATATTATTACCTTGTGCAGTTCTAATGTATGATATGCATTATATCTGACGCACAAAGATGGTAATGAGGAAGTAACTGCATATTATATAAGGCAGCAGGAACATTAATTCTGACTAAAATATTAGGAGTATATTGTAATCCCAAGAAAAAACCATTAAAAAGAGATAAGCTAAAAAGATGCAAGTTAAAATGGAATTCTAAACAATATTCAAAATAGCTAACACAGCAGAAACAGCAGAGGTATCCATCAGCAGGGGCACAGAACAGCCGGGGTAAACAGGCAAGCCCTTGCTTTGCAAGGTTCTGATCATGTGCTATGGTCTGAATGTTTGGATCCCCCTAAAATTCACATACTGAAATCCTAATGTCCAGTGGGATAGAATTAGGAGACACGTGATTAAGTCATTGAGGGTGGAGCCCTCACGAATGTCATTAGTGCTCTTGTAGGAGAGCCGGTGAGCTCCTTCACCCCTTCCAACATGTGAGGACGCAGTGAGAGGATGCTGGCCCTCACTAGAACCCGACCATGCTGGCACCTTGATCTTGGACTTCCCAGCCTCCAGAACTGTGAGAAATAAATGCCTGCTGTTTATAAGCCACCCAGTCTGTTGTTAATCTGGAACAGACTGATGCACCATGTACGGTGAGTTGAACAGCGGCCCCCAAAAGGTCAAAATCCTAAGCCCTGCTACCTGTGAATGTGACTTTATTTGGAGAAAGGATCTTTGCTGATGGAGTTAATGATCTCAAGATGAGATCATCCTGGATTAATGGGGAGGGTCTTAATGGGAGAGACCCTTACACGAGTCAGAGGGGAGAGAGAGACACAGAGCAGACAAAGGCAGAGACTGCAGTTACGCTGCACCCAGAAGCCAGGAGAGGGGCCTGGAACAAATTCTCCCTCAGAGCCTCCAGGAGGAGCCACCCTTGCCCACACCTGGATTTTGGACTTCCAGCCTCCACAAGTGTGAAAGAACAGAGATGTCTGGTGTTTTGAGCACCCAGTCTGTGGTAATGTTACAGCAGCCACAGGAAATGAATCCACCATGGTTTCGTTAAGGGCCACTGGTCCCCCAGCAACACGGTTCAAATTTCTGTCACCACAACACACAACTGTGAGTGACCATGTGAAGCACACACTGTCAGCTCTTCAGTCCAACCCACCATACAAACAGCACATGTGCACCACGGTCAGTGACTGACCATCTTAAGTCTCCTCCCAAGTCTGTCGGTGACTGGTCACTGTGCATCTGTTATTCAGTGGAGGTGTGTTGCCTCCTTGTTGCCCAGTGATACATCCACAAGACATTTTACAAAAACGGATAACTGAAAGAGGAAACTGGCCAACAAAGATAGAAGTGCAGCAAAGAAATGAAAAGTGGTAACACTGGAAGTGAAATCTGAATCCTCCGCCGTATTCAACGCATCAGCAAATCCATCCCAGTTCTTCTAAACAGGTCCAGAATCCGACCACTTCCCATCACCTCCATGCCTCCTACCCTGGTCCAAGCCACGGCCACATCTCGCCTGGACTGTTGTAACAGCCTGACTGGTCTCCCCATTTCCACTTCTGCCTCCTCTTTCAATATATTCTCAGTGGTTCAGCCACAGTGATCCTTTCAGAATATATCAGATCATGTCACTCCTCTGGTCAAAATCGTATGACGGCTGCCCACCTCAGCCAGAATAAAAAAGCTAGTCTATCCAATGACCTACAGAGCCCAACACAATTCACCCTACTCCCCCTGTCCTCGTCTCCAGTGTTCTCCCCACCTGCTTCTCTCCTGCACCTCCGCCTTGCTGTTCCGAACAAGGCAGACATGCTCCAGCCTCAGAGCTTTCTCTGCAGTGACAGCCCCCTCCCTCTGGAGCGCTCTTCTCAGTCACATGGACATGGCTCGCCACCTTGCCTCCTCGAGGTCTCTGCTCACAGGTCGCCTTACTGACGTGTCCTCTGAGCTCCAGCAGGCAAACTGCAATCCCCTCATTTCCTATCCCCATTCCCAGGCCTATTTCACTCCTTAGCCCCACCATATAATAAACATTTTCCTATTTTCTTGTTTGTTTCTTCTTCTTCTTATTTTTTTCCTTCAGTAGAATGTGAACTGTGTGAGGGCTGGGATTTTTGTCTAGTTTGTTTAGTGCTGTATCTCCAGCAACTAGAAAAGGCCTATCAGACAGATCTTTCATCTCTATTTGTTGAACGAATGATCAGAGATAAAAGGGCTATCTTAGCACTACAAGCAGGATTTCTAGGGCACACCGCTCAGCTTAAGAACCACTTCACCACGGCCTTGCTTGCTCATCTCTGTGTCCCCAGAGCCTGGCATGCTGCCCGAGAGAAAAGACACTGAGTGGCCGCCCCACAGGGGAGGCCCTGCATGAAGCAAAGATGGAAACAAGAGCCAGGCCCGCACCAGACCGCGCTTGAGCGCAGAGCACTTACCCCATTCCCTGCTTGAAAGCTTCAATCAACTCGTTCTTTTTATCCTGATCTTCTACCCAATACACACTTGGAATTACGAACTCTGATATCACGCGGCACTCTGGACAAGACCTGAAGAAAGAGTCAGCTTAGTAAGGGAGAGATTCAGCTACAAATCCTGTGCACACTCCACCACTAAACCTTGTGCTCAAATGCAGGACCGCTCCAGGTGTTTGATTCCCACCCTGGAATTCTAAAAGGTACAAACGCAATCCTCTAACCTAATTTACTGTTGAAACATGTTCTTCTCAACAATAAAAAAGACAACCTAATTTTAAAATGGGGCAAGGATTTGAGTAGGCATTTCTCCAAAATGGCCAATAAGCACAGAAAAAGATGTTCAGTACCATTAGTTATCAGGGAAATGCAAATCAAAACCACACTAAGGTATCACTTCACACCTGCAAGGATGGCTAACATCAGAAATCAAGACCAACTAAGTGCTGGCAAGAATGCGGAGAAACTGGAATCCTCCTATGTTGCTGATGGGGATGTAAAATGGTCCAGCCACTATGGATGGCACTCTGGCAGTTTCTCAAAATTTTAAACACAGAGTTCCCATATGCCCAGCAACTCCACTCCTAAGGGTATACCCAAAAGTTCTGAAAATAGTATTCAAACAAATACACAAATGTTCATAGGTACACTAGCCATAATAGCCAAAAGGTGGAAACAACCCAAATGTCCATCAACTGATGAATGCATAAACAAAATGTGGTCTAGCCATACAATGGAATATTATTTATAGTCACTAAAAAAGAATGAAGGGGCTTCCCCGGTGGCGCAGTGGTTGAGAGTCCACCTGCCGATGCAGGGGACACGGGTTCGTGCCCTGGTCTGGGAAGATCCCACATGCCGCAGAGCGGCTGGGCCCGTGAGCCATGGCCGCTGAGCCTGCACGTCCGGAGCCTGTGCTCCGCAACGGGAGAGGCCACAACAGTGAGAGGCCTGCGTACCGCAAAAAAAAAACAAAAAAAGAATGGAGTACTGATCCATGCTACAATATGGATGAACTCTGAAAACATGCTGAGTGAAAGAAGCCAGACACAAAGGCCACAATATTGTATGATTCCATTTATATGAAATGTCCAGAACAGGTAAATTTATAGAGAAAGAGGAGATTAGTGGTTGCCAGGGGCTGGAAAGAGGGATGAACAGGCAGTGGCTGTAGGTAGAGGTTTCTTTTTAAGATGATGAAAATGTCCTAAAATTAGACTATAGTAACAACAGCTGCACAACTAAGAATATATATTAAAAAAAAAAAAACCCTGAATAGTATTTTTTTTTTGCGGTACGCGGCCCTCTCACTGTTGTGGCCTCTCCCGTTGCGGAGCACAGGCTCCGGATGCGCAGGCTCAGCGGCCATGGCTCATGGGCCTAGCCGCTCCGCGGCATGTGGGATCTTCCCAGACCGGGGCACGAACCCGTGTCCCCTGCTTCAGCAGGCGGACTCTCAACCACTGTGCCACCAGGGAAGCCCTGAATTGTACATTTTTATCTCAATAAAGCTGTTATTTTACCACACGAATGTGTGACTTCGGGCAAGTTACCTGACCTCACCATACCTGAGTTTCCCTATACATAAAATGAGGATGATGATCAGAGAGTCTCTGAGAGAATTACGACTTAATGTATGTGAAGTTTCTGACAGTACACAGCACGCGGTAACTTCTCACTATGACTTAGCTTTTCTGCCACCCCACTGCGGAATTTAAGAATCCTATGATGTTATGTGTCAGTTATCTCTCAATAAAGCTGGGGGATAAAACCCTGTGTTGGCTCACTGAGTACATCCCATGTATCAGACATTATGTGAAATGTGTTACATGCACTATTCCATTTAGTCCTCAAGCCCTACGTTACAGATTAAAGAAAAAAAGGCAATCGGCCTACGGGCGGACCACCAGTAACTGTGCCAGAGGCAAATGGGCCTTCTCACACAGAGGATCCCTGCTGAGTGTCCCCCCAACACCCTAAATGCCTGGCAGGAATTGTCACCTGCGTTTTAAAAGAAAAGGCAGTTGGGCTCAGGAAGGGTCTGTGACTTGCTCAAGTCCTTGCTCAAGGACTCACCACTCACCTGTGGAGGACAAGGGAAGGCTTCCCTGCGGATGGAAGAAAATCCCAAATCAAACCTTCTCCCAGACTCTATAGGTAAGACCCCTACTACACTTACTTGATGATTGGGTTCTCAAACTGCTTGGCACACCTCCACTGCCGGATGCAGGACAGGCAATACGTGTGGTTGCAGTTGGAAAGGATCCCGAACCTCCGCTCTGAGGCTGACGCTTTCTCGAGGATAACCTCCATGCAGATGCTGCACACTTTGTCCTGACTCGCCTGGAAGGCAAAGGCCTTCTCCATCTCGTGTTCGAATGCTGACATGCAGATCTGAAGTACAGGGAGCGGGGAAGGAAACCTTTGGTTCTGGGCTGGGGAGTGGTGAGAGCCCAGAATGACTGCCAGCCACACAGTACAACCAGGATCGGGAAGGAACGGGGACTGTGGCTGCTTCAGGCAGGCCTGGCCATGCCCTGCATTCGGGACACAAAGCTCTCTAAAGACCACCACTGGCTCGCCCCACTGCCTGTCCGGCACTGCTCCACGGTCACTTCCAATTTAAAGCCGAGACCAGAGGCCCAAGAAGATTAGAGGGCCACTGTGGGGTCAAGGAGGTCCCAAAGACTGGGACCCTGGTCTCCTTGCCCCTCTGAGTACCGCCTTTCCCAACACCAACACCGTTAATGCCAAATAACCCTTAATCTAAAACATCAGGCTGACAGGCCAGGGTCAGAGGTCAGCAGCATCTCTTCTTCCTACGAGAACCAGTTACTGAACGAATCCCTTCACTCAGGAGGCAGGTGAACAGAGCATGTCCACTGCGCAGCACCACGCATCAGGCACCAGAATCAATGTAAAGGACCTAGGACCCAGGCCCTCGCACAGTGGATGCACACATGAGCCGAACCCGCAGCACAGCACCCGGATGTCATGTCCCTGGGGAGGAGGGAAGTGCTAACCCGTGCTCACCTGAACACCCCCCGGGGGACAGACAACCTCCACAACCCTGTGCTGAGCAGAAGCCCGCACAAACACGGGAGCCTAATGACCTGCAAGGTCCCTTCCGACACTGAACTCCTCAAATTCTCCAGAACTTGGCCTGGCTGGCCAGGTACAAAATGCAGGTATTACTGGCAGAAAAATGCTTACAGAAATACCGATTTTGTCACTTAGTGCACTTCAAATTCCTTAAAAAGAGTTCCCATAAAGGCTTGCAACTGTACCTTCTCGTGAGCTTTCCTTTGCTCTGGGTCGAAGGGGTGCAGGACTTGTAACCTACAGATTTCACACACTTCCCCATGCAGGTAGACACAAGCATCCCCAAATCGGCACTCCCCGGCAGCTGCGTAGGGGCACAGCTGCTGCTCGCTGCTGTAGGAGCTGCTAGCTTCCAAGCTATTGAGACCACTCCTGATCGCTTCTAGGTAGGAAAGCGGCTTCAGCTCCGGGCTGTTCTGCAGGTCACTGCAGCCTCCGGGATTACTCACCACACTTGGGCAAGTCTTTTCTTCAGCCATGCCAGAGAGATCTTAAAATAAAACACAGCACGCGCACGCACACACACACACACACACACACACACACACACACACACACACATGAAAACTGGCCCAATTCTGGTAAGCAATCAGTCAAAGCCTGACAAACTAACCCTGACTTTGGGAATTCCACTCTTGGGATGTATGGAAAAAACAGGCCAAGAGGGGAAAAATAAAAGAAAAAATGTTCAGTGATATTACTTAGAACCATAATGAAAACAAAAAAACATAATTGGCAACATAGGGTAATAGCAAAGCAGACCATGATATATTTATATAAAATAACACTAAAGTCCTTTTTAAAAATGCCAAGTATGGAAATCTCAACACATGGACCAGTTACACTTAAAAAAAATTTTTTTAAAGAAAACAAAGTATAAGTCAAAAGGAATTCAGAATGAGGTCAATAGAATACAGTGGTTTCCTTTTTACCAGTAAAGTTACCAATCATTTTAAAGTGAAGGAGAATGAAAATCTGGAGCAAGTCTCTGGGTCCTGAGGCCAGAGTCAAACTGTCCTTCGGCCACCCACCTGCTTCTCACATGGGAGCTGCTGCCTACCCATCATGCTTCTAACATTTTCCGAGGGGATATATCTGACGGGATGGATTTATTGTTTGCTTAGGATGGGATCTGCCTGTCTTATGCTGAACAATTTCCAGAAGTAGAAACCCCTTCACCTGGTGAGGACCAGCCAATAAAAACAACTACGATTTGTAGCCTTCTACCCACGCAAACCCTGCTCCAGGGTACAGATCACTCCCCAAACCTGAATATGCTATTCTATTTCCAAAGGTGGAACTGGCTCAGCCTAAGAACTAAGACTATGAACTGACCAAGAAGACAAACAGTGAAACGTGCTCTTCAACAAAACCTGTAGCTTTGAAATGAACAGCTTGGTGCTTCTCAGAGTTGGGCAACCACGCTATGCAGATGACAGTTACATGGTGACAAAAAGGCCACCTTCAATGTTTTGCCAGGCAAACCTGGCGCTCTGCCCCACCACGGACACGACACCTAATGCGTCATCTGAATGCTCTGCAGCCAGATGAAGCCTGTTCTCAGGACTGTTCTGGGTGTGAGGTTAGGAGCCCCCTTGACAAGAGAAGGCCAAGGAAAGCAAGAGTGCTGTTCAAAAAGGCAACAGAAGGATTCTGCTCACTCACTTCGGTCTCTAAGTACCAATGTCCTCTTTTCACGTTTCCCAGGCTCGTGTAAGTTAGTTTTCACGACTGATGCAGTGAGGTCGGAAGGAGGGTGAGGACTGTGGAAACCCAGGGAGGGCACCCCATGGGGAACAGTGCCCATGGCCCCACCAGCTGCAGCAGAGGGCCTCGTGTGATCGTATCTGAACAAAACACACAGCAGATGCATTACGGACACACCACACGCACATGCCTCCCGCATTCCCCAGACCTGGAACATCCCTCCTTCTGCTCCATCTGTAGACGTGGACAATGAGACAATCGTTTCCTGTATTTTAACTGATAAAAGTCTTATCAATTAGTAAGAATTACCTGGCAATTCAGAGTGAGTAGTACACTGCTCTCTATCACCTCCACTTAAGTGTCCTGTGGGACTTGAGTGGGACAGATGTACTGCCCAGACCACACAAAGAGAGCCCGATGGTTCCGGAG
The DNA here is from genome assembly GCF_000442215.2 of Lipotes vexillifer. Classification (NCBI taxonomy): domain Eukaryota; kingdom Metazoa; phylum Chordata; class Mammalia; order Artiodactyla; family Lipotidae; genus Lipotes; species Lipotes vexillifer. Next base: position 276,038 of record NW_006788335.1, on the reverse strand, counting down.
ATGCTGACTGACTGGCTTCTCCTGGACTGTCTCTTGGGGGCGCCCACTGGCAGGGGGAGGGCAGAGTGGGCCAACTTCCCACATCCCAGGCAGCACAGAGGAAGGACTGAAGGGAGCTCTGCAGCCCAGGAAAGCAGATCAGCCCTTCACTACAACAGCACAGGAACAGGTTTTGGAATGTTCTGTCTAGAAGTTACAAAACTTGCCTACAGATGTCGGTAAAAAAGGATGATTCTACATATGCTCATAAATGTTCACTGCACTCATAGCAAAACACTGGAAGCCCCTTAAGTATCTAATACAGGGATAGTTAATAAAATGATGGTATGTCAACATTATGAAGAATTATAAAATTACAGGTAAGACATAAAGCAGCAGCACTGGAAGGAGCTTATGACATGTTAAAAAAAGGCAAGATAGAAAATCTTATGTATACCATGAGGGCACATTTATAACTACAGACTCATAAGAATAGGCGTGAAAAGTGACTTTGAAAAATTAAAATTTTTATGGTACTAAATTTGAGGTTTCAAAATTATTTCTGTAACATTACTTTTAAACTAAAGTTTTCCCATCATCAAGACCCAGGATTTACGTCCATGACGGTAGTGAACTGAGTGTAACAGCCGGCGACAGAAGCGGGTTCTTGCCTGCAACGAGTTCCGTAGGCGCAGCAGCCCTTCTGGTAGTATTTGCAGACGGTAGATGGCTTGCTGTTTGCCAAGTCATGTGAGAACAGGCACTGGTTTCCTTCCCGACACACACCATGCATAAAATACCTGATGAGACAAGCAGAGGCATAAAACTTTTTGTTGTTGTTGTGGTACGCGGGCCTCTCACTGTTGTGGCCTCTCCTGCTGCGGTGGAGCACAGGCTCCGGACGCGCAGGCTCAGCGGCCATGGCTCACGGGCCCAGCTGCTCTGCGGCATGTGGGATCTTCCCGGACCGCGGCACGAACCCACGTCCCCTGCATCGGCAGGCGGACTCTCAACCACTGCGCCACCAGGGAAGCCCAACAATAGCCTTTTTAAGAGTGGCAATCCTTGAGAGTAAGTCATATGGTGTTTTGTGTTTTTTTTAACACCTTTATTGGAGTATAAATGCTTTACAATGCTGTGTTAGTTTCTGCTTTTTAACAAAGTGAATCAGTTATACATATACATATATCCCCATATCCCCTCCCTCTTGCGTCTCCCTCCCACCCTCCCTATCCCACCCCTCTAGGTGGTCACAAAGCACCGAGATGATCTCCCTGTGCTATGCGGCTGCTTCCCACTAGCTATCTATTTTACATTTGGTAGTGTATATATGTCCACGCCACTCTCTCACTTTGTCCCAGCTTACCCTTCCCCCGTGGTAATTTCTTATTTTTGTTGATCTGTACTTTCTAGTATTTCTACCATGAACATATACTGCTTTTGTAATAGTAAATGGTTGCTTTAGTTTTAAAAGATTATGAAGGGCTTCCCTGGTGGCGCAGTGGTTAAGAATCCGCCTGCCAATGCAGGGGACACCGGTTCGAGCCCTGGTCCAAGAATATCCCACATGCCACGGAGCAACTAAGCCCGTGCGCCACAACTACTGAGCCTGCGCTCTAGAGCCTGCGAGCCACAACTACTGAGCCTGCAAGCCACCTACTGAAGCCTGCGTGCCTAGAGCCCGTGCTCCGCAGCGAGAAGCCACTGCAATGAGAAGCCTGCGCACTGCAATGAAGGGTAGCCCCCGCTCGCCGCAACTAGAGAAAAGCCTGCACATAGCGACAAAGACCCAACGCAGCCAAAAATAAATAAATTTTTTTAAAAATAAATAAATTTATTAAAAAAAAATTACAAGGGCTTCCCTGGTGGTGCAGTAGTTGAGAGTCCGCCTACCGATGCAGGGGACACGGGTTTGTGCCCCGGTCTGGGAAGATCCCACATGCTGCGGAGCGGCTGCGCCCGTGAGCCATGACTGCTGGGCCTGCAAACAGACTCCCAACAGTGGTTTTGTAAGTCAACAATCAAGATTTCGATATCAAACAAAAAAAAAAAAAAAAAAAAAATTACGATAAGTATCGAATACCGGAGAGAATATGGTTTAAAAAACCCCATAAATGCTCAGTACAATACCTATCTCACAGTGGGTACCCCCAAAGTTCAGTTCTTATTAGTTTAGGAAAAAAATGCTGCCGGTTAAGCTGACAGTTAGTTACAAGAGGGACCTGGGCCTTATCACGACGCACGCATAGGGCTGAGGAGTCACAGTCCATGAACCGAGGCAGAGAGAAGGGGGCGCTGGCCCAGGGGCCGCCTAGCCAAGCAGTCTACAGAATGCCCGGGTGCCAATGGGTGGGAGGAGTATGTGCCAGAAACACAGAAAGGCAGGGAAGCGAGGCCCCACGAGGGTGCGACAGGCCTGCTGAGACAGATGGAGGATCAGGCCTGACTGGGGCAGCTGGAATAGTGATGAGTGCACCTCCCAATAAGGGACAAGTCAAGCCCTGAGACACACTAAACCCCCTCCCTAGGCCTCTTGCAGAAAGGCCACTGGAGCTGCAGGGCGAAGACAGACTGGAGGGGCTGGAAGTGTAGGTGAGAGGAGCCTGTCAGGAGGCTGCTCTGTAAAGGGGCTTTATCTGTGAATCCATGTTTTAACTTAAAAAATATACTATAGAAAGTCTCAAATATATACAAAAGCAGACAGTGGTAGGGTAACTCCCAAGATGTTTCCACACCAGCTTTCACCTTATCAACTCCCAAGCACTCTGGTTTCACCCATCTCTCCCCTCTCCCGTATGGCTGTGACAGTTTATCCTTTTAGAGAGGGATAACACATACCTCTTGAATGAAGACTTCGGAGCAAGGAGGGCCCTCCCTCCCTCTGAACAAGTATGTTATCAGAAATATATGAAATGAGGAAAAATACAACAACCCCAACAAGCAGTACCATCAGTACTCTGTCTAGCACTTTTACTTCTTTATCTCACTTAATCCTGATACTACTATGAGGAATATTAGCTCTACACCAGACAGGAAAGCTGAGGCTCAGAGATGCAGACAGGAAAGCTGAGGCTCAGAGAGGTGTGATGACTTAGAGAAGATCTAATTGCTGAGTAGGGGACCCCAGCTCCGGTCTTCCCAAGACAGCCCTGACCTTTTCCCACCAAAAACTGATTTTCCTGTCAGTCTGCCTCTGTCCGTACCGTGGCCCCTTTCTACAACACTGTACCCCATCTTTCACTGTACTTAACTGTGATAACCCACCTTCCTTCATGACTAGCACGAGTCCTGGCTGTACCAAGAAACCTTCCCACCGCTCCAGCCCACAGTGTGCTTTCCTGGCAGTGCGCTGGTTTAGGCTTTCCTCCACGGTATAGTGCTTCCCAACTTGGCGCCCCTGACCCGAGAGAGCTGGGGCTCTTGAACACATGGTTGGGAACATCCGGTTAACACCATACACAAAAATAAACTTGAAATGGATTAAAGACGTAAATTTAAGACTGGAAACCATAAAACTCCTAGAGGAAAACATAGGCTGAACGCTCTCTGACATCAATCGTAGCAATATTTTTTTGGATCTGTCCCCTAAAGCAAAGGAAATAAAATAAAAAATAAACAAACTAAACATAAAAGCTTTTGCACAGCAAAGGAAACCATCGACAAAATGAAAAGACAACCTACTGAAGGGGAGAAAATATTTGCAAATGATTTGGTAAGGGGTTAATATCCAAAATATGCAAACAGCTCATACAACTCAACATCAAAAAAAACCAAACCACCTGATTAAAAAAGATGGGCAGAAAACCTGAGTAGACATTTTTCCAAAGAGGACATATGCAGCTGTCCAACAGGCACATGAAAAGATGCTCAACATCACTAATCATCAGAGAAATGCAAATCAAAACCACAGTGACAGATCACTTCACACCAGTCAGAATAGCTATCATAAAAAAGAACACAAATAACAAATGTTGGTGAGGGTGTAGAGAAAAGGGAACCCTCCCACACTGTTGGTGGAAATGTAGATTGGTGCAGCCACTGTGGAAAACAGTACATATGTTTCCTAACTAACTAAAAAGAACCACCATATGACCCACCAATTCCACTCCTGGGTATATAAGAAAACCTCCAAACCACTAATTTGAAAAGATACATGCAAAACACTAATCTGAAAAGATGCACGCACCCCAATGTTCACAGCAATATTATTTACAATTTCCAAGATGTGGAAGCAACCTAAATGTCCATCAACAGAGGAATGGATAAAGAAGATGTGGTATACGTATATACAACGGACTACTACTCAGCCAGAAAAAAGAATGAAATCTTGCCATCTGGAGCAACACAGATGAACTTGGAGGGCATTATGCTAAAGAAAACAAGTCAGACAAATACTGTATGTTATCACTTATATGTGGAATCTAAAAAATATAACAAACTAGTGAATGTAACAAAAAAGAAGCACACTCACAGATACAGAGAACACTAGTGGTTACCAGTAGGAAGAGGGAAGGGGGGAGGGGCAATATAGGGGTAGGGAGTTAAGTAGAACAAGCTATTAGGTATAAAATGAGCTACAAGGATATACTGTATGACATGGGGAATATAGCCCATATTCTATAATAAATATAAATGGAGTATAATCTTTAACAACTGTGAATCACTATATTGGACACCTGTAACTTACATAATATTGTACATCAAGTATACATCAAGGGGGGGAAAAAAAAGCCTGGAAATAACTTGAGGAAGACGCAGCTGGAACATCACCAAATGCGACTGAACACAGAAAGCCTAAACCTAACCAATTATGTGGTTCTGCCTGGAACTGGAGAACGACTGACAACATTCAAACGATGGGAAAGGGAGTGGACTCTAAGGAAGGTCAGAAGGCCCGGACTGTCCTTCCCAGAGAAAGGGTACCAGAGAACACAGGTGGCAATTCATGCTGCACCTCAGCCCTACAATGGGCCTGGGAGGCTGCTGAGCTGGAGGCCACAAGTTTTAAGCCCTTCCATCCCTCCTTGCTCCCTAAGCACACTTCTAACTTTCTCCACCTGTCTATCTCCCCAAAAGCAGAAGTGCTGACCAGGCCCACCTGACAGTTTCTTTTCTCCTGGGAAATGTTAAAAGGGTATTCTACTTTGTATGTCAGTGTCTACTGAGTTTGGGTAGCATAAGCCATCTCTAAATACACCAACAGAATCAAATTTCTGAGCCTACAAAGATGACTGGACCTGTGATGTAAGTGACTATACTAAAGGTGGCGTCCTATAGGGTCTCTTCTAGGTGGTCAGTTATGCTTTTCCCAGGCAACACCCCCTGGGAGTCTTCCACTAAATCAGAGATTGTGTAGTAACTTGCTATAAGGCTGCTGTAGATTTACTTAAAAAGAAAGAAAAAAGGCTCAGAATCTGGCAAACGAAGGGTATTCTTGTTAGAAACTTAAAAAAAAAAAGGCCTATATGAAAAGAATCTTGTCACAATACTGATTTTAAAAGTATGCAGAAGAGTTAATAGAGCAGGTCTGAGCCTGCTTACAGCACCTGGGACTTGGCGGGTAAA
>NW_006788335.1:239599-270462 GCF_000442215.2 Lipotes vexillifer | reverse complement strand
CCTACACTGATATAAACTGTCTCTAAGTGATCAAAGTGGCTCACTGTGCCTATACTCTGTACAGTGTGGTTTACGCTGAACATCTGCTTTCCTTCTGGGAGCCTGGTTTGGGTACATGCTGGGCAGAGGGTGACCGTCCAGGGCACTGGATCTCTAGTGGGCTTCCCTGGGCACATGCTGCTGCTGCATCTCTGCTGCGGGAGAAAGAGTGCGCTGTGACCCTTTATGGGAGGAAGTGAGGGCAGGAGGCCTGCACATGGGCCCCTCCAGATGCCGCCTGAGCCCTTCTCCCTTGTGATCCATCGGTGACTCCTCACTACTCACTGTGATAAATCTTAGCCTTGAGTATGACGATGCGCTAAGTCCCATGGGTCATTCTAGCCGATCACTAGCTGTAGGGGTGGTCTGGGGATCCTGGACACGAAAGTTTATTACGCTTCTAAGCAGTTTGGTAATTCTTCTTGAGAAATGCTACTCAACACAGTGACATTATTCCAATCATCCTCAAGTATGGTAATCTTTGAAGGTATAAAAGTAAAAAAATAAAGAAAATCAGTGCCAAGAGCCAAATCCGATGATCAGGATTAGTAAACTCACAAAGAGTGGACGAGAACAGGTTCACAGAAGAGAGATCTAACAAATGCTTCATTGATAATTGCTTCTGGAGAACTAGACAAGATTTCCTGCAAGAATCAGGGTAAGAGACCACCAGAGCTCCTCTACCAGATACTACCTGTTAACCCGGCATGCAAGAGGAAGTCCTATTCAGAAAACTTGCCTTCCAAATTGCACTATCTTTCCCATCAAAAATCCAAAATATTTAACCACCGCCTAAAGCTTCTAGTTTTGTCACCTATAAGCTGGTGACTTCCCCGCAAAGCCATTTCACTTCTGTAAGTGACTGAGCTGAAATTTTAAGAGGTTTAAAAATAACTTCTAGGCCACCATCACTGCCTTCAACAAAGGTGGGTGTGAAACAAGTGTCATAAGAGGTGGAGCCAGCCAGTCCTATTTTTGTAGCATATGTCACCATTTCCACTCCCCAGTGACAAACACAAAACTTCCCTGAGCGCATCCTGCCTGTCCTTCGGGGCATCTCTGTCATCCACTTATAGCGACTTCTCAGCACCTAGGTTATACTAAGCTTAATCCAGGCCTTTTTCATGTTACACCCTGTAATAAATTTCCAACTGCTCACCCTTCCCTATGGCCAAACCATCCCTTACATCTTCCTAGAGAGAAGACTGAGACATGAGCTGGGGAGGAGTGTGGGCTGTTGCTAGTATGACGGGGGAAGTGCATGGCTGGAGACTCAGAGCAGGGAGATTCTTTCTAGGGGACACTCCAAAGTCATCTGTTATCCTGGGTGACCCCAAAGACCGTTTCAGATGGTGCGGCTATTATATGCTGCAAAGGATATGAGGTTTACTACTGGCCACAGAACCACCAGCGGCTCTCGCTGTGCCTGACGGCTGAACCAAACAGAATCAATCTGGTTTCTTGCAGGTCTTTCAATGGTGCCTGCCTCTAGCAAAACACTTTTGCAAATCGTTCCCAGGTATATGGGTAATTTGCATTCTCAGTGTCACCTTCCTTTATGTTTTCGCACATAATTTCACAGACTTAAATTTTATGGCTGTGACAAAAGATCCATCAAGGGGGAACACAGCTAATGCGAGGCATGGTAGTAGGCTTGAAATAACTGATAAGGTGGGGATGAAATAAAGTACAGTGTAGTGGTTAAATGAAGACTCTGAGGTCAGAGCTTCCTGTGACCTTGAGCAAATTAATTAAATCTCCAAACCTGTTTCCCCAACATCTATAATATGATATAGCTGCACTTCACAGACTGCACGTCAGTGCTCAGCCTAACACACCATAAATGCTCTTAGGATGGTAAGTCGTTATCCAATCTCTTAACCAACGCTGCTGGTTAGGCATTACTACCCCAATTTTACAGATAAAGAGACTGTGATACCAGAATCAGAATCCAGAACTGCCCAAGTCTGGAGCTCAAGCTCTTCCTACCACTCACTGGCCACAAGATGCCCCATATTTTGTGACTTTCAATGAGTCAAAAGCCCTAGGCCAGACTCTCAGGAAACTGTAATTCTAGGTCTTGTACTACTGATTATAAAACAAAGGGACCTCTATCACATTGAGGAGGAGGACAAACAAACTGGTTACCAAGCAATAATAAAGGCCTGCACCAGGGCTTTGAAAACAGACTGGAAGACATAGGGAGGTGGTTTGGAAAAAGAATCAGCAAAAAAGGATCCCCAGATTGAAATTCTGGATAGAGCGGAATGTCAAGAAATCAGGGGAGCTGACTGATAGCACAACTGTGTGAGGGGCCATTCTTGCATTCCAGGCAATAAATATGGAGTGTCTTTGTCATTACGTCTGGGAATCCTAGCATTTCACAACCATCTCTCTGAGAGAAATAATTCGTATTAGAATGGAAGCAAAACAAACTCCCTGTCCAGCTGACATTCAGAATAAGCAAGTATATCACACCCCACAGCAAGGAAAACAAACCAAAAAACAGTTTGCACCCTGACATAAACCAAAAACAGCAGACCACCCAGTTTAGATCTGGTCCCCCAAATAAATCACACCTGGATCATTTCATGTAAGTTACCAATGTGTGGAGATATGACTTCAGTGAATAAGATAATCAACTGAGAAAAGCTTTCCCATCACGAGCACACTAACGTAAACCTGGTAGTCTTGGTAATATGGTCGTTCTTCCTCTTTAAATATGTGTTCTGTTTTTTATTTGGCGAGGCAGCCCTTGTGAGGCCCAACTCCTTCACATCTCTTTGCAAGTAACCTTTATTTTCCTTATGGTTTTGGCTGAGTTTTCCTTTCATATGACCATATTAAAAGCTTTGAAAATTCCTGTAGTAAAGAAACTTTAACTTAGCATTTCCGAAACTTATCTGGGAGCCATAGGGCCTACAAGAGCATAACTTCTGGTGCCACACATCTGCCACCTGGAAGCTGAATAACCTTGGCAAGTCACTTCAATGCCGAGGCTTGGTTTTATGATCTGTGGAATGGTGCATGTTGCTGGATTACATGCGACACGGCTGTAAAGAACCTCAAAGAGCACCCAGCACACTGCGAACCCCTGCAACGAGCAACAGTTAGTACTTAAACAGAAGTGATCCATTCCCAACGTTCCAACCCACTCTAGCTTCTCTGCACCAACTTCCTGCAGGACACCCCTATTTGAGAAAAACAGAACTAAAGCTTTTAGGTCAGGCCATCTCCTACTATAGAAGGAGAAAACCCAAGATGATCCTGATTTACATTTTCGTTCCTACAGTTAGATGTGAATTAGGGGCAAGGTTCAAGCCTGAGCATAAGGTTTCCTCATCTGTAAAATTAGATTACCACACAGAGTTAAGATTCAATTACAAAGCATCATATAAACGTGCACCGTTACGTGGCCGCATCTTAGGAGCAGTAACCAAAATTTGCTACACAGTCCACAATGACTAAGAATATTACTCCAACAGGGGGAACTTTATACAAATAAAAATAAACATACACAGAGGTCTTCACAAAAGACCTTCTATTACAAATAACCTAGTAAAACTCTTTTCTACAGACACTTACGTGCAAGTTTCTGACAACTGCTAAATATACGTCACCTAGGCCTTACATAAACTGGCTGAACAGTCAACTTTTTACATTACGCTGTCTCAACTATACATACTAACGAAAAAAAGTAACAACACAGATGATAATTAAATAAACTGCTCATTACACAATCAAACCATACAACTGTGGGCTGGTTTTCTCCCCCCTAATCAATGTTTCCCACACAGACTTAACTGAAACCAATTATTAAAAGAAAAATTGTACTTTCCAGGTCCAATAAGACTAGGTAGGATCCCAGTACCTTCAAGCCACACGCTTAGCAAGGAATGAGGGTGTTACTCATCAAGTTATTTGTATTTAACAGGAGCAGTGCAGCCACCCGGCTCTGAATTTTCTACAACCAGCCACCCATTAATGTTGTACTTCTCCACGGAAATGGGTCTCTCAGTAAGATGAGAATCTCAACCTCCGTTAGCCTGAGTTTCCTGCACTGCAAAACAGGAATAACGTCTGCCTAGTAGTGAAGACTGGTGACGAGTATAAATGACTTGGGAATATGCGGGGCAATGAACAAACTTCCAGTAAATGCTATTTTCCACACAGCAATTCTTAACTCGCTAACTCTGCAAGTTTACGCTGCATCGGAATTCTCCAAACTCTTAGGAAACCAAGGCCGCTTTCGGGGCCCCAGCTTCTTTGAGGCCCTCACCGACGATTAACAGCCTACACCTGCGTGGTATCTCCATCTGTAAACCACCTCCTGGTGCCCCTTTACTCAACTCCAAATCACCTTTTCCAGCTAAACCCTCCTGGCCCGGCCCCCAGGACCCCACCAGCACTCCTTTCTTCCAGCCGCCCGCGCTGGCTTCGTCCGGATGTCGCCACGAGGCTCGGCCACGCACCGCCGGGTCCCAGGCTCCTGCCGCCGGGCCCCAGGCTTCGGCCGCCGCGCCCGCCTCGCCTGCGGAAGCCGGACCCCGAACCGGGAGCCACTTTCCACGACCCCGCTCCGGCTTGTTTCCCTGACGAAGGACTGGGGCGCATCCGGGGAAGGACCTGCGGGGCCGCGCACTGACCTGCAAGTGACCTGCTTGGTGCTCATGGCGGTCGGGTGGAAGGGCCGCCGTCCCGCCGCAGCCTCTCGCTCTCGTCGCCGCCTAGGCCTCGGCCCTGCCCATCCCGCGCGGCCGCGTCACGCCGGCGCACGCCATCGTCCCCGTGCGGCACCTTTGTAGCGCCGGCAGCAAACCTCGCCGCCGTCACAATTGGTTCCGCCCCAGGGGTGAGGCTGGGCCGACCCTCAATCTCGGGCACTCCTAATCCGGCATTTTCAAACCTCCTAGGCGGGTCCTGGCTAGCCTCCCATTCCTGCAGGTTTTATTCCGGGTGCCGACTATTAGTTCCTATGGGTCTGCCCCTTTCTCCAACTGCATTTCTTAGCGGCTTCTCACGGCCTAGAATTACCGCACCCCTCCCGAGGCCAAGCTCCCGAGGCCAAGCTCCCGCCTCCCCGCTGCGCACCTTAATCCCAAATACTCCTACCCACCCAAACCCTCCCCAGGCGCCTTTCTCAGACCCGGCCTCAGCTGTCCCCGCCAAGCCTCGCCTCCCACTTAAGGAATCCCTTAGCCCTCTCCTGGGCAAAATCCAAAGATTTGGCTCTTCTTCAAAATCTCCATTTCCACCCCAAGTTTTAGACCTCATTTTCTTTCCTGGCGTTCCTCAACTGTTCATCTTCCATTTCCTCTGGTGGAAACCCCAAAAAACATTCGTGACACTTTCCTCTGGTTGACTACATCCTGCAGATCTGCTTCCACACCCGTCTCCAAAGCGTCCCTCTTGTCTCCATTTCCACTGTAATGGTTCCTGTCTAAGCAAGTGGCACTCCTTGCCTGGGCCCATGCACTGGCCTCTTAACTGGTCTTCTGGCTTCTGTTCCTGCCCTTTTCTAGTCTGTCACACAAAACCTGTTTTTAAAAAAATAATAATAATTAATTTTACCTTATTTATTTTTGGCTGCATTGGGACTTTGTTGCTGCACGCGGGCTTGCTCTAGTTGCGGCGAGCGGGGGCTACTCTTCGTTGCGGTGCGTGGGCTTCCCATGCACCTCTTCTCTTCTCTTGTTGTGGAGCACAGGCTCTAGAGCGCAGGCTCAGTAGTTGTGGCGCACGGGCTTAGCTGCCCCGGGGCATGTGGGATCTTCCCGGACGAGGGCTCAAATCTGTGTCCCCTTCATTGGAAGGCGGATTCTTAACCACTGCGCCACCAGGGAAGCCCACAAAACCTGTTTTTAAAACATAAATTGGATCATGTCATTCACCTCTATTAACCTCTCAGTAGTTTCCCATTGCTTTTTTCAAAATTTATTTTTTAAATTGTAAAAACTTGAGATAATAGCAAACTACAGGGAAGTGCACAAAATACATATATACATGTGAATTTTTACGTATGTATACGCTCATGAAACCAGTAACTAGATCAATATAAAGAACTTTATCAACACTCCAGAGGGCTCCTTTATGCCACTGCCCAGTCAATACCTCCCAATTGTTCAATTCTTTGAACAACTGTTTCAATTTTTCTTGACTTTCATATAAATGAAATAATTCAGTATGTACTCTCGTCTTTCTTCTTTTGACCAACATTCCGTGAGATCTACCCATGTTGTTATACACAGCTGTATGTTGTTTTTACTTTGCTGTAAAAACATTGTCTTCTGATGAATGAGCATGGTATATACCTCTAATTACTTAGACCTTTTGAAATTTCTCTCAGAAACTTAGGAAGAATATTGGAAAATTTGTAGTTTTCAGTGTACAAGTCTTCAACAACTTTTATTAGATTTATTCCCAGGTACCTAGATGAGTTTTTTTGATACTGTTTTAAATGATATTTTTTTAAATGTCCTAATTGTTTGTTGCTTGCTCCATACTACACTCATGTATTAATTTTAATTGTTTGTTTTGTATTTTCTACACACACAATCATGCCATCAACAAATAATGACAGTTTCACTTTATTTTCAACCTTCATATCCTTTATTTCTTTTTCTTGTCTTGTTGCACTACTGAAAATCTCAGTGCAAGTGTAAATAGAAGTGGAAATAGTGGACACCTTGTCTTGTTCTTGAGTTCACGGAAAGTATTTAATATTTCATCATTAATTAAAATGTTAGCCCTAGAGTTTTTGAAACTATCCATTATCAAATTAAGGCAGTTTCTTTATCATTCTAGTTTTCTTAGAGTTTTTAATCATGAATATGTCTTGTTTTTTTAATCAAATCTGTTTTTCCCCCCCATCTATTGAGAAAACCATCTATTGAGAAAACCATGTCTTATCCTTTATTCGGTTACTGTGTTGAACTACGTTGATTGATTTTTGAATGTTAAACCAACCTCAGATTCCTTGGCTATACCCCCACTTGGCCATGATATATTATTCTTTCTATAAATCATCAGATTCTATTTGTTAATATTGTGTTTAGGAGTTTTGCATCCTTATTCATAAGACATATTGGTATGTAGTGTTCCTTTTTTGTAATGTCCATGTCAGGTTTTGTACCTCAGATGTGCTGGCCTCATAAAGTGAGTTTGGAAGTCTTCCCTCTTTTCTATTCCTTGGAAAAGTCTGTAATATAGCTATTAATTTTTTCCTTAAATATTTGGAAGAACATACCACTGAAGCCATCTCAGCCTGCAGATAACGTCATAAGAGTTTTTATTAAAGGTTTAATTCTGTATTACATATAGGGCTATTCAGATTTTATCTTCTATCAGGTTTGGGAAGCTTTTTATCCCCCAAGTAAATTAGTCCATTTCATCTAAGTTATGAAACATGGAGTTGTTAATAATATGTTCTTTAAAAAAATGATCTGTAATGGTGTCTCCTTTCATTACTGGTATTAATAATTGCTGTTTTATCTCTTTTTAAAATCCATTTTACTAGAAATTTATCAATGTTATTAATCTTTTCAATGGACAAGATTTTGGCTTTATTCATTTTCTCTATTGCACGTGTTTTTTTCCTAATTTCAGTGATTTCTGCTCATATCTTTACTATTTTCTCTTTCTATGTTCTTTGAATTCACATTGCTATTGTTTCTGGCTTCCTGAGATGGAAATTTAGATGACCAGTTTTCAAATGTTCTCCTTTTTTAAGTGTTTAAAGCTATAATTTTCCCTCTAAGTACATTTTAATTGGGTTCCACAAGTTTTTATGTCATATTTTCCTTATCCTTCAGTTCAAATATTTTCTAATTTCCATTCTTTGACGCGTATGTTATTTAGAAGTGTTCTGCTTAATTTCCAAACAACTGAGGACTTTCTAGTTATCTTTTCCTTACTGATTTCTAGTGTAATCCCATTGTGGAATTGTCTATTCTCCTTTTGGTTTGGTCAACATCTGATTTATATATTTTGAAGCTGTGTTTTAGGTTCAGACAAATTTAAGATTGCTTTAGCTTTTTTTTTGTTTCAACACATCACTAAGAAATGTCCTTCTTTGTGCTTAGTTGCACATGTTAATTAGGGCAGTGTTATATCAGTGAAAGAATGTGTTAGAATGTGTCTAGAAATTCTTTTAATTTAAAAGTGTACTTTGATATTAATATAATCATATCAGCTTTCTTTCAGATAGTCTTTGTATGGTATATCTTTTTCCATCCTTTTATTTTCAACTTACCTGGTATTTTTATATCTAAACTGTATCTCTTGTAAATGGCATATAGTTGATAAATTTTAAAATCCTACCTGATAATCTTTGTTTTGAATTGGATTATTTAGACCATTTACATTAAATGCAATACAGTTGGATTTAAATTTACCATCTTGCTATTAATTTTCCATTCATATCATCTGTTATTTATTCTCCTTTCTTGTATTCCTTTGGGTTAAGTATTTTCATTTATTCCATATTTTTCTTTATTGATTATACACTTTTTTTTTTTTTTTTGCAGTACGCAGGCCTCTCACTGTTCCGGCCTCTCCCGTTGCGGAGCACAGGCTCCGGACGCGCAGGCTCAGCGGCCAGGGCTCACAGGCCCAGCCGCTCCGCGGCATGTGGGATCTTCCCGGACCGGGGCACGAACCCATGTGCCCTGCATTGGCAGGCGGACTCTCAACCACTGTGCCACCAGGGAAGCCCTGATTATACACTTTTAATTATCATTTAAAAATTCTTTTTTTAAAAAATTTTTATTTATGTATTTATTTATTTTTGGCTGTGTTGGGTCTTCGTTTCTGTGCGTGGGCTTTCTCTAGTTGCGGCAACCAGGGGCCACTCTTCATCGCGGTGTGTGGGCCTCTCACTATCGCGGCCTCTCTTGTTGTGGAGCACAGGCTCCAGACGGGCAGGCTCAGTAGTTGTGGTGCACGGGCTTAGTGATCCACGGCATGTGGGATCTTCCCAGACCAGGACTCGAACCCGTGTCCCCTGCATTGGCAGGCAGATTCTCAACCACTGCGCCACCAGGGAAGCCCCTAAAAATTATTCTTTTATCGATTACCCTAGAGATTACAATATGCGTCTGTGAATTTACTAAAGCACTAGTGCCTTAAATTAGCACTAGTACCACTTCCTCAAGAATGCAAAAAAACCTATGTAAACTCCATTAAGTCTCCTATCCCATTTTGTACTATTGTTTTCATATATTTTACTTCTGCATATGTTTAAACCCAACAACATATTGTAATGAATGTTGTTTTAAAATGTGGTATTCTTCATTTCTTTCAACCATTCCATCTAGGATCATTTTTATTCAGCCAGAAGAACTCTTTTAGTATTTCTTATACTGAAGATCTTCCAACGATTAATTTTCTCAGCCTTTATTATATGAGGAAGTATTTGCTCCCATTTTAAAACATGCCTTTTACTTTAGAATAGTCTTAGATTTGCAGAAAAGTTGTGAAGATAGTAGAGACGTCCCATACACTCCACATCCAGTTTCTCCTATTATTAACATCTTGTATCAATATGGCAATGTATGTTGAAACACTAGTAGGTTATTATAAACCAAAGCCCATACTTTATTCGGATTTCATTAGTTTATACCTTTTTTTGTCCCGGGATCCCATCCAGGACACCACATTGCCTCTAGTCATCCTGTCTCCTTGGCGTCTCTTGGGATGGCAGTTTCTGAGAATCTCCTAAGTTTTGATGATCATGACAGCTCTGAGAAGTTCTGGTGAGATATTTTGCAGAACAGCCCTCAACTGGGATTTATCTCATGTTTTCCTCATGATCAGACTGGGATTATGGGTTTCGGGGGTGGGGGAAGAACTTGGAGCTAAAGTGCCATTCTCTTCACGTCATATTTGGATTAGACACACAAACTACTGAAACTGACTCAAGAAGTAGACAATATGAATAGACCTCTAACAAGAGACTGAATTACTAATCAAAAAACTTCCCACAAAGAAAATCCCCAAACCAATCGCCTCACTAGTGAATTCTATTAAACATTCAGAGAAGAATTAACACTAATCCTTTACAGATTCTTACAGAAGACAGAAGAGGAAAGACTTCCCATTCTATGAGGCCAGTACTACACCTTGATACAAAAACCAGACAAATACATCACAAGAAAACTATAGACCAATATACTTTATAAATATAAAAACCCTCAACAAAATACTAGCCAATGGAATGCAGCAGCATATAAAAAGGATTATACACCATGACCTTGTGAGATTTATCCCAGGAGTGCGAGATTCGTTGAACATATGTAAATCACTCAATGTAACTCACCATATAAATAGAAAACAAAAATATGGTCATTTCAATAGAAATGGAAAAAACATTTGACAAAATCCAACACCCTTTCATAACAAAAACACTCAAAAAAACTAGGAAGAGAAAAGAACTTCCTTAACTTGATAAGATCAACTACCAAAACCCCACAGTTAACATCAGACTCAATGGTGAAAGACTAGAACTTTCCCCTCTAAAATGAGGCACAAGATAAGGATGTTTACTCTTAACACTTCTATTCAACATTATACTGGAATTTCTAGCCAGGGCACTTAGGCAAGAAAAAGAAAGAAAAGTTATTCAGATTGGAAAAGCAAAAGTAAAACTATCTTTACTTGCAAATGATATGACTCTGTATAAAACTTTTAGAAGAAGGCATAATCATAAATTTTCATGACATTGGATTAGGCAATGGATTCTTAAATAGGACACCAAAAGCATAAGAAACAAAAGAAAAAATGGATACATTTGACTTAATCAAATTTAAAAAAATTTGTGCTTCAAATAACACCATCAAGAAAGTGAAAAGACAGTATTTAGAATATATATAGTATATCCAGAATATATAAAGAAACAAAAAATACAAAAAAAAAGACAAAGATATATAAAGAACACAAACTCAACAATAAAAAAAAAACCCCAAATAACCCAATTAAAAAATGGGCAAAGCATTTGAATAGATATTTCTCCAAAGAAGAAATACAAATGGCCAACAGGCACGTGAAAAGATGCTCAGCATCGGGGCTTCCCTGGTGGCGCAGTGGTTGAGAGTCCACCTGCCGATGCGGGGGACATGGGTTCGTGCCCCGGTCCAGGAAGATCCCACATGCCGCAGAGCCGCTGGGCCCGTGAGCCATGGCCGCTGAGCCTGCGCGTCCGGAGCCTGTGCTCCGCAACGGGAGAGGCCACAACAGTGAGAGGCCCGCATTCTGCAAAAAAAAAAAAAAAAAAAGATGCTCAGCATCATTAGTCATTAAGGAAGTGCAAGTCAAAACCACAATGAGATACCAATTCGAAACCACTAGGAAGGTTAAAACAAGAAATACAGACAATAACAAGTGTTGGTGATGTGGAGAAATTGGAACCCTCTTAAATTTCTGGTGGGAATGGAAAATGATGCAGCCACTTTGAAAAAAAGTTTGGCAGTTGCTCAAAATGTTAAATACAGAGTTACTATGTGACCCAGAAATTCCACTCCTGGGTATATAATCAAGAGAATTGATAACATATGTCCACACAAAATCTTGTACAGTAATATGAAACTTGTTTATAGCAGTGTTATTCATAATAGCCCCCAAATGGAAACAATCCAAATGTCCATCAACTGATGAAAGGATAAACAAAACATGGTACCTCTGTACAACGGTATATTATTCAGCCATAAAAAAGGAATGAACAACCAATACATGCTACAACATGGATGAACTTTGAAAACATTATGCCAAGTGAAAGAAGCCAGACACAAAAGACCCCATATTGTATAATTCCACTTACATGAAATGTCCAGAATAGACAAATCCATTGACAGGAAGCAGACTAGTGGTCGCCAGGGGTTAGTAGGAGGGAAGAATGGGGAGTGACTGCTAACAGGTACAAGGTTTCTTTTTTGGAGTGATAAAAATGTTCTGAACTTAGATTAGGTAAAAACCACAGAACTGTACACTTTAAATGACATATGTAACTTTTATTTCAATTTTTTTAAAAAAGTAGGCATATTGTAGATAGAAAAAGGGATCCAACATACACAGAATAGAATTTCATGAAGAAGAAAATCAAAACAGAATTGGGAGGTTGGATTGACATATATACACTAATATATATAAAATAGACAACTAACGAGAACCTGCTATATAGCACAGGGAGCTCTCCTTCATTTTGCTGTACAGTAGAAACTAACACAACATTTTAAAACAACTATACTCCCCCCCACCCCCAAAAAAGAAAACGAAAACCAAAACAAAGGAAACAGAACAAATCCTCAAAATTATAATTTATGAAAAATTTCCTGAAATAAAAAGGATACGAAACTGTATATTCAAAGAGCACACCGCAAAATATAACAAAAAGGAAGCAGACTCACAGATACAGAGAACACTAGTGGTTACCAGTGGGGAGAGGGAAGCGGGGAGGGGCAATATAGGGCTAGGGGGTTAAAAGGAACAAACTATTAGGTATAAAATAAGCTACAAGACTATATTGTACAACATGGGAATATAGCCAATATTTTATAATAACTATAAATAGACTGTAACCTTTAAAAAAATAAAGTTTTGTAAGTTAAAAAACTACAAAGAACATACCACAAGCCTGAATAAACCAACCTAAAAAACAACATCAAGACATATAATAAAATTACTGATCTTTAAAAAAAAAAAAAAAAAGAAATATCCTTTGGGCATATTGGCAAAAAAGAACACGACTTATAGGAGAAAGAAAATTGTTTTGTCATCAGACTTTTGACAGCAGTGCTTTATACCAGAAGAAAATGGAATAACATATTAAAGAAAGTGCGAGCCAAGGATTTTATAACCAGCAAAACAGACCTAAAGAACAGAGATGAATTATCGACATAAAAGAACTCAGAGAGGGACTTCCCCGGTGGTGCCGCGGTTAAGAATCCACATGCCAGTGCAGGGGACACGGGTTCGAGCCCTGGTCCAGGAAGAACCCACATGCCACGGAACAACTGAGCCCTTGAGCCACAACTACTGAAGCCCGCGTGCCTAGAGCCCGTGCTCCGCAACAAGAGAAGCCACCGCAATGAGAAGCCCGCGCACGGCAACGAAGAGCAGCCCCCACTTGCCGCAGCTAGAGAAAACCCACGCGCAGCAACAGAGACCCAAAACAGCCAAAAATAAATAAATTTATTAAAAAAAAAAAAAGAACTCAGAAACTAGTCTTCCTATGAGCCCTTCCTGAGGAATCTTCTAGGAATGAACTTCATAATTACTAGAGTGAGGAAAGGATTAACAGTGAGTATGAAAAGATATTTGTGTGTAAAACTAAGCCTTAGCGAGGGCTAGAGGGGAGAGTTTATGGTTTACAATGGCAGATGCTCTGACAGTGAAGAAATAGGACAACCATTTAAATACATGAGAGGAAGATGGGGAGAGTATGTGCAAAAATTAAAAAAAACCCTCTAATCGTAATTAGAGGTGGTAGTATTACTATTGCTACTCTGAGATTGTGTAAAGTGTGATAAAGCATCCCCTGTATCCTTGAGACCAAGGTTTTCAGTGTGGAGGAAAAGAGATACAAATGTAATATAGAAGAGATTAAGTAAAAACACTAGTCCTGAAGTTGAACTGGAAACAGCACGTAATCTTTATGTGTATGCACGTATGCATGTGTGTGTGTACCTTTTTTACCCCGCTCTGTTCACTGAAAAGATCAAGAAACGATTTAAAAAAAAGAATGCTAGCATATTAAAAATGTTTATTAAGGCATGGTTCCTCTGTTTCTTTCCATAGGACTAAAAATACCTCTTGGTATTGGTGTCATGAAGATGAATATATTCTCAGTTGAAAGTAACTTGAGTCACACAAACAATCGAACAGTAGCGGTGGTTTATATTAATAATGAACAATCTCAGATCCTTGTCACCTGAGCTGCGTGTCTAGCTATAACCTGTCTGCCTTCGCTGTAACAAGAGAAAGTTGGTTGAAATGATTTCTAAGGTCTTTTTTATTGCTGTGAGTCTGATCATCATTCCACATTATTACACGGAATATGTGCTTTTCTGCACTTCAGCATACTGTGCCTTATTTAAATGCACATTAGGAAACACTTTTCTGAAGCGCCTTTACCTGCCATGACACCTTCTCTGTGGGTCTTCCCTCTACGATCGCTTTTCTCTGGAACCACAGGCATCAGGAGGCGATTGATTGGCTAAGGAAAGTGTGTTGCCACCAAACTTTGGGTTCCTCTGCAGGCATCTGAAAGGCTGAGCTGGGCCTATACAACTGATAGTGTGAAAAAGTTTCCAAGATGAGAGAAAACCACAAATTTCAAAACAGTATACAGTAAAACAACATTGGGGTTTGAAGAAAGTATGTGGAAATATTCACTTATTTTACCTTGCAGTTTTCTCCCGGGAGTACAATATGGTGGGTGGAAAAATGCTATGAGAAATGGGGGGGCATTACCTTTCTTTCCACATATCCTTATGCAGCTGCTTAAAACTATTTTAAAACTGAAGAATCATAAAGTGCACATAGTAAAACGTACAGCTTGATGTATTTTTCACAAACTGAATATTCTCGTATAATCAACACCTAGATAATGAATCAGCACAACCCCAGACCCCAGGCCCCCCTCATGCCCTCTTCCAGTCAGCACCCACCACCTTGGGTAACCACTATCCCTATCCCTGTGCTGTTAATTTTTTATGAGCATGAGTCCTTCTACAATATAAAATATCAAAAGAAAAACAGCCTCAAAGTAAGGATTCCATTTATTTATCCAAAACCCAAACGATATAACCTATTCTAGAAAACCAAAAGTAAATGTGGGTCACTATCTCCAAGAAGCTCACAGACAAATTAAATAACAGCGCTGGTGGAAACCAATACAGTTTGTTTCCAGCGTAAGGGAACGCTGGGGGAAGCTGAGGAAGGTTTCACAGAAAGGTAGGGCTTTGGAGAATGAGGAAGAGCTGGCTATCGACTGTTGCAAAATGTACAAAGGCTAGAAAGAAACGTTGTGAGCACAAATGAAGCTGGCTCTTTAAGACACCTGTTTATGGGGAGGCCTGGTTACAGGTTAACCCTAGCTGTTTTGGCTTCTGAAGCCACCAGTCAGAATGACATCACTGTTATCAGGTTACTCGGATGGAGGGCATTTGCTGGCCGTGTAATGCGGAAAAGGAAGTCCCGGGGAACGCACCCCTCCTTGCCCAGGAGGGGAAAGCCATGCAGCGCCCAGAGGCTGGGAAGCCTATCATCAAATTCAACCACTGTCAGAAGTACATCTACAGCTTCAGCGCGCCGCCCTGCTGCCCCCTCTGCCGGCAGGACGTGGGCTCCAGGAAGCTGGAGGAAGCGCCTGTCAGCATCCCTAATCCGTTTTCCGATGGGCATCAAGAAGAGTGTTCATTCCTCCTCAGACCAACTCAAGGGACGTTTCTTAGGTACAGTGTTTTATGTGTTGTATTGGATTGTGCAAAGCTTTCCTTCTCTGTTTCAGTCACTTAAACTTTCTTTTTCTAACGTGCTACGTACAGTGTGAGATTTGGTGGATAATCTTTTTCAGCGGTCTGGTGTTAAATCCTAAAATGTAGGCCTTTTTGTCTCATAAGAATAGAAGGGTGCATACTTTCCTGGAATGATAAGTGCAAGAATATACGAAGGTCAAACCTGCTTATACAATTTTAAGAGAGAGGAATCGATAGCCTGGAGATTTTTTTTACCCATAGATTTTGTGCCAAGAAGCTAACTGGGAAAATGACCCAGCAGCTAATCTCATCAAAATAATACCTTTACTTCGAGTTAGTTTGTAACATTGGCGACAAGCAGGTACCTTGCACAGAGCCTGAAGAATGGCCACGTACAGACTATCTTGCATGGAGGTGCATGAAATTGAGACTAGAGCTGGTCTGTTTCAATGGTAGACGTCACCTGACTTTAAGAAATATTTCAGAAATCAAAAGAAAGGATGGTGCCTTCTTAGAGTCCTGAGTTTACAGGTGAATTGGAACTGGCCCTGCACAAGCCAGGTTTCAAGAGAACAGTGATGAGTAACGGTGCGAGCTTTGGAAAGTGTGTCGTGCACACTATTATGGTCTGATGCCCAGACCTTCCTGCCTCCTTGAAACATACCCTCCTGAGTCCCTCGTGCCCTCTAGTGCCGGTCTGGGATAAGAAACTTGGAGTTGACTACTTTCCTGCTCGCTAACTTCCTTAATCAATTTCCTTCCAGTCCCTACGGGGATGAAACGAACCGACGTGTGTACAAGGCATTGGCCAAACACTAGGGGCACAACAGACTGTACTCCTGACCCTTCCTCGGGGAGGCAGCGGGATGCAGAGGGGACCGTGCAGGCTTGTACGCCAAGAAGCCACCCATTCCTACCCTGATTCAGACCAGCTCCAGGACCCTCTCCAAGTCTCTGGCTCCTCACCTGTAAAATGAGGACCCGCTGACCTTGCAGAGTTGTGAGGGTCAGCGAAAAGGCCTATAAAGCTGGCCCGGGTGCCAGGCACGACGTTGAACCAACACGCTCCTTCCTGTCCCAATATTTTCATACTCAGCTCAGAACGTGACTGGCAGAACCTTCATTTCTACCTTAACCAGAATCATGAAGCCCAAACTGTTTTATAAGGCCCCTCATTCATGCTAACTTGGAGTTAGTAACTAGTTGGATTCCGAAAGCTTTTGAACAGAGGTTAAAATTCAGAATTCATTTCCTGTAACGCTGGTTCATTCAACAGGTCCTCACTGAGCAGCTCTGTGTGGGAAATGCTAGGGATGTCACAGTGAACAAGCTGCAGCCCTGCTCTCCAGAAATGACACAACATGCGATAGGCTTTCAGGCTACCCCTGAAAAGCATTCATCTCTTCTGTGATGTGGTGGTGACACTAACAGGCCTGGCCTCCCTCGGCAGCAGCAGAAAGGAGGTGGTGGTGTTGAAATACATCGTGTGCTTAGACATCTGCCTATCCCCCCTCAGGAGCTCAGGCCAGGATCTGCAGAACCCAAGTAGCCCCCTGCCCACCAGTCCCTCGAAGGCCAAGTTCCAGACTATTTTTTTCCCTCTCATCCTGTTTCTAAACCCTCAGGACCAACTCCCACAACTCATCTTGAGACAATTTCATCTACTTCGTAAGAGAACCAGCAGTGACTCAAAGGAATCACGGAGGCTCTGATCTAACTAGATGAGGATCCCTCAGGGCTGCCACATAGGGTTGTGCAGCTTGTGGACTGCACAAAGGCACCTGGCCAAGGCAGTGGCGGGTACTGAAGTTCAGCCTGCATTCCACTCACCCTGGGCAGCACCCTGGCAGAGATGCATCTGCAGGAAGAAGGGGCACCTTTTCTTAATCTGTACAAAACTTTCATATGGGATAGGGGAGGCCCTGGCCCTGCCCCATCACATGCTTCTGTAACACTTCTCAATCTATTAACAACTTGTTAAACTAAAACTAAAAAAGTCTCTTCTGGAAGCAGCCAAACCCTGTGAGGCAGGGACCTCATTTCCCGTTGTGTCACTAGCCCTTCACTTCAAATGACAGGCCCATAGTTGACATGTTACATGAACGAGAAATAACTGAAGGAGAGGGAGGACAGCGGGAGTGAGAGGGAGCGCCTGGGATTTAGGCAGGAAACAGAGAGGCTGTATGTGCAGGGAGTGATCTGGGGATGGCACACATCCAGGTCCAGCACCGTGATCGGCCACCCAAGACTTACTGTTTTTCCCAGCTTCATTCTCAACCTCTGAACCCACAGGGTCTCAGAAAACTCACAGTGGCTGCAACAAGACGGCCTGGCGGGGGGGGGATTGCTCTGAAGAGGTGGGGCAGCCGTTTGTGTCCTTGGCCATTGAAAACCCCGGGACTGCTTGCTTTAAGGAGGAACCAAACATTCAGAACTGTGGTCTGACAAAGGAGCTCGTCATTTAAAAATTACCTGACTTATCTGACACCTCTACATGGTAGCACTCAATAGGCATTTTATTCTTACAATCAGCTTGCTAGGAGGCTTATGCTATTTCCATCTTACAGGTGAGAAAGTCTCGGAGCAAATAAGTGATGGCCTGGGATCATACATAGAGGTTAAATTACCTGGAGTTGGACATCTAATGCACAGTCTCGGGGGAAGAATAATTTCAGGAAAGAAGGGCTGTCCAGGAAAAGTGAGTGTGGCCACAGGCTTCAAGACCATATTAGTTTCAAACGTGGAAGTCCACCGAGATGCTTTCAGGGCCCTCTCACCCACGCTGGCCTGAGGAACAGGCTGCCCTCTCACACTTGAGGAGGAAAGGATCAGGAGCTTCCTGGACAGCTAACAGCCGGGTGGGCCCCTCTGCTGCAGAGCCGGGCGTCATGCTGATGTTACGCTCCGGCAGGGCTGGCCTTCCAGCACACTCACCTTTAGGGCTGCGGGGGCCAAGAAAACCCAGAGCGGGTGCAGGGCGCTGTTTTCTACCTCACACGCACTGCGGGCCTTTCCACTAACCCGGCCTCTGGCACCGGCCGAGAGGGGAGGCCCGCTGTTCTCCCGCTTTAAACAGCAATTCTACACACCGAGTGTGTGCAAATGAGAGGACAAAATCCCTCTTGTTTCTTCTAGGGAGTATGACGGAAGGTCTGATCTTCATGTGGGGATAACCAACACAAATGGTAAGTGTACTTTCATAGCTTAAAAACTTCCCCCAATACCTGGTTAGAAGAGAGCAGTATTTCTAGAGAAAAAGCATTGTGGCAACATTACTAACAACACTAAGTATCTGAAAGCTCTTTAATGTTTTCTCAGCCAAGAGCTGAGAAAACATTAAGAACATTGCAAACCTGTATGTTTTTTGTTAGTTTTTACGAGAGGAAGAAACAGACATCCAGAGAGGTTGAGTTGTCCAAGACCTCATCTTGTGTTAGAAGCAGACCCTCTGCTCCCAATGCTATACTCAGCCCACTGCCACTGGGTCCTCATACTCCGGGTCTCCAGGGGCCAGGCAGGAACACCAGGGATAAACTGGGGGGACACAGCACCTGCGCGTGCGGTAGGGTCTGCGAAAGTTTGCTTTAAAAAAATCAGAAAAGCAGCACACTTAAATATAATGGTTCCTTTGGCCAGATTTAGCTTGGAGGGCACAGTCTGCAGGAAAAGGCCTGGAGAGTGCCGCCAGCAGGAGAGTGCAGGCCTGGGAATGGTGAGCGAGGCCAGCCACTTGCGGCTGCGATCAGGTCCCACAGGTGAAGTCTGATTACAGCCCTTGCTGCTCCCTTGAGGCAGGAGAACTGAACTGTGGACAGAAACCTAGGACTGGGTTTTGAACTCACTGACTGTCACGAACAGTCAAATCTGCACCAGTCTTTGTCAGGAGAAACGTACTGCTGATTTAAGGAAATGAGACGGACGCCTTTGTAGACAAAGAACGTCAACAAAAATATCTGGAGATGATCACCCCAGCACCTATTACTGTCTCATTTCTCTGGGACAACCTCGGGTGCTGAGAGCAAGGAGGCAGAGGCTCCCTGGAGGAGGGGGTTCGAGAGCTCTCGGACTGCAATCGGGAAGTGCTGTCTGGGCTCCTGTCGCGTGCAGTTAGCAGGTGGCTGCCGTCAGGTTCACCGGGGTGCGTTTCCCCTGACGCCTCCGTGTGATTTTGGTTTTGGCGGCAGGAGTCGTGTATAATTACACGGCGCACGGCGTCCAGCGAGACGAAGCGGGCTGGGGGCAGAGCGTGAGCATCCCGCTCCTGCAGCCTGGCATGTTCGGACTGATGGACCAGTGGGACAAGTACCTGGAAGACTTCTCCACCACGGGGGCCTGGCTGCCTCACAGGTAGGACAAGGCCCTCACTCACCACCAGGTGCCATCACAGCTCACAGAAGACGCTAAGCTGCACTGACTTTCATGTTGAGCCTGTACTGGGATAGTAGCGTCTGTAACAGAATTAAGCAGGGGCTGAATTACTTGGGGTTTCTGCAGAGGTGAGCTAGCACACATTTCCCCAATAGAACCACAGCACTCTAAGAGCTGAAGGGACCAGACCTTAGTACTCTAATTATTTTACTTATTTGACTCTTTTACACACTCGACATTTAATAATACGTACAGCAAAACCCACAGTATTATATTCCCTTAAAACAAAACAATTTTAAATGAGGTTCAAAATGTAAACCTATCTAACGCTCCCCCCATTTTAAGTTTCAGCAAGTTTGAAATTAATTTATCGATTCCTTGCCCCCTTATCACTGTAGAAGATAGACAGCACACTTGTGGACTTAAATTGTTCTGATGCTTCCCTTGAAATAAGTTTAGACACTGTAGGATATCATAAAACTCAGACATGGAATTCCACTTCGAGAATCTAGAATTTCAGTGAAATTAAGTTCTCCAAATTGGGGCCTATATGCAACTTGAGTCACCACTCTGGACATCTCGATGAGTCCTAGCTGTACTTAGGCTGCAAGCAGAAATAGCCCCAGATGCCAAGTGTCCCTCTGAACTGCACCTCTGGACACTCTGTCATCAAGGGGGCCAGCACACATGGGGGCCCAGCTTGCAGCGAGGTTAAAATTATGAAAGGCCTTGGGCAGCTCAGGGCTAAGCCTTGTCTTCTCAACATCCTTGCCCCGTAAGGTACAAAGAAGACCACCACAACTGCTACAGCTACGCCCTCAAGTTCATTAACTGCGTCCTGGCCACACAGGGCGAGAAGCGGCTGGACCGGGACGAGTTCACGGAGAAGTTCGTGATCCCGAGGACGAGGAAGGCTTCCAAGTACATCATGCTCTACCGCATGATAGAAGAGCACGGCTTCTACGCCATCGAGCCCCCTGGTCCCCAGACAAGCCCACGTCCGGGAAGCGGCTCGTGCTGAGCGCGCATCGCGCCGGAGAGCAGACAGGAAGGGATGTCTGGGGGTTCCCGCCTGGAACAGCTACTGGGCCTCTACATGTCTTCAACTGTGGTTAATAAAAAAAGAGTTACACGGCTTCCCTTTACGCATATTTCAGCTTACTGCAGTGTAAGAATTTACGAAACGAATAAAAATTGTCCTGGGTTTTCAAAATTGTAGGCACCACAGCTAAAATTGTTTTCACAGTAGTTTGGGGTCCATGTTACAGCGTAAAGTGGCAGCATCTTTTATTCACAGAGCAATGAGAACTCTTCCTACAAATTAAGTAGGGAACAAATTCACCTTTCAACGTGAATCCAGAAATTGGGGATTTGTAGAAAGAGACCCTTACAGTTTTTGAAGTAATGACTGCCCTCACCTCATTGTTTTTATGTAAAAAGCACATGGTAACCTTTTGACAATCAATAATAGGTAAAAGAAAAAAAAAAAAAGAAAAAAGGTCCCAGAATCAGAGCCGGGAACCATGCACTCCTCCTGGGTCAGCCTTTCTGTGTCTACGCGCACAAACAGGATTGGCAATTCCTCAATCAACCTGCTTCCCTGGCTTGAGGTGGGGAGTTGGGGTGTTGGAGTTACCACAGCGAATCACCTCCTCTGCCCACTCTAGGTGCAGAATTCAGAAAGGACACGATGAAAGTCCGTCTTCTTTCTCTCACACCTTCAGGAGGAGGAAGGGGACGACCGAGATGAGTAACCACAAGGATTGTTAACAAGCACATTAGAATTTTTACACCCAGATAATCAGACTTTAAATAGCCAGTGAGCAAAACATTTCAGGATTCCTCTTTGGAAACTGCTTCCAGAACTCTTTGTTTTTGACCAAACGTGATAGATATACTATCCACCTAATCTTATTCCTCAGCGTGGGCACCGAATGATGTCTAATTTCCAAAAGCCAAACCCATCTTCAAGGTAGCTATAGTTACTCAGTAATAAAGATATTCCGAAAACTTGCTACAGATTCTTCAAGCTTGTTTCCAAAGAGGCACTGGTCAGTGTTCCACACTAGCGACTTCAGTGGGAAAACATGCAGGCAGCTCAACATTTCCGTTTGTTAAGTTATAGGACTGCTCTTTAAGAAATACAAAACTTCCTAGCTAGAAAATGAGACCACCTTAAACAACCTGCCTGCTACTCTGTATTCAAGGAATGATAAGGACCTCGGCGGGTAAAGATGAAAGGAGCGTGGGGTGTGGGGGATATTCCGATTTGCCCCATTCTCTATACGCTCTGTCTTAGGACTCTGCTTCCCTGGTCCAGTTCTTTTACCCTATTACTAGTCGTCATAACAGCTGCAGTGAACGTGTATCCGTAAGACTCCACACCCGAGTAAACACTTCTTCCTCTTCCCTTTTAATCTCTAAGACCATCCTGTGAGGTACGTACTGACATCATGCCCATTTTACAGATGACAAGGGAAACGGACTTGCCCAACGGCACCCAGTGGCAAAACCAGGGTTCAGACCAGGTTTGACTGCAAAGCCTGTGCAGTTACCTCCAGCACCTAGCAACCCGAAAGCGACCAGTGGCACGCACGGTGTACGGCAACTGGGTCAGCAACTTGCCATCGTTAGAGAAGATAAGCATTCTGCTTTCATCAGCATCCAAATATGAACAGGAGATAAGAAACATGTCATAAAACAATTAAAATAAGAATTGTTGGGACTTCCCTGGTGACACAGTGGTTAACAATCCGCCTGCCAATGCAGGGGACATGGGTTCGAGCCCTGGTCCGGGAAGATCCCACATGCCACAGAGCAACGAAGGCCGTACGCCACAACTACTGAGCCTGCGCTCTAGAGCCCGCAAGCCACAACTACCAAGCCCGCATGCCACAACTACTGAAGCCTGTGCGCCTAGAGCCTATGCTCTGCAACAAGAGAAGCCACCACAATGAGAAGCCCGTGCACCGCAACAAGGAGTAGCCCCCGCTCGCTGCAACTAGGGAAAGGCCGCGTGCAGCAACGAAGACCCAATGCAGTCAAAAAAAAAAAAAAATTGTTAATATTAGAAACGCTAATTTCATGCTACTTTCTCTAAGTGCTGCTTGACCTTGATTTCCAAACAAAGCTTTAGCAATCCCCACTCCCTATTTTCAGGGCTGCTCTACACCCTGGGGGTGCCTTTGGTAGCCGTCGGCCTCGTATTTCTTCTTCAGCAGGCTACAAATGCCCTGCTCACAAAACCACAGTACCAGCCTACAGGTTTTACCCCAGTAAAGGAAATGGGGCATCAGAATACCACAGACAGATGGGCGACGTGGCTCAGTTCTGCAGAAGTGTGAGCTGAGAATCCTCAGCACTGGCACCAACTCCAACCCCAGATGAAGTCTCAGAGGTCCACCCGGCAGCCCAAGTGCACTCCTACACATCAGCGGTGAGCGCAGCCCTGGGCACACATCTGTCTCCGTCAGCACCCCTGGGATGATGAACGGCTGGGCTCCCGTTCACAGCAAGGCCAGAGTCACCGATTTGCAAGACTAAACTTACCCACACGAAGGCATTTTTCCAAAGCCTTCACAGTGTGCATGGATTACTCTTATAACCAGGAAAACCCAATAAACAATATTAAAAAAACAAAAAGCCACCCGCAATGACTGCACCTCGCTCCCTTCGTGCAGGACGTGCTCACCACGGTACCCCTCCCCCATTCCCAGAGCTGTCTTCACTATTTTACCTCGAACTTTTTCTGTCACCTCCTCCACTGTGTTACCTACCAGGGCATAAAAGAGGCTTTTTACTTCCTAGAGGAAATAATTATGTCAATGCTCACACTTTTGGTTCATCTGAAAGGGAAAAAAGCACACCTGTAATGTGCCAGATTCTTTCACACACCATCTCATTTAGTCTGCAAAACAAACTCAGGAGCTAGTAATTATGTCCACTTCACAGGCGAGGAAACTGAGGTTCAGAGGGATTAAGCAATCTTCCCAAGGTCACCACTGTTTTCCTAGTGTAGACCTGGACTCTTGGACCCAGGGTTTTCTTTTTTGTTGTTGTTGTTTTTTTTGCGGTACGCGGGCCTGTCACTGTTGTGGCCTCTCCCGTTGCGGAGCACAGGCTCCGGACGTGCAGGCTCACGGCCCTAGCCGCTCCGCGGCACATGGGATCCTCCTGGACAGGGGCAAGAACCTGTGTCCCCTGCATCGGCAGGCAGACGCTCAACCACTGCGCCACCAGGGAAGCCCTGGACCCAGGTTTTTCTGCTTCCACTCTTTCTACTCTATCAGAATGTGCCATCTAAACGTCAGGGAGAAGAATATCTACCTTTGAAACACTGCTTCTGAAAATGGAAAGATTCCAAATATTTTTAAATGCTAAAAAACTTTCACTTAAGAGAAATGATAGTGAATTACTTTGAAATAAAAAGTACTGCCTTAGTTTAACAACTTCACAAATTTGCTTTTCCATATCATGTATCCTTAACTGAGGCATCCGTATATTTCACAAAATGGTAAAAAGACTAAAAATTTTCAGCTTATATATAAAAAACCAAAGATTTAAGATAAACTCATGGATTTAAATCTCTCTCAATTTTAGAAATGGGCCTCAGTTACAGTCTTAAGGAAGTTAACATCCATGGGATAATTGAGTCTGTAATCAGGTTTTTTTTTTTTTTAAATAAATTTGTTTCTTTTATTTATTTATTTTTGGCTGCTTTGGGTCTTCGTTGCTGCGCGCGGGCTTTCTCTAGATGTGGCGAGTGAGGGCTACTCTTCATTGTGGTGCGTGGGCTTCTCACTGCAGTGGCTTCTCTTGTTGCGGAGCACGGGCTCTAGGCGCGCAGGCTTCAGTAACTGTGGCGCACGGGCTCAGTAGTTGCGGCTCACGGACTTAGCTGCCCCGCGGCATGTGGGATCTTCCCGGACCAGGGCTCAAACCCGTGTCCCCTGCATTGGCAGGCGGTTTCTTAACCACTGCGCCATCAGGGAAGTCCCTGTAATCAGGTTTTTAAAAATTCAATTCGGGTGGAAAAATCATAAACGGGAGGTGGGTGATGGGGAGGAGAGACATTTAATTTCTTTTTAGCCTAAGTACTTTCCCCACAGGGGAACACGAAAAACCACATTCAAGTAAAGAGCAACTTTTTGTTTTTTTTAAAAAAAGAAAATGGAAATGCTTTAATAAAGGTAAAATAATTAAGACAAAATAAAAACTTTAACAATAAGTAACAATGAACTTTCACATCTGTATGCTATGCTCAAAAATGCTGGGAAACCTAACCAGGTCCAGGCTGGTAAACCTGCCTAAAACTATGTCCCATTCATGTTGGTTTAATCCCTGCCAAGTGTTACATATAAACTAATTATTTTATAGAATTGAATCTCTAGGAGGGAATTTTAGAACAGTGAAGGCACAGATATCACCACTTCCGCTTATAGTCTGGGGCTGAGGTCAGAAAAGGCCAGTCTCTACAACTCAAGGCAGGAGAATCGATGTACGATAATCACCCGTGTAAGCAGCGGCTGTCACAGGCACTGTGCATTGTGGCTGTATGGACATGGTGCCTCCTCCTTCCCCCAGATGAACCCTCACAGCTGCAGAGCTAAAGGGTGTTACGGGCCAGGCTTTGTGCTTAAAGCACCCTGAAAGGACCAGCCCGCTGCATCCTCCAGCAACCCGCTGGGGGAACACTATAATTTTTTTGGCGGTGCCATGTGGCTTGCAGGATCTCAGTTCCCTGACAAGACGTTGAACCCAGGCCCACGGCAGTGCAAGTGCTGAGTCCTAACCACTGGACCGCCAGGGAATTCCCACTAACATTGTATTATTATTTTTACTTTCTTTTATTGAGGCGAGAGTCATAAACAGTATCATCAGCCCATCTCAGAGATAAGAAAATCAATGCTCATAAGGGCAAGTAAATCGTCCAAGGTCACATAACCACGAGAGGCAGAGCTGAGATCTCAATGTTTCCTTTCTAGAAGGCTCATTCCACTACACTGACTTCAATAAAATTCTCTCTGGGGAAACTACAAGCTAAGAACCACACTCTGCACCAAGGTTCCTGACCTTGGATCCACAGAGGGTCCTCACGGAATCTGCGAACCCCTGACACTGTGTGCCAAGTGACATGGACCAGCACGTTCCTGGTGACAGGGGCCCCGGGCTATACCCCAACCTTGAGGTGGGGACCACTGCCCAGCGTTGCCAGCACACCCCAGGCCCTGCCTGGAGTGGTGGGCGGCCTTCCTCTCTAACCTCCACTGGATGAGCCCTAGCAGGGCTGTTCTGTTGACTTCACATGATTTTTCTGGGCCGGTGTCACTTCAGCTGTGGTGATCTCACAGAGGTACCGAGGGCTCTTGGATCAAGTCCCCCGCGTGGACATCCTGGCGGTGGCATACGGCGGCCACACCTCTAAGCCTCCCTATTCCTCCTGTGGAGCGTCCCACTCCCTGAACTCAGACGCTGCTACGGGATAAACAAGAACACAAAGGTATCTGCCCCATCTCAACTCTCACTACCCAAATATTGGCTGTAATGGTTTGCAAAAAACATTAGCCCATATTGGCTATCCAAGTGAAAAATGACGAATACGTAAGAGCCTGCAGCAAAATCACTCAAGTTCTGAGTGTCTGAACCGAACAGAGGCCGCAGCACACGCCTCTGTCTTAGCCGACTGCTGGGAACTTACACTGTTTAGGTGTGTAGCGTGCTACCACCTCATTTTCCCCACTTTATTAGGTGAAACTGTCTCCTCTGGAAGTGGAGAAGTCCATGAAGAAAGCAGGTGAATTTCAGAGGCTGAGGAAATTCCCTCTGTTAGGAAAAAAAAAGCTGAAGCGACAGTCTATTGAGAAGGGTGATCATATAAAAGATATAACCTCGGCCAAGTACGTGCGTCCCTTTCCTGTGTATGGTTTTTGCATTGGGTGGGTGACAAAGCACAACTTGTGAAATGCGTGGGTTCCACAAAGTCTCGCAGTCTTCTGGAGCATGGGAGCTATTTTTATCAAGCTAGTGAGATTCGTGTATGGAGGATGCACAGCCAGTCAGCGTGATGCCACTGAGCACATGCTGGTACAGATGGAGAGTTAGAAAAGTGATGGGGAACGAGGATTTGGTGATGGACTTCGGTTTTAAAGCCAGCCTGAAAGGTCTGGGAGATTTACGTAAGCCTGACTGCAGCTGCATGTAAGGCTGCAGCAGCTCCCCCAGTGAACCCCTGAAATTCCTGAAGGTGGCTGTACTGCAGAGCAAATTTCCAATCTTGATGAACCTGAGCTTTTTTTTTTTTTTTTTTTTTTTTTTGAAAACAAAGCACATGGCCTGCTACACGGTGTTCAAACCATACACAGGACGCAGGAGAACCTTTCACACAAGGCTTCTTTGATGGAAGACGATGCTTCTAGGCATCCTTCTAGAGCTTTCAGTTACGGATGATAACTGTGGTCTTTCGGCTTTCACACACCTTTAATGTAGCCTTTATTCCAAGGAGTCACCACAACCTTCAAAGCATATCAGCTGATGATACAGTACCTGGAGAGCTGATAGGGTGATTGAACTTTGATGAAGGATTCATGGCAGAGTTTTTACCATAAAGGCATTCGATGCACTGATTAGGCTTGGAAAGGAGTGTCATCACAAATGATGAATGAAATAGGAAAGAAACGGCTCTTGAAATTTTTTGCTGACTTTCAAGGTTTTGATAAAGTGATGATTCAAAGCCAAGTCTTCTGCTGTGTAAGGAGCCTGGAGTAAGCAAGGCGGACGGTAAAAATGCTGACCAACTATTCTCATCACTGATGAAGAGCAAGAAGGTTGCCACAGGCTCTTTCAAACTGATGGGCTTTACTGGTCTGAAACAGGGAAGGAAGGGGGGCTCCATCACCTGGACTCCAAATCTTTAAGACGCAGTTCACGCCGACGAAACGGTCTGGCTGCCAGAGCCGTATCGTGAGGAGAAGAGAAGCAACCCCTTAAACACTCAACCTCAAGCAGAATCTTAGTCATCAGGAGCTCTAAGCCCAAGGTCAAGGGAATGCAAACAGAGGCCCATTTTGGTGTTTTCATCCCACAGCTTCCCAAGATGGCTCTTAGCCGTCCGCTTCTGGGGTACTTGGTGTCAAGGAGAAGGCTGCCTGCCGGCCAGTGATGTGAATCTGGGCGCTGGGTGCATCTCAGACATTGTTCACCGTCCCCTCCACCCATCGCCCCCCGACCCCCACTGCCCCTCAGGCAACTCTTCATTGTCATCTAAACAGTTTAAAAAGGGCTTCGTTTACTGTGTATTACCAAATAGTAATTGCATTCACTATATATCTCCATTCATTTTTTCAGCACATATTTTTATTTTATAACGAGTTCAGTGAAGCAAGGTACAATTCTTATCTAATCCTGTACAATGTTGTTGTGTACTCTACACGACACGCCCACCAATAAGTTCACCGAGAATTAAATAATGAGGTAACTTGTTTCAAAATGCTTCCTATGATACAGAAATCCTTGGTAGACAGTAAATGGAATTTCCCATGTTTGCGAAATTGGCTGAAGTTTCTGGAGAGATGGAGACCTGTGGACAGAGGCCCCTCTTCCAGGACAGACTGGATGTGGGTAATGAGAGAGGCAGGGGCACAGTGGTGCCCTGAAAACTGCAGAGCCACCTGGAGAGAAACTCCCATTTCAGGTAAAATCAGAGTAACAGAAGGTGCCTGTTGCTGGGAGAGTCCTCTTGGGACTGGCCTAGTCCAGCCCCCTCGCAGAAAGGACGAGGCCCCGAGGCGAGAGGCCCGGGATCAGTGAGTGGCCAATCCAAGGACAGAACCTGCAGTCCCCGCACAGGGCTCTTCTTTCCTAACTCTAGCTTTTAACACACTAACACTTTCTGGTGCTGGGAGTGCCACGCTCTTTAAAACTTTTACATTAATGGGCAATTACAATAAAAGGACTCTTTACCTCGCCCTGAACTTGGCTTATACAGGACACTCAGTAATATTTGCTGGTGAAATCAGAAACCTGAGGCTGAGTTGTTAAAGTTCGTCTTGATCGCTCCTCTCCCGTGAAGAAACCCAACGGCTTAGAATCACCTCCTGTAACCAATCAAAATACAAAGGCGACTGAATTGCAAAAACAGAAATGAACGAACACGAACACGCTAGGCATACAGCATCGCACAGACATTTTGTAGAGAGCTGTCTGTACAAGGATGACACCTGCTCCCCATTCCTTGTAACTAGACATTTGGAGAAATGTGAATGTAGCAAACAAACCTTATGTGGAAACATCTACAGCATCTACAGTAATCACCCCAAGATTTTAAGAGCTACCCTTGCTGTGGTTTCCTACCAGCACATTTCAGGAACAGGAGTGCTGGTGCGAACCCACTGTTCAACACAGAACCAGGTCTGTGACGGTGCCGGTGTGTCTGGGGCAGCACGGGGAAGGGAGACGTGGGTCTCGACTGGCACTTTATGAAGAGCTGAGCCAGTGGGTGTGAGCAGGATAAACAGGGGGACAAGGCGCTTGGGCCCTGGGGACCAACGGCTGGCCTGCTGCGGGATGGGCAACTGGATGGCGGGTCGGCAGTGCTGGCAGAGAAAATCCCGCCAGGAAGATGCGGGAGCCTCAGCCCAACACAGGCCCCCAGCAGCCAGACAAGACGTTCAAGGAGGCGGCGAGTCAACACCGACCCTTGTCGTTTCAGGGGCCGAGACCCGGGAGAGGTCTGGGCTGCTTCCGGCAGGGGCGGAAACCAGAGGACATCACAGGACAAGGCGCCACAGGGTTAAGAGGGAGCGAGGCTGGGTTCAGAGGGGAAGGACCTGAGAGGGCTCTTGTCGCCGAGGCGAGACGCTTTTCCTGTTCTGCCTCGGGACCACAGGTTCCAAAGGACGCAAGACGCTGGGCAGAGCCTTTGTGACGACATGAATTTGTCTCCGAGTTCACCTACCTGAACTTTAATTTGTTTCATACATTCTGGTGACTCCATTTCTTTGTCAGTCATGGTGGAGGGTTTAATCAAATAGCACAGCATAAATTCCTACTGAGACATGAAAAACAAACTCCGTATCCCACAAAACAAATCCAAATCTGGGCAGGAAATGCGGCCGCCTCCACCCCCTCTCAGTGTGTGCTACTCGAAGTTCACAAAGCATGTCCTTTTCCTCCCGGTAACATAACCAGGCCCCACTCTGGACCAAAGACCTGCCGTTCAGTCATCGTTGACATGGCAGGAGAATGCAAACAGAGCACATATGCTGATTATAAACACAGCATTTAAAATATTCAATACTGCAAACAGTTTAGACCCCTATTTCTCTAGGACAAAGGTACTTTCACAGGATTAAGCCTAAGCAACGTAGCCTGCACCCAGGCAGCTGTCATCTGGCCCTGCAGGCCCTTCCGGCCTCAATGCCCTGCAGGCCTCCAGCAGCTGTGGGAAGGAGAACTCAAAGAATTACTGAGTAACAGAGAACACACAAAACTTTCATTCTCTGTAGTCCTGGTATGAGATGAAATGTCCCTCCTAACTTGACAGCAGTGGGATATCGGAGAACACAGGCGGGGCAGTCACGTGGCTCTGGGTTTGAATCCCAGCTCTGCTCATGAGCTGTGTGTTCTTGGATTGGTCACCCAACATCTCTGACTCTGATTCCTCACCCTTCGGATGAGGATAATAACAGGGTGGTGAGAAAAGACATAAGGTGTTTAGCGATAAATATTAATTCCCTTCCTCCTCTCTGCTACCTATGAAAACAAACACGTCAATGTTTTTTGAGTCGTCTGTGAATGAGTGGGAGTGGATTCTGAGCACGTGCTGGTTGGGCTTGCCCCCGGGAAGGAAGGCAATGCCCACTGACACCCATCACCATGGGAAACCTCGGAGCTCCGTCCCTGGAGCTGTGCACCAGCTGGTGGGGGGAAAAACGGAGAGGAGGACCAGCTTCCAGAGCTTCGTTCACATAAATGCTCTGCGGTCCCTAC
>NW_006788335.1:217091-239471 GCF_000442215.2 Lipotes vexillifer | reverse complement strand
CCTACACGTGACTTTTATGCTTCTACCACAATTAAGACGAAAAATCCAACCATTTAAATGACACGTGAACCCCAAAGCTGATGCGGTGTTACCTTGGAGACACTGACTGAAACTCTGCTCAGGGCAGCCAGGGACCGCCAGCTGAGAGGTCTGCGAGGAGAGCCCTCAAAACGGTCATCCACCAGCTCGATGATGACAGAGTAACTGGAAAACAAGGCAAGGGTGTTTTAAAAATAAAAAACATGAAGTCAACCCATTTAAAAAGAACAGTGCTTGGGACTTCCCTGGTGGTCCAGTGGTGAAGAATCCACCTTCCAACGCAGGGGACGTGGGTTCGATCCCTGGACAGGGAACTAAGATCCCACATGCCGGGGGGCATATAAGGCCGCGGGGCAAATAAGAGTGTGTGCCGCAACTACTGACCATGCAGGCCACAACTAGAGAGCCCGTGTGCCACAACTACAGAGCCCACGTGCTCTGGAGCCCAAGCACCACAACTAGAGAGATGCCCGAGCCCCGCAACGAGGAGCCCACGCATCGCAGCGGAGGATCCCGCGTGCCGCAACTAAGACTCGATGCAGCCAAAAATAAAATAAATAAATAAATATCAAAATAAAATAAAAAGAACATTGTTTGTCCTACCAAGAACGAAAATACAGAAAATAAAACACACAGCAGCTGATCCTGAATTCCCCTAGACTACTACTGGGAAAAGTATTAATGAAAAACTCACACTTTACATTACAAACTATAAGCCTGATTCAGCACTTACAGGAAAGGAACAGAAATATTTCTCCCAGCGTGGAACCCGTGAATTCACTCAACTGTTTAGATAATAATACTCACTGATACGAAGATGAATAATTACTATACAGTAGTAACTACATAGATTAACTCAATGTTTAATGCTAAAACATAAATTATCCTGACCTATTCATTATTTTATAGATAGTGTAACAACTTTAAGTTATAAGGGACAGACATATAATATCTATTCCTATTAAGCCAGGAGGAATTTGACTCTAATTATTCGTGTGCCTCTGAAAATTAAATTGGGGCTCAGAAATTTCCTGTCACTTTAAGCCATTAACTTATTTACAAATCACTCCAATAAATCATGGGCTTGGGATGAACACACACACACTAATATGTACAAGACAGATAACCAACAAGGACCCACTGCATAGCACAGGGAACTCCACTCATTTATTCTGTGATAACCAAAATGAGAAAAGAAACTAAAAAAGAATGAATATATGTCTATGTGTAACGGAATCACTTTGCTGTACAGCAGAAATTAACACAACACTGTAAATCAACTATACTCCAATAAAAAAAAAAAATCACTCCAAACCTTGCGTGGTAAAATGGAGGGCCTTTTCGATACAACACTGCAAAGAAAAAGAAAGAAAACGTATAACCACTCGAAATCAAAGTCTCATTTTATACTTATAAAGTATTTTCTTCTTCAAAGGCACACAAACACCCAGTGCTCTGTATGTGGGTAACCTGTAGTACACCCTGAGATCTATTTTTAAAACCCAAACACAGTTTGGGTTTTTGTTCCCCTGGAACAAAAATCAGCAAAGCAAATCTGTTGCCAAGACCCTAATACCCTCGTCCCACCTGCACCCCACAAATGAATTCCAAATCCAAGTATAAGCAATTTTTGTCCTGTTTCTTGTCTTACAGTCTCCGGAGAGAGAGTGTGAAATCATGTCAAGTGTGTCAAGTTGGTAATAATGAGGACCAACATTCAGTTATTCATTTCAAATCTTTTGAATCGTCATTCAGGGTCTGAGCTCCTCTGGCCGGTAAAGGATAGGTGCTGGTGCTAAAGATGAATGAGACTCATGCCTACTTTTAGGAAATTCAAAGTCAAGTGGGGAAAAAGTCACATAAGCACACACGCCACTCGGAGACCCGCCTGCCCACCTCATTCAGTCTGTGGAGGTCAGAGTGGCTGGCCGGGGTCTGCCGTGGACCGTGGAAGTGCAGGCGAGCCCTCGGGGGCGCACAGCCTGTGGCAGGGTGCGGAGATCTGCCCACCAGATCTGCTTGCTCTCTCTCCAGGCATGTGAGACACACTGTATCAGCCTCCCAAGCAGCAAGGAGTGGCTGTGTGTCCCGGGGCACTTCCTGATTGGCCCAGAAAACCCTCCCAGGCACCGAGCTTGTGCTTGTTCCTTTGTGAGGCCAGTGAAGCTCGTGGGACCACAAGAAGAAGCCGGGCCCCTGCAGTCCCTGTGGGAGTTGGTCCACCCACCACTCAGACACTGGCTTTGGATTTCACATGAACAGAATGAACTTCTAGTGTTAATTAAGCCCATGAAATCTGGAATTTATATGTAACTACAGCCGCAGGAATTACCTTAACTAACAATTATATCCGTGAGCTTGTGCAAAAACCAAGGCAGAAAAGCTTTGTTTCCTTTGAGGAACTGGCAGAACTTTTCCTTTTGGGCATAAACCCGGTATTTAATCACGTTTCCCTTTAGCTCACGCACCACGAGGTCAGAATGAGTTTAGGACCCAATGGATGATACAGCAACCCTTCAAATATATTTTCCATGGTCACCTTTCCTTCTTATGAACATATTTCCCATTTAAACTGTATTTAAGTATTTGGCAAGTCAGCTCAAATTCACTGTGTAAGGGCCCACATTTAAGTAAATATCTAAACACCCATTTCTCAATTTCTGGGGATGTGGTGCAGTGGAAGGAGACCCTGTACTGGGATGAGACTGAATTCGGGGTTCTGCTTTGGCCTGATCTCTGCCACTGCTAACTGTGTGGCTTTAAACACATTATTAACTTCCCTGAGCCTCAGTCTCCAAAATCATAAAATGAAGACATGAGGGGAAATTAAAATCTTCTCTAGCCCTCATATGCTATTATCTATGACCAGTTACACATCCTTCACCTAAGATGCATCTGGAAAGTGACACAGCTTGAAAGCAGCTCCGACCCCCAACTCGGGCCATTCAGATGCCTGACTACGATGGAGGTGCAGCTTAGGGGTTAAAAGCATAAGCATGGCAGCAGTCAGACCCCAATTCAAGGCTCAGCAGTGCCAAGACCATATGATGACACTTATGTTTCAAACTCCTTATGGAAAATGGGGGTAATAATGCAGGTGGAGGTGCTCGAAGAGTTACCCATGATAAATAGAGATAACGATGATAACAGTGTATTCAGAGGGAAAAATGAAATAGTTTTACAAAAATGCCTCCCAGGTAGAAAGATGAAAGCTTCAGAAGTCTAAGAAATAGTGGGTATTTAAAAATAAAGTCTGAACGAAGAGGCAGAAGAGAGGAAATGTGCTTTCTTACACTAACACCAGATGTGACGTGCGGAAGGAATGATAGAGTCAGAACACAGTGATCAGGGCAATAATCAATTTGGGCAACCACTGTAACGACTAGGGAACCAGATATTCAGTGTCACCCTACAAGTAACTTGTGAACTACGAAAGGAAAAGTGCAGACACCCGACCATGGCCGCCCTAGCAAACGAATGGCATCACCAGCAGTAGGACAACCTGACATGAGGCACCCCTGGACGTGGCCCAGTGAGGACACACATCACCCGTGCTTGCAAAAAAACAGCAAGCCCGTATCTAACCACGAGGAAGTGATCAGACATACCTAGACTGTGGGACACCCTACGGGACTCTTCAAAAAACGTCAACGTCAGAGAAAACAAACAGGTGGAGCAACTCTTTTAGATTAAAAAAGACTGAAGAGACTGCAATGGTTGAATGGTGGCCCCCAAAAGATATGTCCACATCCCAATTCCTGGGACCTGTGAATGTGACCTTATTTGGAAAGAGGATCTTTGCAGAGATTGGAGGGATG
The DNA here is from genome assembly GCF_000442215.2 of Lipotes vexillifer. Lineage (NCBI taxonomy): Eukaryota > Metazoa > Chordata > Mammalia > Artiodactyla > Lipotidae > Lipotes > Lipotes vexillifer. The sequence goes on along the minus strand of NW_006788335.1, from coordinate 235,614 downwards.
CAGCCACAGCCAAGGAACAGCTGGTGCCACCAGAAGCTGGAAGAGGGAAGGAACGGAGGGAGCACAGCCCCGCCAATGCCGTGGTTTCAGACTTCCGGCCTCTAGACCTTCTGCTGCTTTATGTCCCCAGTTTGTGGTCATTTCTCATGGCCTCCCTAGGAAACTAAAAGTGGTAAATGCACTCAATGTGATAAATGAATCTCGAGTGGAGCCTGTCAAAAAAATCAAAAACCAAAGAGCCACAAGAGACATTGTGGGGACAAGTGGGAAAAGTGAAATATGGAGTGGATATTTTTGATATTATATTGCCGAATAATTAATGAATGAATATTAATGAACAATCAATAATGAATGGTTAATTATTCTGATTTCTCTTAGGTATTATATGATGCCATAATTATGGAGAATATTCTCAGGAGTCACATGCAAAATCACTTATCATTTAATACGGATTATGTGCGCAAATGTGGAAAATGTTAACAAAAACATTTAAAGTCTGATTAGAAGAATAAGCCAGGGCTTCCCTGGTGGCGCAGTGGCTGGGAGTCCGCCTGCCGATGCAGGGGACGCGGGTTCGTGCCCCGGTCCGGGAGGATCCCACGTGCCGCGGAGCGGCTGGGCCCGTGAGCCATGGCCGCTGAGCCTGCGCGTCCGGAGCCTGTGCTCCGCGACGGGAGAGGCCGTGTCAGTGAGAGGCCCGTGTACCGCAAAAAAAAAAAAAAAAAAATAATAATAAGCCAAGAGGGTGGCTTAGGAAAGAACTGAAGATGGGGATGGAGGAAGGTGCTCTGTGAGGAGCACGGGGCCCCAGTGCCTCTCCCGGGGTCAGAGCCAGCCACCAGCTCTGGGCCAGTGTCACGACCAGCGATGGTTCTTCTGCTCTGGACATCCTGTAACTCTGCTGGCTTCTAACGGCTCCCCTCCTTCTACCTGTTTTGCAACTTCTAATTTGCAGGGAGCTGGGGAATCACATGATCAAACTTAGTCCACGTGACCGCAAAATTGGAATGGGTGGGAATGCGTAAGACAAAAATAGAAGCCTGGAGGTGGTTTTCGGCTTTCTGGCTGGCAACGTTAGTCAGGTGTGGAGGGAAGTACACAGAGCTGGGACCCAAGCAGCCCTAATCTCTGTACTTACCAGCTGTGGGACCCTCGGCAACTCCCCTGACCCCTGGACACCTCAATTTCCTCAGCTACTGAAGGAGGTGAGCGCCACATGCCTCACGGAGCGTGAAGATGAAATAAGACGGGAGAAGGAAAGCACCAAGGCACCTGGTCACCGTACGCGCCAGCAGCCACAGGAGCTTCTGGGGTGGGGGGACGTACGCAAAGGCTCCCAGGTGATTTCTGGCCTGGTTTTCAGCACTGGGCAATCAAGGTCAACTGGCCCAGCAGCTGTGCCTGACTTGAGATCTTATCACCTGTTCCAAGCGCTGCTCCTGGAATGAAATCTGACTGACAAGACTTAGTCAAGGGAAGGGTTTCCCTGATAAGATGTAAATTTCCTACTGGCCCTTTGTCATGAGTCATTACCTCTGTGAGCAGAAACAATTGTTAAGGGAGCACGTCCTGGGTGTAGCCTGTGTCGGCAGTTCTAGGGTATGTGTGGTCACATCACTCACCTTCAAAATTAAAATGATACTGTTAAGAGACCAGCAGCACCATGTAGCCGTGCCTGGAGAACAGGTCAAGTTTAGGAAGCTGCTCTTCTCAGCCCAGACTAGCGCAGCTCCTGAATTCTCCCTAAAGCAGGAGATGTGAAGACACCCTTCATGGCACTGCTGGGCCAGAAACCTGGTCTCACTCTAATCACAAGCAGCTCCAAGGGCACGATACACCCCTCCTGGGGCAAAGCCCTTGGGGGGTTGGGAAACAGCAGCTGATGTATTTCTTTTCTTTTTAAAAGTCTGTCCATCTGTCTGTCCTTTCATCCAGCCTTATAAGGCAGTTTATTTTTAAATGAGGAAAGTTTTCTCTACTCACCATCCACAAATACGGCTTGCGTACTCAAAACACATGCAATAAGGTATGCTTACAAGGCACTCAACAGAGGTCCTTTCCCCAGCAACGTTTCGTTTTTATTTTTTATAAAGAAGATGCTGTCTTATAAAGATGTTGTTATCCATGTTACATGATGAGTGAATGGAAGCTCAGAGAGATGAAGTGACCTCCCTGAGGTCACCCAGGTGGTAAGACATGGAACCGGTGTGAGCCCGGAGAGCTCTTTCCGTTACCCCTACCTCCACAGAGCGCATCACTGTGGCCTGGTCGACTGGAAAGTTCCGCTCAGGTTTCGCCCATTTGGTGAGCACACTGGCCTGCCAAGCGCTCACACGGAGCAGCTATTCTCATGGGGCAGGAAAAGGAGAGCAGGGCGGGGAGCCAGTGACGGCAGTGCAACAGCTACGTCACTTATTGAAACGCTGTGACCTGTGGGCCACGCAATCATCTGGAAACCTGGCAAACTAATCTCGAGCTGGTCCTGATCATTCTGTCCGCAGGGCTGGTCAGGTCAGCTTCCCTAACTACTCCCTCTGCTTCCATTCCCGTCCCCTGCCCCCCGCCCCCCGCCGTCTATTAGTAAGAAAGCACACAAAGGTCCCACTAAATCAAGTTATTGAATATGTCACTCCTTTGCTCAAAATCTCCCAGGACTTCCAATAACCAGAATAACAACCCGAGTCTTTGCCCAGCCCCACGTGATCTTCCCCAGACATCACCTCACGTCACTCTCCCCCTTGGACCTCTAAGTTCTAGACGCACTGTCCTTGTGCTGCTCCTAAGTCCTGCCTCAGGGCCTTTGCACTGGCTGCTCCTTTGTGCCTCGGGTATTCTTCCCCAGACTACAAGTGACCTGTTCCCTCACTGTAGTCACGTTTCTGTTGTTGTTTGGGGCACATCTTTTCAGAGAGTCCTTTCCTAACCACCCTCACTTTCTTTTTTACTCTCTGTTCCTTTACTCTTTATTTTTCTTGTACCCTGAAATTACAGTACGTATTTATGTGTTCGCTTGTTTGTTCCCCACCCCTGCCCCACCCCAGCACGTGAGCAGCTCCACCCAGGCAGTTTTGTCTGTCTTGTGCACCTCTGCGTTCCTGGCACCTACGAAGATCTGGCTCACACGAGACCCTGAACAATTATCTGGTGAATGAGGTGCTCACCGGGTCCCGCATCCCTCCTATAAATAAAGATGAGGGAGGCGGTACCGTGTAGAAGTTTCCAAGAGCTTGGGCTCCAGCATTCAAAGCCCAGGACTGTGAGGTACTGACCCTGGGAACTTTTAGGGGCAAAGGACGCTTTCTCTCAAAACTTCAGTCTCCCTAGCAGAAAAATGAGGACGGTGAGCTCTGATCTCGTAGAACTGCAATTAGGATTAAACGTGGTCGTGCATGTCAAACGTCTCCTACAATGCTTGGCACACGATAAGGGCTCAATAAATGACAGCTGTGATTATCACCACAGTTCTACAATGATTATTAATGGCATTGCACACAATCTGCCAGACGAGACCACCCCAGAAGATAAGGGACTGCCCTACATCACACGATCACACACTAATGAGAGGCGGGGGTAGGGGCCGTGGACTCTCTTCTGAGATCTCAGAGCGGAAAAGAGGAAAACATACCCTCCACCCCGATCCAAACATTATTATCTAAGGCAGGAGGACATTCATCATCTCAGGAAAAAACAGCAACAGCACATATAACCGATTCGATTTTCACCCCAGGATCTGATGTGAACCCTGGTGCTCACACCTGCCAAGCCAAGAATCACTTACGCAAATCTGTTCCGTACTTAAGTCCCGGTTTGGGCACCCAGCCCTTGCTTCGGAAGTGATGGTACGCCATGTACGTAGTCCTGAACGTAGGCTGAACTACGCGGAAGGCGTTCCAGAGCTTCACAATCGTTAAAGGCTCCTACGGTTGTTGGGGGAAAACAAAGCATTATGACATACGTATCCACCCATTATCCAGGCGGTCAATCAACAACATCTATACTAAGTGTGAGCAAAAGATAAACAAACACGGTGCCCATGACAAAGGGTTTAACCACAAGATCCAGACCCGCGCTGTCCAGTGTGGCGGCAGCCAGCCACTCCTCTGAACTTAGATGTGTTGCCAGTGTAAAAAAACACACTGAATTTCAAAACTGAGAATGAAAAAAAGAATATAAATTATCCCAGCAATTTTAAATATGTTGGGTTAAATATACTATGTAAATAATGTAAATCAATTTCAGCTGACTTTTAAAAAAAAAACTTTTTAATGTGTGTACCAGAAAATTTAAAACTATGCATGTGGCTCCCATCTGAGGCTCCCATCATATTTCTACTGGACAGCACTGCCCCCGAGGACCAGTGAGAGGCCCCCTTGAGACAGCAACCCTGCAGACTGGAAGCAGCCAGGCAAAGAGGGGGAGGGCAGTGCAGGGGATGCTGGTGGCAGAACAGTGCAGGCAGAGGAAGCGGGGCGGGCCGGGTGTCCACCAAAGCCAGAGGGCGCACGTTCCAGCACGCACAGACCCTAATGGGTAGCTGCGGTTTGTCAGGCCATGTTCAGAAAAGCCAAAAGTAATTCTGTAAAATTTTTAAAAAAAGATGTTCCATTTAGTCTTTGAAACTAGAAAATTTATCGCAAGGCACAAGTTAGTAATCTAACTGCTTCAAAGGGAATTTTGTTTCTAAGGTCGGACTTGAAGACACTGAGAACGGTTCAGAGAACATTCTGATGTGCCAACACAAAAACACAACAGGAAAGACCAGGTAAGTTTGGAAGGTTTTCCGCTTCATTTCAGTGCTGACTAAAACCGCCAGCCCTTCAGTTAGTTGGTTTATGGATCGGTCACTCAATGAGACTTGCTCAGTTTGTCTCAGACTCAGATTTGTGTGCGTGTGTGTGTGTGGTGCACAGGCCTCTCACTGTTGTGGCCTCTCCCGTCGCGGAGCACAGGCTCCGGACGCGCAGGCTCAGTGGCCATGGCTCATGGGCCCAGCCGCTCCGCAGCATGTGGGATCTTCCCGGACCGGGGCACGAACCCGTGTCCCCTGCATCGGCAGGCGGACTCTCAACCACTGCGCCACCAGGGAAGCCCCTCAGCCTGAGATTTTAACACCATAAATATGAGCTAGAGTTGGGTTTTTTTTTTCTTTTCTCCTTTAAAAACAAAAACAAAAACAAAAACGGTTGTTCCTAAGGTGAAAACTCCATATGTGTGTGGTGTTGAAACCCACCCCCGCTCCTAGACAAGCAACAGTCTTGTGGAGAAGCCTGAACTTCCGGCTTGGACAGCCCACCGCGTTTCAGAGGCTGAGGGTTCTACGGAGCAGCTGGAACGCCCCAACAACTGTCAGTGAAGGCCCAGGGGAGGAGGTGGGGTGGGCTAAGGACGGCGCCCGTCTCAGACAATGGGTCACCCGTCAGCCAGACACCCGTTTCCAAACCACTGGAATACTCATGAAGGGGACTTACACAGTTAGAAGCGGATGAATGACAAAATACGTACCCCCAACAACAGAATAAAATGTATTTTCTCTGTTCTAGCGTTCTGCTTACCTTTTTCATCTTAATTTTATCTTAGAATTTGTATGGAGACACAAAAGACCCCAACTAGCCAAAGTAGTCTTGAGGGGAAAAAACGGAGCTGGAGGAATCAGACTCCCTGACTTCAGACTATACTACAAAGCTACAGTAATCAAGACAGTATGGTACTGGCACAAAAACAGAAAGATAGATCAATGGAATAGGCTAGAAAGCCCAGAGATAAACCCATGGACATATGGTCACCTTATCTTTGATAAAGGTGGCAGGAATATACAGTGGAGAAAGGACAGCCTCTTCAATAAGTGGTGCTGGGAAAATTGGATAGGTACATGTAAAAGTATGAGATTAGATCACTCCCTAACACCATACACAAAAATAAGCTCAAAATGGATTAAAGACCTAAATGTAAGGCCAGAAACTATCAAACTCTTAGAGGAAAACATAGGCAGAACACTCTATGACATAAATCACAGCAAGATCCTTCTTGACCCATCTCCTAGAGTAATGGAGATAAAAACAAAAATAAACAAATGGGACCTAATGAAACTTCAAAGCTTTTGCACAGCAAAGGAAACCATAAACAAGACCAAAAGACAGCCCTCAGAATGGGAGAAAATATTTGCAAATGAATCAACTGACAAAGGATTAATCTCTAAAATTTACAGGCAGCTCATGCAGCTCAATAACAAAAAAATAAACAACCCAATCCAAAAATGGGCAGAAGACCTAAATAGACATTTCTCCAAAGAAGATATACAGACTGCCAACAAACACATGAAAGAATGCTCAACATCATTAATCATTAGAGAAATGCAAATCAAAACTACAATGAGATATCATCTCACACCAGTCAGAATGGCCATCATCAAAAAATCTAGAAACAATAAATGCTGGAGAGGGTGTGGAGAAAAGGGAACACTCTTGCACTGCTGGTGGGAATGTGAATTGGTTCAGCCACTATGGAGAACAGTATGGAGGTTCCTTAAAAAACTACAAATAGAACTACCATATGACCCAGCAATCCCACTACTAGGTATATACCCTGAGGAAACCAGAATTCAGAAAGAGTCATGTACCAAAATGTTCATTGCAGCTCTATTTACAATAGCCCGGAGATGGAAACAACCTAAGTGCCCGTCGTCGGATGAATGGATAAAGAAGATGTGGCACATATATACAATGGAATATTACTCAGCCATAAAAAGAAACGAAATTGAGCTATTTGTAATGAGGTGGATAGATCTAGAGTCTGTCATACAGAGTGAAGTAAGTCAGAAAGAGAAGGACAAATACCGTATGCTAACACATATATATGGAATTTAAGAAAAAAAAATGTTATGAAGAACCTAGGGGTAAAACAGGAATAAAGACAGAGACCTACTGGAGAACAGACTTGAGGATATGGGGAGGGGGAAGGGTGAGGTGTGTTAGGGCGAGAGAGAGACATGGACATATATATACTAACAAACGTAAGGTAGATAGCCAGTGGGAAGCAGCCGCATGGCACAGGGAAACCGGCTCGGTTCTTTGTGGCTGTCTGGAGGGGTGGGATAGGGAGGGTGGGAGGGAGGGAGACAAAGAGGGAAGAGATATGGGAACATATATATATGTATAACTGACTCACTCTGTTATAAAGCAGAAACTAACACACCATTGTAAAGCAATTATACCCCAATAAAGATGTAAAAAAAAAAACAACAAAAAAACAAAATAAACATGACCAGATAAGTACCACAGCTCACAATTAAAATGGATTTATATGGCTTATGTGTCCACATGGGAGAGGTCGCTTCCTAATTGAATTCGGACACCTCTTCAGTTACTGTGGGTTTCATTTGCCATCTCCCTGTTCTTTTGTGACTGCCGGCAATAGGATTATGCTGAGGGAGAAATCATTTCAATCAGTGATGTCTGCAGAATGAGGGTTAAAAGATAAAAGTAAAGACTTTGAACTATAATTAGGAAATTCAAAAAAATAAAAAAATAAAAAAAATAAAATGTATTTTCTCTGTTCTAGCGTTCTGCTTACCTTTTTCATCTTAATTTTAATTTCACGTGAATTATTCTGAACAGGTATTGTATTCACGTGGGCCCAAATTCAAGAAGTACAAAAGTGTACAGTGAAGTCTCGCCTTCCACCCAATTCCTCTACCAGGAGGCAAGCATTGGGATTAACGTTCTGCTGAGGGCAGCAGGATACAGCACAAAATCATGGGCTTTGGAGCTGTCCTGACATAGGTTCAAATACTAATTCTAACCAGACCAGCTGTGGGACCCTGGGTGAGTTACGTGTTTCCTCAGCCTCAGTTACCTCGTCTATAAAAGCCTTTACAGGCGCAAGCTGAGGACTAGAAATACTGCATATCAAGTTCCTAACTCACAGCCTTTACTGAAGCAGGTGCTAAAACATGGGTAGTTTCTATTTTTGCTGTTAATTTTTGGTAGCGCTCTCACAGATTTCCTGATCAGTATAGAAGATACTGCTATCCTAGTCTCTGGGAATGAAATTCAGTCTGAAAGGGTCAAAGCTGGCTTTTGCCTGAACAATCCCAATTCAGGACCCAAAGCCTAAACTTAGAGAAAAAATTCAATTCCAATTTTATCCAGTGAAAGTGGACACGTTTGTATTAAAGCAATATGGAAATTACTACAACCTGCTTTTAACATCAGGGAAATTTTTTTTTTTTTTTTTTTTGCGGTACGCGGGCCTCTCACTGCTGTGGCCTCTCCTGTTGCGGAGCACAGGCTCCAGACGCGCAGGCTCAGCGGCCATGGCTCACAGGCCCAGCCGCTCCGCGGCATGTGGGATCCTCCCAGACCAGAGAATGAACCCGCATCCCCTGCATCAGCAGGCGGACTCTCAACCACCGTGCCACCAGGGAGGCCCATATCAGGGAAATTTTAAGTGGGCTGTGTCTGAATAAAACACCTTACCTTCTCATAGTAAATACTTAGACATCCTAGAGCATAGACCAGGAAGAAAGCCTAAAAACAGAGCAAGCAGAAAACGCTCATCAGAAACTGTTCCACGTTGAGAAATTATTTTACAGACTGATTTCTCTTTGTGTTAAATACAAATTAATGTCCTTATCACCATCCAAATGGTCACATATTTTTAAACATAAATGGTTCATTCAAATTTCAAGGATTAAAATATGAATGTCATAAAATGGTTTAGAATCAGTACAAAACATTTCTATGAAATTTTCCATGTATTTTTTCTTTATAAAAACCACACAGCTAAACTGAAAAATGATGTAAATAGCAAAAATAACAATAGAAACCTTTGCTCATTGGATTTTCCTCTGTCAAATAATCTTACTAAAGTGACAAAAGAATTTATAGAAAAAAGTAAGTAGAAAATTGTGGAAAGTGGGCAACGCAGACTTGGTTTGTGTAAACCAAATGAGTTTCTTGGTCACTCTTGCTGTTAAGTGATTTCCGATCGAGTAAACCCCAAGTTTCCATTAACTTCATTAAAAGGCACCATGTTTCACTCACGTGGGGAGGCAAGAGGAACGGCAGACAAGGTCGGGCCCAGTTGAGTAAAATCACACTGACGTGCAAATAAAAATAACTTTCTGACAAAAACAAGACGATGCCAAGCACTGACAAAAGCAAACAGGCCCCGGTGTTGGCTCTGCCTGTACAAGGCGATTAGGATCTGCATTCATGCCTGAACAGCTCAGGTGAGGCTGGTCTGTAGTAGTCAGTGACGAAGAAATGGTGGCTCTAAATGCTCTTTTCTTTTTTAACATGAGGATGGAAGATGAGATTTCAGGTATCCTGGAGGGCCCTCTGGTGCAGGTGGCAGCAGGAAGGTGGTCCCTGCCCTGAGCCCTCAGGCTTCTGTTCCACCACGGTGGTGCTGATGGCTTTTCCCCTCCCCGCCCAGGGCTCAGGACTCAAGAGAACACAGGCTGTGAAGGTGCAGGGCTTTCAAGCAGCGACAAGGTCCTGCTAAGGAAACACCTTCCTGACCCTCAGGAATCGCCCCAATCCACCACACCGTCATCCTCTCCTGGCCATCTGATGACACTTCTCTTTACAGCAGTGGTCCTTGAAGTGTGGTCGGTCTGGGGATCCTGGGGTCCCCATGACCCTTGCAGGAGCTCTCAAAGTCAAAACCATTTTGTGAGATCAAGGCTTTATTGGCCTTGTTCATACTCATTCTCCCCAGAGGCTCCGAGACACGTGACACCACAACAGACTGAGCGCAGCAGCAGATGTGAGAATCCAGGGATCTTCTCTTAAGCCAGACCTTAAAGTCTTTGCAAAAATGAAAAACAATGCCACTCTTTTCACTGGATCTGTTTTGTTTTGAAAGAATACAGTTATTTTTAATAAAAATATTATTTACGTTAAGGTATAGTGGGTTTATTATCATTAATTTAAAATGAGTTAATACACACATATTTAAGTTTTCATTTTAATTTATAATTTGGTAAACACTGATAGATCTAATCCACGTAAACATGCTCCTTGGGGTCCTTCAATAATTTTTAAGAGTACAGTGGTTTGAGGACTACTTTATTTATTTATTAAATTTTATTTACTGATTGATTGATTTTTGGCTGTGTTCGGTCTTCGTTGCTGCGCGTGGGCTTTTCTCTAGTTGCGGCGAGTGGGGGCTACTCTTCCTTGCGGTGCGCGGGCTTCTCATTGCGGTGGCTTCTCTTGTTGCGGAGCGCGGGCTCTAGGCGCACAGGCTTCAGCAGTTGTGGCTTGGGGGCTCTAGAGAACAGGCTCAGTAGCTGTGGCGCACAGGCTTAGTTGCTCCATGGCATATGGGATCTTCCTGGACCAGGGCTCGAACCCGTGTCCCCTGCATTGGCAGGCAGATTCTTAACCACTGCGCCACCAGGGAAGTCCCTGAGAACTACTTTAGTTCTACCCAGATCCAAATCGAGAGCTTCTCTGAAGATGCAGGTGGTTACCTGCGAGGCCCGCTTCTCTGGGTCCAGCGCCCTGATCCTGGCCGCCGCCGCCTCCCGGCTGGACTTCTGCCAAGGCCTCTGTGCTCCGGCCCCACAGCCCGTCCCCTAGGGCAGCCCGAGCTACCTTCTCAGCACGTGAAGGCCCCTGGCTCCCAGGTGTCTCGTGGCACTCGCCCAGCGCTCTCCCTAGATGGTCGCTTCACTTCCGTCCCCGGACACACTGAGCTCACTCCTGCCTTCGCCTTTGTAACTGCTGCTCCCACACCCGGAGTCAAAGGTCACCCCTCAGAGAGCTCCTCCCTGACCACCCAGTTTGCGTGACCCCGTCCCGATCGACTTCCTCAGAGCATTTATGTTCGCCTGAAAGTATCTTTCTTAAGTGTGTCTCTCCAGCTAGAATGTAAACTCTGTGAGACAGAAACTCTGCCTGCCGTGCCCTTGACCTAGAAGGGGCTCGGTGCATGTGCTCAAAGAATAAAGAAGCAGGTGTGGATCCCGCCCATGGTCTGGAACACGTGGCTAGGCTACCCAGGGCAGGTCTCCCAGCTCCGTTTCCTCAGGGTGGACACTGTCCTGCCTCTCCTTTAGCTACTGGTGACAGCCTGCCGCTTGCTCTCCTGTGGCCCACTACTTATTAACACAACACACTGCTTTTTCAGACGGACACAGATGGTGGCCAAAAGGTGCAACAGAAAAGAAAAGGTGGTTCCTCAAAAAGCCAAGTCTTCCTTTTCCTTTCGTTTTCCCTCAACTTTCCCTTCTGGGTTCACAGTGGGAGAACAGGAAGATACTCTGAGATAAGCAGACCTGGGCTGAAATCTCATTAGCTTGGAAGCATCACTGAAACCCTCCCAGCTCATCTAGAAAATGGGGACGATCAAGCCTTCTTAAAGATTTAATGAGGTTAGATTTCATGAAGACTTACAAAGACCATGCTGGGAGTTCCCTGGTGGTCCAGTGGTTAGGAGTTGCTTTCACTGCTGTGGCCCAGGTTCAATCCCTGGTCGGGGAACTAAGATCCCACAAACCGCAAGGCACAGCACCCCCCGCTCCCCCGCCACCAAAAAAAAAAGCATGCAAAGCACCTAACTGCTCAATTCATTTCGCTTCCCTGCCTTTCTAAAAAGACACCGTAGCTGGGAAAGGTTCAATCCAGTCCTTGCCTAGGAAGAGATGACCTCCTGGTATCCATCAGAATCTAAGTTCTTCAGAAACTTTCCATCATTAGCAAACACACATTTCCCTAAGAACTGATGAAACCAAAGCCTCGTTTTTAATTGGCCTAAAATAGCTTTTATGAACCTATGCAAGCTGCTCTTAGGCACTTATTATAGATGGGGAGGATCTTAATCCAACGGAGTTGGCTTTATTTAGAATTAAGTCATCAGCAGACCCGGGAGGTCTGTGGAGGCTCAAGACTGGACCCTCGAAATCTCATGAGTAGGTTTTTACTTTGATAGTACTAATAAGATGGACGGATGAGCTTAATGATGGTTTTAATGTCTTGTCACTAAATCCGGTCAGGGCCTGAAGCGTTAAAATGAAAAACAGCTCTCAGAGACAGATCTCTCAGTCAGCTCGGTGTTACCATTCTCAAAACCTAAGAACCGCTTTGAGTCACCACAGCAGGGCTGCCCGTGTTCCTGAGGGACATTTATGGAAACATGTTACACTGTATGGGTGGTGCCACCAAACATGGGTGATTCATCCAAGGAAACCTGCCAAAACAGAACTGGGAAGCGGAGCCGGGCTTAACTGCACGCTCCCTGGAAACTTCTGCAACACGTCTCCGGAACGTTCTCAGGAACCGAGCGGCCTCCAAGAACGAGAACCACCTCGCCTCCTGCCTCCCATTACTGTGGCATTTCTTCAGCGGGTGTGTGGGAAGAGGGAGCAACACAGTCAGTGAAAAGCATCAGCTGGTCCCCGCCTGGAGCAGTGAGGCTCAGCCCCCAGCTTCTGACACCGAATCCTCTCCCTCCACCTGCTGCTGCTGCCCCTACAGCTGAGAGGCCGGCTGCCTCCTGACGGCTCAGCCCTCCAGCCTGCCCTCACCCGGATGCCAGCTCCGGTCCCTGCCACTCCCCTGCACAGCCGCCTGCAGTGCCCCGGTGCCACCAGGACCAGGTCAGACCCCTACTCGTAGATGTGCCCTCCGTGACCTCCCCTCCTGGGTGGCCGCTTCTGGGACCACGCTGCATGCAAGGGCCTGCCGTCCCGTGTCCACGTGGCAATCCCCTATTTACCCTGTAACACCTCCAGGTACCACCAACCCTTTAAAGTCTTTCCAGGTGGCTCGCATCCCTTTGGAGCCCACCAGTTTCTGTGCCCATCCCACCTTGTACACATCCACTTAACAAATAATTATCAAGCGCCTCATAGATGTCAGACATGGCGTACAAGACGAGCAGTCACAGCCCACACACCACACGGTGCCCATCACACTGAAGTGCAGTTTGTGGCTATCTTAGGACCAGAGCCACATTCTGCTTCTCTCTGTACTGTTAGTACTCAGCCCAGTGCCTGGCACATAGGAAGTCCCTGGTAATCTTTTTGCTAAACACTGACTGCAAAAGGAAGAGTTCCAAGCAGCCACTAAATAGCTTTTACAAGTGACTTAATAATGATGGTAATGACAGAAACAGCAGGCCCAATGCTTACTGAGCATCTGTGATACACCAGGCACGGTGCTGAAGCCATCACGTGCACTACTTAATTCCAGAACATATTATGAACAAGGTGTTACATCACCCTCATCTTACAGGGCAGAAATCTGAGGCTCAGAGAAGTCAAGGACCTGGAGGATGGTGTCTCCAGTGCTGTCCAACAAAGTAGCCACGGGTGCCTGCTGAGTGTCTGAAATGTGGCTGGCACAACTGAGAAAAGAATTTTTAATTTTGCACAATTTTAATTAGTTTCAACAGTCACATGCGGCTAGTGGCTACTGTGTTCAACAGCAGACTAAGCTGTCTCATTTGTAAACTGAGCAAATGAAGTAAATAAATCCCAACATCCTTTCCTGCTCTGAGAGCCCGTTCTTTGTACCGCTGGCCTCACTGCAAGGAAGGAAGCACAGCCCAGCAGGTGAAGAGAATACGGAGACACAGTCACTTCTCTGTGAACACATCTATGAAACGACCAGCGTGGACGCTTTCAACAAGCACTGCCTGAGACCAACAGATACGCCAAGCACTGAGCTAGATGCTGCAGGAGCCTCCAGACAGGCAGGAGCACCCCTGCAGAAAGGCACAGCCAAGGACAGGAGACAGAGGAAGGGGCGCTGTCGTCAAATTCGGGTACAGTACAGACATAAGCAAAAAACGGGGGACTGGTAGCCGCGTGAACACAGGACAGAGGAACCCCAAATCAGACGGAAAATATGAGGCAGGTTCAGAAAGCCACTTGCAGCAACTTTTGAGAACGCAGTAAAGAGAACACGTGTTAGTATTTCTGCAGAAGGAAATACCTAGAATCCATTTATGTAATTAGCAGTCGCTACATGACTCGGGGCATGCATCGAAGCCTGTGAAAAGCTGGTGAAACTCCACGAATATGCTAAAAACCACTACACACTTTAAATGAATGAATGGTATGGTATGTGCTCTGTGTCTCAATAAACCTGTATGTTTTTTTAGAAGCTGCTAAAAATTAGTAACACAATATTTGGACAATCTGAAACCTTGATGTGAAAAGAAGTGCTCAGACAACCCCCTTGAAACCTCTGCGGGATGATACGGGGCAGGCCCGCCCCAAATGGACATCTTAGAATCGATGAAATGAAGGCCGAGGAGTGAAATGCAGGCCGGCCGACTGTGGACTCTGCCTGCGGCGACCTCAGTACTGAACTGCACGCAGAACTGCATTTTGAGGTGGACTCATCTACGTGGCATTGCCCAGGCCCAGAGACCGACAGCTGAGAAGACGACATGCTGGGAACATACCTCTTCCAGGCTGAGCTGCAAGTACTCAAAGATCCTAAATGGATTTCTCCTGCATATCAGTCTCTTTTTTGGCGACAACTGAAGAGAAAAATAAAATACATACAGGACAAATGGAAGCACTACATGTTACCTGGAGGAGGGTGCATTTTAAAATGAACGTTTTCTTCTAAATTTCCCCGATTCACATTTGTTGGATTAATTCTGTTAAAAAATAATTTATTTATGTAGAAAAATAATTTATTATTTTATGTAGAAAAGTAAGTTTTCATTTTTCTACTACAGCTGACCCTTGAACAACAAGGGGGCTGGGGTGCTGACTCCGGGCAGTCGAAGGTCTGCGTGTAACTCACAGCCGGCCCTGGCCCTCCACGTCTGCGTTCTTTCCTATCTGCAGATTCAACCAACCGCAGGTCGTGCGGCAGTACGGTTATTTACTAGGGAAAAAAATCCTCTTTCATAAGGGGACCCACATTCAAACCCATGTTGTTCAAGGGTCAACTGTATTAACATTTTGACTTAGTTCCTTTCTTTCATCGCCCATGAACTTTTCCTGCAGTTGTGATCATTTTATTGGTCAGTTTTATGTGTTACTTTTTTTCACCCAACTGCACCTCATAAGCATATGCCACGTTCTTAACGAGACTTCATAAACTCCACTCTAAAGGCGAGATGTTTCTTCAAACGGGTGTTTCTCATGCTATTTAACTATTAGACTGTTTCTCACTTTTAGATGCTACAGATGATGCTGGGGCAACTATCTTGTAGGTCCCTGAATGAAGTGGATCTCGTTATGCGCCCCAGCCTCCTCCTGTGAGGGCTGCCCTCCCGACCTGAGCCCCTGCCCACCGCTACACTCAAGACTGCGTAACTACCGTTCCATTTCTTTTTCTCCCTGGCAAGGGAGAGAACGTTACTGGACCTGCTTTACTTTATATGTTACGTCATGTATTACAGATATATGTTATTTAAATATTATATATATATATTCATGTATTTTTTAAAGTTAAGCTATTCACAGACTTTGAAGTTTCAGTTGAAACAGCCCTCACGACTACTGAGCCCTCAGGGCTGGGACCCAGGGCTGGCTGGTGCCCTTGGAGGGTCTGCAGTGTGTCCTGCACCAGCGCTCACATGTCCCGGGTGCTGAACACGAGCCTGCTACCGGTTCCGAGTAAGGGACGTCCCTGTTGGCCAGCATCTCCTCTGGGTCAGACACAGATTGCCCTGGAGGAGGTGATCTCTCTCCTTCTACTTACGTCCCCACCTGAGGCGTCTTCCCTCTCACTCACGTCACACACGACTTCCTCCACCAGCACGCAGTGATGCTCAGGCCCTCTCTCGCTGGCCGGGACCAGACCCGCTTGTTGGCTGCTGTCCCCAGGCTGAGCGCCAGAGGGCGGGAGAAGAACAGCCTGTTTGCTCCAGTGCACGTGGGGCAGAGGAGCGGTGACCTCCGCCACGTGTTCACCCGAGCCGTGGGTAGGTATCAGGTCAGGCCTGGAGCCCTCCTGCGGGTGGTCTGATCGCTTGCTGGGATCCTCCAGATCATGTGACTTTCCTGCAACCTCATTCATGGCAGAAAGTTTCTCTCTATCTGCTGTGCCTTCCATTTTGGAGACCATTTCAGAGTTCAGCTCATTACACAACTGGACCTCTTCATTCCTTTGCAGACAAAGATGCTGAAGGGGCTTTGTGTAATCCTCAAGGAGTCTACGCACTGTGCTCTCATCCTGGCCTTGTCTTCGCATGAGGTTTGTGGCCCATTCCACTCTACGCTGATACCTGCAAAGTAGAAATTCTGTTAGTAACAACACTTAAATTTCAATATTTAAAACAGCGGAATGTGTGAAAAAGATGGGAAGGCAGTATGCCAAAACATCTATAGTTCTTAACGATGGGCTGTAGGTTGTTTTCTTTATACTTTTTTGCATTTTTAACTGCTCTGCAATAATTATCTACTACTTAAAAAAATTTTTTTTTAATTTTATTTATCTTTGGCTGTGTTGGGTCTTTGTTGCCGCATGCAGGCTTTCTCTAGTTGTGGCAAGCGGGGGCTACTGTTCATTGCGGTGCACCAGCTCCTCATTGCGGTGGCTTCTCTTGTTGCAGAGCACAGGCTCTAGGCATGCGGGCTCAGTAGTTGTGGCTCACGGGATCTAGGCATGTGGGCTCGGTAGTTGTGGCGCACGGGCTTAGTTGCTCCGTGGCATGTGGGATCTCCCCGGAGCAGGGCTCAAACCCATGTCCCGTGCCTTAGCAGGCGGATTCTTAACCACTGCGCCACCATGGAAGCCCTATTACTTTTTGTTATTACACAGCTTCATCTAATTTGCTTAATTTGAAAAAAAATGACCCCAGTTCAACAAAGTATGGAAATTTATGTAATTTAAAACTGGTGGACCAAATGACTTAGGTAAATATTTTTTTAATTTATGTTTAAATTTTTTTCTGGTATGCGGGCCTCTCACTGTTGTGGCCTCTCCCGTTGCGCAGCACAGGCTCCAGACGCGCAGGCTCAGCGGGCATGGCTCACGGGCCCAGCCGCTCCGCGGCATGTGGGATCTTCCCGGACCGGGGCACGAACCCGTGTCCCCTGCACCGGCAGGCGGACTCTCAACCACTGCGCCACCAGGGAAGCCCGATTTAGGTAAATTTAAAGAGAAAATGGCCATCCTTTCTCAGGGTTTGTTTTGCATTAATTTCAGTTTTGGTTACCATGTTTTTAGATATGTATCTCAGTCATAGCAAAAAGTCTTTGTTTAGTATTGGAAAGCAAAATGAGAATTTTAATAAACATTTTTCACAGTACAGTACTTACTAATGTCTCCACCGTGTATGGAAAGAAATGATTACAGTTACACACACCCAAGCACCTTAATAAAAAATGGCCCTTTTTCCCATAATTTTCAAAGTATATTTTAATGAGAAAATACATGCTTAGTTTCTTAAACTTGAAGGCAAGCCCTGAACACTTCCCAAGTTACAAAAAGTTACAGCCACCCTCAGAATGGGAGAAAATATTTGCAAATGAAGCAACTGACAAAGGATTAATTTCCAAAATTTACAAGCAGCTCATGCAGCTCAATAACAAAAAAACAAACAACCCAATCCAAAAATGGGCAGAAGACCTAAACAGACATTTCCCCAAAGAAGATATACAGACTGCCAACAAACACATGAAAGAATGCTCAACATCATTAATCATTAGAGAAATGCAAATCAAAACTACAATGAGATATCATCTCACACCAGTCAGAAAGGCCATCATCAAAAAATCTAGAAACAATAAATGCTGGAGAGGGTGTGGAGAAAAGGGAACACTCTTGCACTGCTGGTGGGAATGTGAATTGGTTCAGCCACTATGGAGAACAGGATGGAGGTTCCTTAAAAAACGACAAATAGAGCTACCATGTGACCCAGAAATCCCACTACTGGGCACATACCCTGAGAAAACCAGAATTCAAAAAGAGTCATGTACCAAAATGTTCATTGCAATTCTATTTACAATAGCCAGGAGATGGAAACAACCTAAGTGCCCGTCGTCGGATGAATGGATAAAGAAGATGTGGCACATATATACAATGGAATATTACTCAGCCATAAAAAGAAACGAAATTGAGCTATTTGTAATGAGGTGGATAGATCTAGAGTCTGTCATACAGAGTGAAGTAAGTCAGAAAGAGAAGGACAAATACCGTATGCTAACACATATATATGGAATTTAAGAAAAAAAAAATGTTATGAAGAACCTAGGGGTAAAACAGGAATAAAGACAGAGACCTACTGGAGAACAGACTTGAGGATATGGGGAGGGGGAAGGGTGAGGTGTGTTAGGGCGAGAGAGAGACATGGACATATATATACTAACAAACGTAAGGTAGATAGCCAGTGGGAAGCAGCCGCATGGCACAGGGAAACCGGCTCGGTTCTTTGTGGCTGTCTGGAGGGGTGGGATAGGGAGGGTGGGAGGGAGGGAGACAAAGAGGGAAGAGATATGGGAACATATATATATGTATAACTGACTCACTCTGTTATAAAGCAGAAACTAACACACCATTGTAAAGCAATTATACCCCAAAAAAAAGGTTAAAAAAAAAAAAAAAAA
>NW_006788335.1:204334-216158 GCF_000442215.2 Lipotes vexillifer | reverse complement strand
TCTCCCGTTGCGGAGCACAGGCTCTGGACACGCAGGCTCAGCGGCCATGGCTCACGGGCCCAGCTGCTCCGTGGCATGTGGGATCCTCCCGGACCAGGGCACAAACCCGTGTCCCCTGCATCGGCAGGCGGACTCTCAACCACTGAGCCACCAAGGAAGCCCATGCGCTCCTTTTTATAATCAGCATAAAACGTAGCTGCCCAGAGAGCAGCAGGGTGTCTCCTCTCCTGAATGAAAGGTACAGCCTCTCTCATGTGCAGTTAGAAGGACTTCTATATGAGGGATCTAAAAGGATCTATGCTCTTCATGTCACCTGTAACATTGGCTAAAGCCTTCATGGGTCTATGGATCTCCTGTGTCTGAACACAAATTTTCGTGTCATGTGTATTTTCCTGGGGAAGGGATCCACAACTTTCATCAAATTCCATGATTTAAAATATGTGAAAGAACCACAGCATTAAAGGTTCAACAGCTCCCACTTTGAGCAGGAGATGTGGAACTGAGAGAGGGAGAGAGAGTGCACACGCACACAGGTCCCTGCTCAGCTTCTTAGCACCAGACTGGTCAAGGCAGATGTGAGCTCAAGCCCTCACTGTGAGCATGAGGTTCTCGTACCAGCTACGTGCCCTCCCCTCCAAGGCTCGGGAATAACTGGACCTGCCTCAGGGGGCGGTGCAAGGATGAAAGGAGATGAGACCTGTGAAGTGCTCAGCACATAGTAAGTGTTCAATAAATACTTGTTACTTTATGACTGTGGGATTTTTCGGGGACACTTGAAAAATAAAATCATTTCGACTCAATACCTATTACATGTAAAAATACAAACGACGTTTTAATGGATAGAAACGTACACCTTAATGAATCGCTCTCTGGGAGCAGGGGCAGCCGTGTGGGTCGAGTACTGTACCAGATCTGGGTTCCGGAGCTGGCTCTTCCGTGACTCTGAGCTGAGCCACTCAGCTTCTGACACCTTCTGCTCTTCTGCCGAATGCCGGGGTCGCACCGTTATCCTGCCTCTGATGACCTCAGATGTTTGTTTATAGAAGCTTAATGCAACAGCGGCTGCTAAAGCCTGTGGAAGAAAGCCTCTGACTGAGCCTGTGATCGACACGCGGCAATGGGGCACAGAGCAGAAGGCGGCCTCTCACTGGCTGGCAATGCCTTCAAAGGTCCTGCTGTGATTAACCCTGAACACTGCTGGAGAAGCAGCAGGAAGAGAAGGGTAAAAAGTACAAGCTGGAAAACATGAGGGGAGAGCGGGAGGAGGTGGCAGGTGCGATGAGCAGCAGCGAAGCGCCTGGCGGCGCAGAGCCGTGCCGGGGCCCCAAGAGCCCCGGGCGGGGCCGTGTGAATACGGCTCAGCTTCTCAGGTGCCTCTGCCCTCAAGCACCCCTCTTCCATCTGCAGCGAACCCTTCTTCCCCTCTCACTGACTGAGGCCTATCGACTACTGGAAGCTCAGGGCGCAACGGTTTTGAGGCAGGCTGCTTAGGTGCAAGCACTGACCCTGAGCAAGTTAATTAACCTCCTCCGGGGCTCTTTCCTCCCCTGTCCAAGACAGATGATTACAGGACTGACCACCTAGGGGTGATGTGAGGACTTGAAAAGCTAATCCACAAAGCTGTTGTCAACACAGTGCCTATTACGCGGACTACACCCCAGAAATGCCGGCACATACAACTATGCGATTACTGCCCAGGCTCCGGAGTCGTGCTTCCTGATTCGAGCTCACGAACTCTTGGGCAGCTCTCTGTAGGCTCCCTATGCACGTGATGGAAACAACTACACCTACCTCAAAGGTTTCTCCAGAAGACGAGCTGAGAGGATACGGGTAAAACATGTGGACAGGTAACGGCACTGCTGGAGTATCAGTACCGATTGGCTATGACAACGCTGCTGCTGATGGCGATACCCCATCATAATATTCATCACAGAAGAGCTCATTTGTCTACTCCTCTTCCCCTCCCACTAGACTCTAGATCCCCGAGAAGAGGACAGAGATCTTTCCTCCTCCTGTATCTCCAGCACCTACCCAGTGCCTGACACGTGGGTACTCGCAGTAAGTGCTGGCTGGAGAGAGGACCACAGGTCAGGAGGGGGCCAGCACCATCCTCAGGGCTGGTCCTTCCAAGACACAACGGTGCAATCTTCAGCCCGCAGGTGCATCACCTGAGGGTCTGGATGCTCACCTCCAGAAAAGATCACACGGAAGGTTCTCATCAACAGGACGACTACTGTTGGAAAAAGGCCAATTAGAGTGAATCCACTGGAAAGAGGGATCCAAAGTTCTGAGGAAATAAACAATTATAACAAGTACTTAAGCTGGAAACTTAACCTCAAGGTATGAAAAAGAGTCCATTTTTCTAATACTTAACAAAATTTAGATGGTGACTGCAAGTTTTATGAACTGATGATGAATCAAGTATTGATGGCGGGGGGTGCTGGGGAGGGCATACTTTCCTGACAGAACTGTCAGATGTGCTGAAGTCCTACCTCTTGGCACCTGCAAATGGGACCTTATCTGGAAACAGGTCTTCTCAGATGTAATGAAGTTAAGATGAGGGCAAACTAACTGGTGTCCTTACAAAAAAAAGGGAAATTTGGACACAGAGACACACAAGGTGGACCACCATGCAACGACGGAGGGAAAGACTGGAGTGATGTATCTACAAGCCAAGGAGGGCCAAGGACTGCTGGCCACCACGAGAGGCTAAGACGAGGCGGGAAGGACCCTCCCCTAGAGCCTCCTGAGGGAGCACAGGCCTGCTGACACCTTGATTTGGGACCTCTGGCCTCCAGACCATGAGAATAAATTTCTGTTCTCTTAAACTGCCAAGTTTGGGACTTCCCTAGTGGTCCAGTGGTTAAGAATCCATCCGGCAATGCAGGGAATGCCTGCTCGATCCCTGGTCAGGGAACTAAGATCCCACGTACTGTGGGGCAACTGAGACTGCACGCTCCAACTACTGAGCCAGTGCCGCAACTACAGAGCCCATGCGCTCTGGAACCCATGTGCCACAACTAGAGAGAAGCCCATGCACTGCAACCAAAGATCCTGCCTGCCGCAACTAAGACCTGACGCAGCGAAAACAACAACAACAACAACAACAAATCACCAAGTCTGTGGTACTTTGTTACAGCAGCCCTAGGAAACTGACGCAAAGCTCAGTAGAATTCCTGGAACGCTGCACATTCTACAGAGCTTACCGAGAGTTAACCTTCAGATGGCGGGGGGCAGCAGTCCCCCACCCGCCAAAACCTCACATATTCAAACGGGCTTGCTGCCGTGTCATCTGTCCTGCCAGCCCGATCGGGATGCGGTTCTGAGGGACAGGCTTCTGCTGTTTCTGCATCCTAGTGTTGGCTGCAGCAGCCTGTCTACACTGCAGCTCCCAGTGGAACGGGGGCTCGGCCAGGTCCTCTCAGGCCCTATGCCGTCCCCCAGCCTGTGGCTATGGCCAGAGCAGCCCCTGAGATCTTCCAGGTGCCACTGCCTCTCGGGCACTCCGTGGCCGTGGGGTTTCAGAGCATGAAAAGGAGCTGTCAGATTCTGCCAGTACATGCCAGAAGCAAGATGAACCACTATAGGCTTGAGCGGTTTCCGAAGGCTGCATGGAAGAGTTGCAACTTGAGCTGTCCTGCAGGGATGACGAGCGTTTAGAATGAGGAACATTTACTCAACAAAATCCTACCAAGGGAGCGCTGGGTGTGGGGCTGCAGAGGGGAACTGGGCATGGTCCCCACCCTCTGACAACTGACAGTCTAAGTCCAGTGTGTGATGTACGGCACAGCGACAGGCGCCAAGGCAGATTCTGCGGCGGCAGCGGAGGAAAGGGCGGCGCGGAGACACTCCAGGAAACTCGCACGTAGGCTGGACGTGCAGGAATAGCCAGCAGCACACGTGCCTGGTAGGTTAGAGAGAAGTGTTCTGGGAAACGCGAACAGCATAAACAAAAGCCCAGAGGAAGGAAGGATCATGGCTGTGTGGGTGGTCTGTGTGAGAGCCTCTGGGAAAGCGGCTTTCTCTAACCCCGCAAGTGTGGAGCGATGAAAGAGGACAGGGCTGTTTACGCCCACACAGCGCAGGAGGCCAGCTCCAAACCTAAGTACCTTAGTGCTTACAGACAATATACGTTACAGGATTAGTGTTCATATTTTGGAAGGAATTTAACTGGTAAAGGTTTTGGCTTAGGATTATTTTTTAAAATAAACTTACTTAGTACAATTCAAATATGATTTGATCCACATTAAATTCAGACATAATTTTCAAGGACACACCTACTACTACCACACACACACACAAAAGGTGTGGACAATCACATCAGAAAAGGCTACCTGAAAACAGATCTGATTTAAACCATAATTTTGCCCAAGGTCAAAGTCCACCAAGACTTACCTTTTTGACGTGATTACAGGCATGTCTGTCTTCATATCTGCAACAACAAAGAAGTGCTATTAGTTTAGACAAATTTTCCTTAAGGTGGAAAACACTGACAACCTAGAAAAGACACAGAATTCCAAGATTCACAAAATCTCACATCTAGAAGGTTGAATGAATCCTGTCCAAGCAGCCAAACAGGTGCTTTATACACCATCACTCCCTGCACGCACACCCTGACAGGCACTGCTGACCCGTCAGGGCTCTTGCTGGGCTAAGATGTGACCTCGGAATCCTTCTCGACACTCCAGCTAAGCAGCGACAGCATGGAAGGGGAAACTCTGCCACCTCCAAATGCTCGGGCCCTCAACTTCTAAGAGAGAGTACCGAAGCCCTAAAGTTACACACTTTACCTCCATTCTCCGTGTTCCATCAAGCACCTTCTGTGACAGCTGCTCACGTGCGCCTAAGGAAAGGGACGTTGGAGTAGATCTCATGGCGGTGTTAGCTCTGGATGTGGTTTGGGAGTTCCAGGCTCTAGTTCCAGCTCTGGGCATCTGGCTGGAAGACTCTTTCCACTTAAAATGTTGACCAGGCCACTAACAGAGTGGGTTTTTGTCCTGGTCCTCCCTCACCCTGCCTTTGGGCAGCTCATCTTTACTTTTCCATACTCGGCTTCCTCTCTGGTGCCCTAAAGGCCTGGAATTGATGATGTTCGGCTTTAAAATCCTAGGGAGGTGAGTTCACAGACTCCTATCTCCTTAGTAATTTGACCTAAGGAGACCTCCCTCCTCTGGTAATTTAACAACAAGCTACAATTTAGCAAGTTTTACTGACAGCCTTCCATGTGCCAGGCACGAGATATACAGAAGTAATAAAGCAAATCCCCTCTCCTTGAGATACTCACACTCTAGCTGGGGAGACAGACCAGACATGACTGACTCTAACCCAAGCTGATTCTAACCCTACTTGAGCAAGGACAGTACATATTGTAAAGGGACTGGCTTACTTTACCTGGAAGGGTTAGGAAAAAACACAAAGGAGAAGGAGTAATCGAGTGGGGCTCTGAAGAATGAGTAAGAGTTCGCCAGGAGGACCAGGGGAAAAAGGCAGAGGACACGATGCACAAAGGCTGGGGATGGCAAACGCATGGCAGCTTCACACATCGGCTGGCAGCCCAAGGTGGCCGTGGTACCAACGAGTAGAAGAGGGTGGGTGGAGAGGGGTTAGAAGATGAGGTTGAAGCCAAAATGTTGAAATGGACATTCGAGATCTACTTCCTGAGGGCACCCCACAACCTTAATCTCTGTCTCGGCCTAAATTCATTTCCTTCAAGTTTCTACCCTACTTAAAACTTAAGTTACTACATAGATCAGGAAAAGATTCTCAGCTGTTAAGACCATTACCCTATTTGAAAACTTTCTATTTCTGGGGGGCAAACTATTAGTAACTGCTGAAGCTGGGTGATGGGGACAGGCAGGGTCATTATGCTACTTGCTCTATTTTTTTTTCTCCCTTTTAAAAACTCTATGAAAAACTTGAAAACATACAAAAGTAGAGAGAACAGTATAATAAATTCCCATGTTCCCATCACTGAGCTTGAAATCAACTCATGGCCAATGGTTCTCTCCCTGTTCTTCTGCCCACTCCCCTGGCCCCCAGATTATTTTGAAACAGATCCCTCATATCACTTCATCTCTAAATGGTTCGGTACATCCACGATCACCATGAGAACATGCCCGGGCTGGCCTGTGGAGGACGACATACCCGGTACCCTCCCCCGCTCATCCCGCTTGAGGCCATCCTAGACCAGCTGACCGCCATCCAACAGACAACCAGACACCAGTGAGTCCAGCTACATCCATCACTGGACTTCTAATAGTGCAGCCAGTGGATCCATAACTAACCAGATGGATGAGCACATCCAGCCAAGATCAGTGGACCCACCCAGCAAACCCAGAAGCTCAAACGAGCAATCTGGTTGCTGTTGAGAGCCACTGAATTTTGGGGTGGTCTGTTAAAAATCACTGTGGCAGGAGATACAAAGTCTATCCCATTAGGACTGAACAGTCAAATTACCATGTTTTAAAGTCACTCAAAAGAGCTTCCTCTGTGGCTACACCACCTTGTTGTCATGTAATACATTTACGAGGTTCCAAGGTCAAACCTATAGTCTCACCTCTCTCTCCATCCTGTTCCATCCCTCGCCCATAGGCATTAAAAAAACTATGATTTATCCGTCCTTACATTTCAAAAATATATTTATATTTCCCTGCCTCTAGATAAGCCATAGCATACTTTCCTTTACCTTGCTTTCTTTGCTTAGAAATATATCCTAGTGATGTCCCATTCCTACCTCAGCTCCACAGCATGTCATTATATGAATGTTCTATAGTTCATTCAGCTGGGATCCCCACCCTCCATGGACATTTTGGTTGTTTCCAGTCTTTTAACATTAGAAACAGTGTTGCACTGAATAGCCTTGGGCTCTTTCTTTACATATTTTTGCCAGTGTATCTTTAAGATAAATTCCCAGAAGTGGAATTGTTGGGTTAAAAGTAAATGCATAGGGGCTTCCCTGGTGGTGCAGTGGTTTAGAGTCCGCCTGCTGATGCAGGGGACACGGGTTCGTGCCCCGGTCCGGGAAGTTCCCACACGCCGCGGAGCGGCTGGGCCCGTGAGCCACGCTTCACACATCGGCTGGCAGCCCAAGGTGGCCGTGGTACCAACGAGTAGAAGAGGGTGGGTGGAGAGGGGTTAGAAGATGAGGTTGAAGCCAAAATGTTGAAATGGACATTCGAGATCTACTTCCTGAGGGCACCCCACAACCTTAATCTCTGTCTCGGCCTAAATTCATTTCCTTCAAGTTTCTACCCTACTTAAAACTTAAGTTACTACATAGATCAGGAAAAGATTCTCAGCTGTTAAGACCATTACCCTATTTGAAAACTTTCTATTTCTGGGGGGCAAACTATTAGTAACTGCTGAAGCTGGGTGATGGGGACAGGCAGGGTCATTATGCTACTTGCTCTATTTTTTTTTCTCCCTTTTAAAAACTCTATGAAAAACTTGAAAACATACAAAAGTAGAGAGAACAGTATAATAAATTCCCATGTTCCCATCACTGAGCTTGAAATCAACTCATGGCCAATGGTTCTCTCCCTGTTCTTCTGCCCACTCCCCTGGCCCCCAGATTATTTTGAAACAGATCCCTCATATCACTTCATCTCTAAATGGTTCGGTACATCCACGATCACCATGAGAACATGCCCGGGCTGGCCTGTGGAGGACGACATACCCGGTACCCTCCCCCGCTCATCCCGCTTGAGGCCATCCTAGACCAGCTGACCGCCATCCAACAGACAACCAGACACCAGTGAGTCCAGCTACATCCATCACTGGACTTCTAATAGTGCAGCCAGTGGATCCATAACTAACCAGATGGATGAGCACATCCAGCCAAGATCAGTGGACCCACCCAGCAAACCCAGAAGCTCAAACGAGCAATCTGGTTGCTGTTGAGAGCCACTGAATTTTGGGGTGGTCTGTTAAAAATCACTGTGGCAGGAGATACAAAGTCTATCCCATTAGGACTGAACAGTCAAATTACCATGTTTTAAAGTCACTCAAAAGAGCTTCCTCTGTGGCTACACCACCTTGTTGTCATGTAATACATTTACGAGGTTCCAAGGTCAAACCTATAGTCTCACCTCTCTCTCCATCCTGTTCCATCCCTCGCCCATAGGCATTAAAAAAACTATGATTTATCCGTCCTTACATTTCAAAAATATATTTATATTTCCCTGCCTCTAGATAAGCCATAGCATACTTTCCTTTACCTTGCTTTCTTTGCTTAGAAATATATCCTAGTGATGTCCCATTCCTACCTCAGCTCCACAGCATGTCATTATATGAATGTTCTATAGTTCATTCAGCTGGGATCCCCACCCTCCATGGACATTTTGGTTGTTTCCAGTCTTTTAACATTAGAAACAGTGTTGCACTGAATAGCCTTGGGCTCTTTCTTTACATATTTTTGCCAGTGTATCTTTAAGATAAATTCCCAGAAGTGGAATTGTTGGGTTAAAAGTAAATGCATAGGGGCTTCCCTGGTGGTGCAGTGGTTTAGAGTCCGCCTGCTGATGCAGGGGACACGGGTTCGTGCCCCGGTCCGGGAAGTTCCCACACGCCGCGGAGCGGCTGGGCCCGTGAGCCACGGCCACTGAGCCTGCGCGTCCGGAGCCTGTGCTCCGCAACGGGAGAGGCCACAACAGTGAGAGACCCGCGTACCACAAAAAAACCAAAACAAAACAAAAAAACAGAAAGTAAATGCATATATTGGGCGACTGAATATCCACAGGCAAAACAATGAAGCTGGACCCATACCTTACATCATAGAAAAATTAAATCAAAATAGATCAAAGACCTAAACTTAAGAGCTGAAACTATTAACTTCTTAAAAGAAAACACAGGGAAAATCTACACAAGCTTGGATTTGGTAATGGTTCCCTAGTATGACACCAAAAGCACATGAAAAGAAAAAAAAAATTAAAACGATAAATTAGACTTCATTAAAATGAAAAACTTTTACCACTTCACACCCATTAGAATGGCTATCATCAAAAACAAAAACAGAAAAGGACAAGTGTTGGTGAGGATGTGGAAAAATTGGAAAACCTTACGCATTGCTGGTGGGAATGTAAAATGATGCAAATGTTATGGAAAACAGTTCGTGGTTCCTCAAAAAATTAAAATAGAATTATCATATGATCCAGCAAGTCTACTCCTAGGTATACACAGGAGAGAAATGAAAACATAGGTCCACGTGGAAACCTGTACGTGAATGCTCACAGCAGCACTACTCATAACAGCCAAAAAGTAGAAACAACCCAAATATCCATCTTTGGATAAATGGATACACAAAACAAAATATATCATACAATGGAATAGTATTCAGGATAAAGTTCTGATAAATGCTACAGCATGGACAGACCTTGAAAAAATTATCCTAGGTGAAGGACATAAAAGGTTTCCACTTATATGAGATATTTAGAATGGGCAAAATCAAAGACACAGAAAGCATATTAAGGTTACCAGGGGTTAGGGGGAGAGGAGGATGGCGGGGAGTAAATGTATATATGATTTTTTGAGACAGTCAAGTCCCCTTCGTAACGGCCATACCACCTGCACTCCCACCAGCAACGCGTGAGAGTGTTTCTCAAGGGCTCACCAATGGGGCACACTGTCAAACTTTCTGATTTCTGTCACTCTGATTGCTGAAATGGTATCTCAGTGCAATTTTAATTTGTATTTTGTCTTGCAATAAAATATTTTTAAAAATCCTTTCTAATTGTTTTAACCTGCTGGTATTGGTTATGTAATTACCATGAGACTCCCTTAGAAAAATACACCCAGATGCAAGATTGATAAGTTAAAGAGGAACAGCAAATGGGAACCATATACATTAGTATGTTTTCACAAATACATCAATGTCATGGTTATTGTTATAAATTCCAACTCTAGAAATAAGATATAAAGCCCACCTTGCACACAGCTGAGGAGGCACTAATTACTAGTACCTTCCACACACACAGGACTCTGCTGAGAAATGCTTAACAACAGAAAAGCCTAAATAACACTTTTGATAATTCCAGAAATTAGACGAAACACATTTTCACCAATCATAAGAGCCCTTTCACCTTGATTAGAATTATTCTAGTTGCTATTTTTACCAGTAAAACTGCCAGTGGCATGTTACTTCTCCTCTAGAATTTTACTGTATAATCTGGTGTTAGAGCTAAAAATGAAGAAGATGATAATTTGCCAAAAGAACTGAATGTTGCACAAGTTTACCTTTCCATTTAGCAACCAGCTTAGGATCTGAAATTGTGAAGTTTGGACGGCTTCTGGACAGGATACCTTTTCCAAAATAACCCTTCAGGGAAGAGAAAAAATAGTTCAGGTTTAGTTATCAATTTTTTTACCTGAGGGAGAATAACTACTTGAGTTAACAGGACAGTCACTGCATTTTTCACAGCTGGACATCTTCCCTCTGATTATAGATAATTCACGATTACTAGTGAACATCTTAGCGTCTTGTCTCTCCGATCGTTTGAAGGGAGCTGGGAAGTTTCCAGGGCACCTCGCTTGTCTCGTGAGTAGTGGTCTCAGTCCAGGTCTGGTAAGCTGAAGGCGAAGGGCAGGCAGAGGCAGGACCTCCTCTGCACACGTGGATTAGGAACAGTGGCCTAAAAGCAGGAGCCAAGTCCACCAGGAGCAAAAAGCTTCTGGGATTCTCCTGTTTGCAGAACGGAAGCATTCTTCTCCCTCCTGCTGACTCCAAAAACACTGATGCCCCCATCCCCCATTTCTTAAAATGAGAAAATATTTAAACCCATGGAAAACTGAAAGAATAAAAAAATGAACACCCTATACCCTCCACCCAGACTGACAATCAGAATAAATCATGTGTATGGCGCTTCACAAAGCCTCTGCTTAATGTTACATATCGCGAATGCGGAGGAGACTGTCCTTGGCCTAGACCCCTGTCTCACTGGGGTCAGTGCCACCCACTGCATCTCACTTTGGGAAGGTGACTACAACATGTATTTTATAGAAAATGTCTAGAGAAGGCACATTACAGAAACAGGAAGTGGATCAGCAGTGCCTGGGCTGAGCATGGGGACAGGGATTAAGTACAGTGAGCATCAGGGGGCCTTCCGTGGCCACGGGGAATGCTCTACAAGTGGACTGTCATGGTGGGGGCACAGCTCTATGAATTTATTACAGTCATTGCCTCGGGCACTTACAATGGGTGAATTTTATGTCTGTAAATTATAGCGCAATAAAGCTGCTTTAAAAATGCCTCCAGTATCGGGGCTTCCCTGGTGGCGCAGTGGCTGGGAGTCCGCCTGCCGATGCACGGGACGCGGGTTCGTGCCCCGGTCCGGGAGGATCCCACGTGCCGCGGAGCGGCTGGGCCCGTGAGCCATGGCCGCTGAGCCTGCGCGTCCGGAGCCTGTGCTCCGCAACGGGAGAGGCCACAACAGTGAGAGGCCCGCGTACCGTAAAAAAAAAAAAAAAAATTGCCTCCAGTGTTGAATTGGCTATGGGGGAAAAAATAAGCAAGCTTCCAATCTCATCCCAAACCTATGGCTGATGGAAAAAGCAAACACTGGAACTCGTCCTCATGTAAGAAGAGGTCCTCAACCAGGAGAGTGAGCAAAGGACATGCTGAAGCCCCATCTGGTTTGTCCTGAGCCAGAACAATCTGCCACCCTACGGTTACCTCTGGGGATGGAGTGGCAGTGAGAGGAGGGAAATTTTTACTTTTTACCCATTACATTTCTGTAAATTGCTTGAATTTTTTTTTTTTTTTTTTTTTTTTAAAATGAACCTCTCACTGTTGTGGCCTCTCCCGTTGCGGAGCACAGGCTCCGGACGCGCA
>NW_006788335.1:198065-204175 GCF_000442215.2 Lipotes vexillifer | reverse complement strand
AATTTTTTTTTTTTTTTTTTTTTTTTTACAATGAACATGTGTTGCTTTCATAATCAAAAAACAAGAAAGGTCAATGCACTGACCCAGCTTCACTGACGTAATGTGGGTTTGTGGCTGGGAGCTGTCCTCTGGGTTTATGGCTTCGGGGCACCTGATTCTGTTCCTACATTGGACGGAACGGCAAGGAAAGCGTATGGGTCATTCATGGTCTGTTTCTGGGGGTGGATGGGGAGAGAGCGGCTGGCCCCGGGCTGTCAGGAAGCAGCGGCGCTGAGGCTGCCTGCACATACCTTCCCATAGAGCTGTTCCATATCTTCTGCGTTCCTCACAATCACATTGTTGTTTATCATCTCGGCCCGGAATATTCTAAAGTCCTTCTGAGGACCACAGTCCTGACCGAAAGGGATCGGCAGTGGAGACTCACAGCTCTCATACACTCTTCTTTTCCTCCTTGGGGGACGGAAAACTGCCTCTGCCATTTTCCAAGGTAACTGTTCTTTAAAGACTGTAATAGGGAGAAAGAAACAAGTCAATCAATAACTGTACTGACCAAACATGTGAGTACATTTATATCCAGGCTCAGAAAACCTTGTGGTCTGTGGGAAAAATATTTATAAAGCAGTGAACAAAAAGAGAGAGTAGCGAGAAGATTTTGTTTGCGCAGCACAAAGCCTACCCACCTCGGGTATCTCGATTACTTCCCACGACAATGCCGTGGTACCATTTCTCATTACGGTTGACGAGACTGAGGCCTAGTGACACGTCCATGGTCACAGTGCCACTCGTAGGTCTCCTGACAGCGAGCACAAGAGGATTTCTGCCCATGAGGATTCCTCCCAGCCTCTCAAGCGGCCAACAGACATTTACCGAGCACCCACCAGAGGCTCACAATCATCAGAGGTGCTAGGGATATAAAGAGAATACCAAAAGGACCCTGTCCTCAAAGAAGTAAATCTAGTGAGCACCTCCTTTTCCAAAAAAGGACCTTAAAATACGTTCCAAACATTTGGTCAATCATCTCCCAGTTTTTCAGGTAAATTAATAATAGTAACAACAGCAGCAGCAGTCATCATTTAAGGGTCTATTCCTCAGCACCAAGCGTGAGCGGCTAAGGGCAGGAAGTGTCAAGCCAGCGCGCAGGGATGGGAATCGGCTTCACCACCGCCCAGCTGTGTGATGTGGGGCAAAAGTTACTTGATCTCTCTGTGCTTTGGTTTCCCCATCTGCAAAATAAGGATAAATACAGACTCCATATTATAGTTTAGACCCACAGGAGCTTAGAACAGTCCCGGCACGCAGCACTGAGTGCTCTGCACGTTCACTATGATTACTATTCTGGCACTATTACTATTAGCACTAAGAACACCGTGTGACAGATGAGGAAACAGAGCCAGGTTAGACAGATGTTGTCAGAGGCCTGGAGGGTGGTGGCCCTGGATGACCCCAGGTCTGCTGAACGCCAAAGGCCACGCTATTCCCTCTGGGTTCCGCTGTGAGCACAGGCAGGCCTCCTCTTGTTTGAAGGCTCGCTGTTTCCCCAGGTTAGGGGCTGAAGGGTTACAGAGAATTATGGAGAATTATGGAACTACCATGCGCCCAGCACTATGAGGGAGGAAAGGAAGGCGAAGCGAGTACCTCTCCCTTCCAGGCCTTACCCTCAACCCGAGGAGACAAAACAAGGACAAAACGCACACAGGCTGCACTTCAATAATGGCTGGGGGAAGGAAGTCAAGTTGAGTGCATTGTACGATAAAGACAGAGCCACAGCAGATGCATTTAACTCAGGAAAACTCAACCACATGCAAGGGGGAAACACAGACAGTGCAGGGGACTGGGTCAGGTGCTCCACTCATTGGGCAGGTGCCCTGGAATGAGACAGGGGACCTGAATCTGCTGCACCCTCAGTCCCGGCTCTGGACCCGACTTACACGGACAGCACATCTGGTGCTTGAAGATACAGTGGGGCTGTATCACACATGTGTTTAGCCTCCATGGCTCCAAACCCTCACAGGGGAACACATACGACTGATTATTTAGGTGCCTCCTGCACTCAGTACCAGCATCCTGTTGGGCAAAGGATGTAATCAAGCCTGAAACAGCCAACGAAGGTGGCCAAAGCTGAGGCAGGAAGCTGAGTGGCTTTAAGGGTTTACGCCCATTAAAAAGAAATCAAAAGCCTTGTCCAATGTGTAATGATTCCTTTATCCACCCTCCCAAATATGTTGAGGAATTAAATGAGGACAAACAAAAACAAAGACCAAGGAAGTTAGAGACATTGATAAATCAATTATAAAAGTAACAATAAAATGTAAGAATCAGAAAGTTGGAACTGTCATAGAATTGCCAAAGTATTCCAAGCAGCAAAATGCTAAAATAATTTACTTCTAAATAAGAGTCCTTCAATGGAATTAAATAATGAGCACAACTGTGTGCATTTTGCATACATCTATGTGTGTGTGTGTGTATACACACACACACACATCGCTATATAGCGTTCATAACAGGACTATGTATACCACATGTTAATGGGCAATTAAGATTTCCTCCCAAGGGCACTTTAAGTAGATTTTCATTTGCCAATTTATCACTCAACCCAAGCAACTACAGTTGACCCCTGAACAACATGGGATTTAACTGCATGGGTGCACTTACACCCAGATCTTTTTCAAGAGTAGATGTTACAGCACTACACCATCCACAGCTGGTCGAATCCACAGATGCAGAACCTCGGATATGAAGGAACCAGGGATACAGAGGGCCGACTATAAATTACACTCAGATTTTTGACTGCAGAGAAGGTCAGAGCCCTGACCCCCTGCGTTGTTCAAGGGTCAATTGTACTGCATTTAGCATTCAATTGAAGAAATGGCAATTTGTTCTAAAAATTAAAATGATGTTGTATTGGCTTTTTTGAGGCAGGATGTGGGTCTCTAGTGAGGCACCTTCTAGGGATTTCCAGGAATAATTCGAACTTTTATGATCATTGCACTTTTATAACTTAACCTCTGGTTAGTATTTGATTTGTATATATTACATTTGAGGTTTTTAAGAAAGAGAAAATTTTAATGGCTAACTTCAACAACTTGCAATTAAATTCTCTCAAACAAGTGAAAGAGTTCTGTTTCAATTTGCCTGGTTTGTTTAGATTTTCCCTTTCAGATTGCTATTACACTCTCAACAACAACAACAAAAGGCAAAAATGAGCTATGACACTTGATGGCAAGAACTCTGTACTCCTACCCAAGTTTGCATGGCAGAAGGTTCCTGCCACAAAAGATTCCCAGTTTTTCACAAAACCTCAAAATCCCAGGTTTAGTGCCACCTCTGCACATGAGACAGCAAAGCACATCAAGAATGTGGCTCTTAGTAGGCCTTCCATATATGCAAAGCTGCCATTACGATCATGGGACTTTCAACAGCCCACGTAAAGCTCCCTGAACCCAGTTTCTTCCTCTTCAAATTGAACAGAACTAGAAAACAGTCTGGAAGCCACTCGAATGCTAAACACTAAGTAACCATATGACCCAGCAATTCCACTCCTGGGTAGATAAAAGAAAACTGAAAACATGTTCGTACAAAAATTTGTACACAGGACTTCCCTGGTGGTGCAGTGGTTAAGAATCTACCTGCCAAGGCAGGGGACATGGGTTTGAGCCCTGGTCCAGAAGGATCTCACATGCCGCGGAGCAACTAAGTCCGTGTGCCACAACTACTGAGCCTGCGCTCCAGAGCCCGGGAGCCACAACTACTGAGCCCACATGCCACAACGACTGAAGTCCGTGAACCTAGAGCCCGTGCTCCGCAACGAGATGCCACCGCAATGAGAAGCCTGTGCACCGCAACGAAGAGTAGCCCCCGCTCGCCACAACTAGAGAAAGCCCACGCGCAGCAACGGAGACCCAATGCAGCCAAAAATAAATAAATTAATAAATTTTTAAAGATATATGTACATGAATGTTTAGAGCAGTATTGTTCGTAATAGTCAAAAAGCAGAAACAACCGGGATGTCCATCAAGAGATGAATGGATCAACAAAATGGGTTATATCCATATAATGGAACATTACCAGCAATTAACAGAGGAATGAAGTAATGATACAGACTACAACGTGTGTGAACCTTGAGAGCATTAGGTGGAGTGAAAGGAACCAGTCACAAAAGACCACACATTGTATAAGACCATTAATATGAAACGTCCGGAACAGGCAAATCCAAAGGGCAACACCAAGTAGATTAGGGGCTGCCAGGTGCTGGGGGAAGGGAGCTATGGGGAATGACTGCCCATAGGTATGGGGTTTATTTTGAGGGATGAAAAAGCTGTACAATTAGATTGCATTGATGGTGTTGGCTGCACAACTCTGAATGTATTAAAATCACTGAACTGTACATTTCACAAGGGTTAATTTTACGGTATATGAATCATCTCTCAATAAAGCTGAAAAAATTCAACAGGACAAACCAGAAGATCTCTCGTGTCCTAGTTTCATAGAAGAGGTGCCTTGTGCGGAACTTGGAAAGCAAAGCAGGGGAGAAAGGATTCAGTTTTTCTCCATATCTGCAATAGGCGTTTCAGAAATGTTTCTTCAGTGCCAAGACAGGAGACCAGCATGACGGGAGATGTGGGATGTGAGTACAATTACAACAGCTAACCATCACTTGGAGGTACAACATGCCAGGCACCGACTGTGCCAACGCTACACACGTGGGTACCACTACCCGCATTTCACAGATGAGTAAATGGAGGCTTAGAGAGAGCAGGTCACTTGGCCACAGCGCCACAGCTGGGAAGATGAGAGGCCAGTAAGGCAGGGAGACAGGGCACGGTGAGAAGACTGGCTTCAAAGAGGACCCCTGTATGAAGCACACACAAATGTATAGGAAGGACTGGGCCATTGGTCAGGGGGTTTGGGATGTGAAGGCTTGATGCCTGTGCAGCTTCTCAAGCCGGGAATGACAACTGAAAAGATTAAGAGGGAATTCCCTGGCGGTCCTGTGGTTAGGAGTCCATGCGTTCACTGCTGAGGGGCCAGGTTCAATCCCTGGTTGGGGAACTAAGATCCCACAAGCCACTTGGCAGGGCAGAGGGAAAAAAAAAAAAGTTTAAAAGAAAAGATTAAGAAAATTAAACTGGGGTCATATATAACAGTGGCTCTCAAGGCTTGGCTGCCCTTAGAATCACCTGGGGAAATTCTGAAACTTCCAATGCCCAGGCCTTACCTATAATTACATCAGAAAGTCTGGGGTGGGACCCAGGTGATTTCAATATGTAGCCAAAGTTGTCAACTACAGGTGATAGGATGGCCTATTCAAACTCAGTGCCAACAGCCAACTCCACTGTACAGGTGAGGAAAGGGACTCAGTGGTTGACTGCTACACACATGTAAGGAAGGAGCTGTTACTTTTCCTCTTCTAAACCTGGGCATACCAACTCGAGGCACCAATAACGTTAAGTACATTTACTTTTCTATCAGAATCAGGACTTGT
This sequence comes from Lipotes vexillifer, assembly GCF_000442215.2. Classification (NCBI taxonomy): domain Eukaryota; kingdom Metazoa; phylum Chordata; class Mammalia; order Artiodactyla; family Lipotidae; genus Lipotes; species Lipotes vexillifer. The sequence goes on along the minus strand of NW_006788335.1, from coordinate 198,693 downwards.
TCCTAATTCTTCCCTTGAGTGGATAAGCTAACACCTTTTAGGTGTTCAGTAAATGTTTATTCCAAACAAAACAAAGTAAAACAAAAAAGGGGGGAGGTAGCTTCCTTTAACTTTCCAACCCTGTGGGCCCACCTTGCCAAACCAGCCTGGTTAAAACCTCCCACTCAGCACAACTCACATTCTCCCAATTAAAAAACCGATGAAGCTCCAAATGCGTACCTCCTGGGCCAGGGGAGGCAAGGATTAAAGGGAGAAGGCAAACAATCCTGCCTCTGGGGAGCTTTCAGGGTAGAACCCGAGACTAGACATGTAAACAAACGATAAACCTTTGCAAGCTGTTGTGAGGATTAGATGGGTAATTGTGCGAAGGAGCCTGGTACTGGGCCTACCATGCGGAGTGCTAGCCCGACGGAAGCTGTAGCTGCAACTAATGATCAAGAAGTGTTAAGGGCCGGGCTTCCCTGGTGGCGCAGTGATTGAGAGTCCCCCTGCCGATGCAGGGGACATGGGTTCGCGCCCCGGTCCGGGAGGATCCCACATGCCGCGGAGCGGCTGGGCCCGTGAGCTATGGCCGCTGAGCCTGCGAGTCCGGAGCCTGTGCTCCGCAGCGGGAGAGGCCACAGCAGTG
>NW_006788335.1:164643-197887 GCF_000442215.2 Lipotes vexillifer | reverse complement strand
GCAAAAAAAAAAAAAAAAAAAAAAAAAAAAAAAAAGGAGTGTTCAGGGCCCAACAAACCCGCAACCCCTTGTCATTACGCATCCCTTTGCTGGTTCCCTAGAGTGGCGCCCCCAGCAACCCTACTAGCGGCTAAAGCTCCACTCGGGCAGAGCCGGTGTCAGGTGCACCTTGACGTCCTCTGCCCCCAGCACTGGACGTGGCGTTAATGTTTCCAGAAAGAACATAAAAAAGAGGACTACGGGTACATGGAGAAGGGGAAAGGGATTAATTCCGGTGGAACAAGGAAGCCAGGCCCCGCGTCCCGGCCCAGTCTGGTGCGACTCTGAGACCCGGGGAACGTCTGTGGGCCGTTTCCGCTCTCGCCCCGGAGGGCTTTCGAAAAAGGCGATGTCTCGCCCCGCGGCGGAGACCCCCACCCCGCCCTGTACTGCGGCAGCGCGCTCAGCTCCCCGGGACGCCACCTGCTCGGGGACCCCGGAGCCTTACCTTCCTCGGCCCAACGCGCTCGCCGTTACCCCGGCAACGCCGGCCAGGGGGGCGGACACCGCTGCCGTCAAGCAGTGCGGCCGCAAAGCCGGACGACTGCGCAGCCGCAGAGCCCGAGGGAGGGCCCACCGGGTGTTTGCGGAGCGCACCTGCGCAGGGCCTCAAGGCTGGTCTTCGGTGGGTGCTGCTCGTTCCTCGCGAGGTGTAAGGTAGAGGCGGCGCGTCCTCTTTCCTGCCTTCCCCGCGATCGTAGCGCTACCCCCCTGCACACATGCTGTTCTCGTTTAATCCCCACAACAATCCCGCAAGATCCGTTTTACAGATGAGATCTAAGTTACATATCCAGTGTCACGTAGTTGGGAGGTACTGGAGTTAAGAGTGATAGGACTAGACTCAGAACTCAGGTCTAAGGACTTGGGGTCCTCGCCCCTGGGGAGATGGGGCTCTTGAAGCGACCGGACTTGATATGACCCCAGCCCTGAGGAAGCGGGTCTGCTGAGCTCAGCCCGCAGACCAGCTTTCTCAATGCTTTTGTGTAAGCGCAGCATGCAGGGAACCTGTAAGAAGTGCCCCCTCGCACAGGGCACTGAGCAAAAGCCACTGTAGGCACTGGCCGCCCTGTGCAGCGTCAAGGACAAGTCAAGGACAACAGGCCGGGAGTCAGACCTGCATTTGCATCCCTACCTCCCCGCTCACTGGCTGTGTGGTTGGTCTTGAGTGAGTGACTTAACCTTTCTGAGCCACAGTTTCCTCTGTTGAAAAATGGGTCGGCAGGATTATGAGAGAAGAGCAAAACAAAAGTGCTCTGGAAATTGTAAAAGTTTCTCCCACCTGGTTATTTTAAAGGAGGCCTGGTAGAGAGTCCGATAAACACCTTCCTAAATATGAACCCCAGGGTCCCCAGCACACATACCACACATGCTGGGCAGGCCAGGCTGGCTTGGGTGACTTGCCTCTGTGTTCCCACAATAGTCTGGTGCCCCCTATGCTGTCCCTGACGCCTGGTCTTCCTTAACTGGACTGCGAGCTCCTAGTAGAAAGAGCTCAAGACGTGGCATTAAGTGGGTGGTCCGCCTGCAGGGGCCTTAACTGCTTAGCTCAGGAGTTCAGATTTTAGAGAAATCAAAAGCCGAATAGCTTCCTGGTTACAACGTTGCAAAAAAGGGAGAACTTGAGCAACATTCACGGAATAGTGGCATCGGGATGGTTTGGGCTGGGAAGAGAGAGGTGGAGGGAGGCTGTAATATTACACCAGAACATGCCAACGGAGGAAATACTGGATTTAGAATGAGAGGCTTTTAAAAATGAAAGGGAACTCCGAGGTTGTCCAGTTCAACTTCCTTTCTTAACTGATAAGAAAAAAGGCTCAGAGGCACCGTGAGTTGCCAGAGGTAACAGAGCAAGTCTGAGGGGGCGCTGAGACTACAGCCAGGTCTCCACAACCTCAGCGGGTGCTCGGCACTCCGCTTGGGATGCGCCCATAATGGGATCTCAGGGGCCATCATCTGGAGCCCTGTCCCCACAGAGGGTCCAGAGCGAAAGCTAATGAACAAGATATTCTTCCCCCAAGATTTTCTCCTTGGTGTTCCCCCCACTCCCCGCTCTGTGATGCAGCTTTCGGGAAATCAGTTCCTTGACCAGGAATTGAATCCAGGCCACAGCAGTGACAGCGCGGAATCCTAACCACTAGGCCACCAGGTAACTCCCAACAGTGTGTATTTTAAACATTTTGTTATGGTCCTTTTCACACATACACAAAAGTAGATCGCTTCCAGCATCTTCAACCTTTGGTATCTTGTTTCTTTTACACTCTCCATAAATACACCTTTTCCCCACTGCTGGTGGATTTTAAAGCAATTCCAGACATCATATAATTTCACTCATAATATTTATGGGACTCTAACAGGTAAAAATTTAAATTTTATTACATATATATCTATATAGTTGATTCTTGTTATTCACAGAAGTTCTACAGAGTCACCATGAACACTGAATTGGTGAACACTGAACCACTGCTTCTAAGGGAATGCAGGTCGGTTCCTGGCAGCCTCTGGTCACAACATTTTCATCAGCCAACCGATACACAACCTTCTTTTATGTGTACTTTCTTTTAAAAACACTTTATTTAATGTCTGTTGTAGATTCATGAACATTGAACTCATGGCCCACATCAGTATAACTCACACCTGAACAAATCTCATCTAACAAGTGTATTTTCTCCGTAAGGCACGTCACGGCATTCTTGGCTTAGGGACACTAGACAGCACTTCAGCACTCTGCTTGGGGTTCATTTTGTTTATTTTAAATTTTTAAATTTTTTATAAATTTATTTTATTTTGTTAATTTTTAAATTTGTGGCTGCATTGGGTCTTCATTGGGGTTCACAGGCTTCTCACTGTGGTGGCTTCTCTTGTTGTGGAGCACGGGCTCTAGGTGCGTGGGCTTCGGTACTTGTGGCTTGTGGGCTCAGCAGCTGTGGCTCACGGGTTCTAGAGCGCAGGCTCAGTAGTTGTGGCGCACGGGCTTAGTTGCTCCGCAGCATGTGGGATCTTCCCGGACCAGGGCTTGAACCCGTGTCCCCTGCATTGGCAGGCAGATTCTTAACCGCTGTGCCACCACGGAAGCCCCTTGGGGTTCATTTTAAAATTACCAATACAAATCACAAAAACATGAAAAACGTGGCACTAACGAGATGGCAAAAAGCACACTTGTTTATGATATGAGAGCTGAAACAAGACAGTATCACCGGTTGACTTCAGCTGAGAACATGCATATTGGGAGACTCAAATTTTTCTCCTGTCTACGCATGTGCATGTCTGTAAGTGATCCAGTACTGTGAATATCGGTTTTGGCATTACAAATACATTTTAGCCAGGAGGTGAATTTGCAGATGCAGAATCTGCCAATAATGACGATTCACTGTATTATGTATATTCCCAATATCATTAGCACATCTAACAAAATGAACAATAATCCTTAACATCATGTGTCTATGAAGGGTGACACAGAACCTGCAGGTACTATATGGGATATACTTACACTAAAATAAAAAATCGTTTATCTGAAATTCAAATTTATTTGGTGTCCTGTATTTATGTGACCACCTAACCATTTATTGGGCTTTCATATGTGCCAGCCACTTTGCATCCAATCTCGACTCTCACCACGGTCCTGTGAGATAGGTGTTCTCACCAGTATTTCACAGTTGAGGTTCCCTCCCTGCCCAAGTTCTCAGAGCTAGGAAGCACTGGAGGCCAGGCGAGGATCTAAATCCACAGGACCAAGGGGCTTGCATTCATTTTCATCTATCATGTGGGATACGGCAGGGCAGTGCATTGACAAAGCACAGCTTTAAACATGGAAATACAAAAATGACCCACAGCAAGTTTTGGTGGGAGGTCAGGGAAGACCCGGATGGGCTGAAGGACCCGGGAGGCTTCCGGGAAGAGGTGGCCTTTGCGCTGAGCCTGGGGAGAGCGTGGAGGAGGAAGGAGACAGCAGTCGGGGGCACAGGGCAGGCCCACGTGCCAGGAGGTGTGGGCCTGGAAGTTCTGCAGAGGGAGGAGCCGGGCTTGGCGGGTTACGAGGTCGAAGACGCCGATAAGGTCCGATAGGCAGGGCGCGGCCCGATCGTGCAGGCCCTTGAATTCCAGGCTTGGCATTTGGACTTTACCCCGTAGACAATGGGGAGCCACTGGCGTTTCTGAGCTGGGCTGGGCGGCCTCCGCCGTCGCCTCATTGTTTTTCCCAGACGGGGGCCCGAATGAGCCCTGCAGCATTTCAGCGAGGCCACTAGATGGGGATATTTTAGCAAGTTTAAACCACCCAGCCTCCAATTTCCAGCGAGGAAAACAAACACAGGGACCCAGCGAAAGGCTTCCACGCGTTTACCTGCGGCACGCAACGGACAACGCAAGGGCTGGAAATGAAAATCAAACGAGGGACACAGTTCACCTTCTCCCTGCCGGCGAGACGAAACCTCAGAATTATCTAATTTCTCTGCTGTGAAGGAGAAAGGGTCCAGGGCGTGTAGGAAAGGGCATTTCCATTTTAACAACCGCCCTGCAGACATTCTCTAGCATTTAAGCCTCACAACAGTCATTCAAAGCAGGTGTTATCATCCCATTTTACAGGCGAGGAAACTGAGACGCTGAAGGTTACATTTGCTCAGTTATTTACGGAGGTGACACCAGGCTAGGAAGGGAGATACAGTTGGCAGCAGGTGTAAGGGGTGGTCTGGGCAAGACCCCAAGGCAGTGCTTTGCTGGGCCCAGAGTCCCTAGTGCAAAGGGCGGGGCACTGCCTTTAGATCCTACTTGGGCTGCTAGAAAAACCTGTAGTGTGGATGGTGGGAGCCACTGCACAACTACCATTTGCTGAATTCCCGCTGCTTTTTAGAGGTAGTCTCACTTAATTCTCTGACAACCACCCAGTGAGTTAGGGGTTATCACACACCCATTTTACAGGTAAGAAAACCGATTCAGAGAGGTGACGTGACTTGCCCAAGGTCACACACCGGGGTTAAGCACTGGAGGGGGAAGGGGATCCCAGGTATGCCTACTCCTCCCTGTGATTAATCAAACACATTCGACTTCTGGGTGAATTTCCTAGAGAAACTTGGGCAGAGATGCCCAGGGAGACACATACAAAGATTTTCCGCTTTTTTTTTTTAAATCGAAGCATGATGGTTTATAATAAAAAAGGGAAACAACATAAATGCCCATCCCTAGAAGAATGGACATATAAAACGTGGTACAAAGAATTCATAAAGTGGAAAAGTACTCAGCAATGAAAAGCTAGCTCTTCTATGATTATCAACATGGGTAGATTTCACAAACATGTTTGCTCATAAAGGCCAGAAGCAGAACAATATGAATCCTATGATACCTTTTGTATAAATTAAAACACACCCCAAAGAGTATCAAGTCCTGAGTGTATGTATAGGTATGCTAAACTATTTTAAAATAACAGGAAGGTTATGCACCAAAGTCATTAGTTATCTGTGGGACTTGGGTAGTAGATAAGGGGTTTTAGCTTTACATTTTATTTCTTAAAAAAAAATAAATAAATAAAACTAGAAGCAAATATATGGTTGGGACTATAGGTGACTGTTAAATTATTTGTTGTATTCATTTCTCATTTTAATTTTTGCACAAAAAGATGCTTCAGTCAAACCAATAAATACAAAGACAGAAAACTACAAAACCAAAATAATTTTCCTATTTAGGATCAACGGTTTGAAGATGGGGGGCGCGGGTGCCAGTACTCTGGGAGGGTCGGAGAGGAACCTGGGAGAAGGTGATCAGAGGAAGTGGCACACAGGTTAGGCCAGAAATGCACAGGCCTGGCTCTTTTGTTATGGGAATGTGGCTGGTGGGGTCCAGTTCGCCAGCGTTTCCAGAGGAAGAGCCCATCCTGGCATCACACAAGTGGTCCCACCACCCTGTGACTGTCGTGCCTGCCGGGGAGCAGCAGGCGGCAGGTGAGGCCATGGGAACCCTGTGAGGGGGCCAGAGAGGACCAGGACAGGGTGCAGGGGTCCCGGGAAGATGTGGCTCCTGTGTGCGAGAGAGGTGGCTGGAAGCGGTTACACCCTCTGGCTTCTCTCCCTCCCTCCCTTTCCTCTGGTCATTTTCTCTGAACTCATGGTGACATGGACCATTTAATGTGTGGCCTGGAGGGGTCACGCCCACTTTCCAGAAGCAGGTGCTGCAACCAGAAGCTAAGGGCAGTTCTCACTCTGTCCACCTCCCGGGGCTGCAGTGACCAGCCTGGGAGGTCATGAGCGCTAACTGTCAATCACTACAAAGTAATAAAGTCTTCTCACTTTTCCTCTGTTTCCTCATCCTTTACATTTGTCATAATACACAAAATAATAAGACATACAGGGAGAGCCTAGTATTTTCCTTGTATTGGCTCATTTCCCCACTCACTTATCCCTCCTTACAGCTCTGTTAGTGAATACCTTTATACTCCCCATTTTGAAGGTGAGGAAATTGAGTCAGAGAAGTTATGTAATTGACCCAAGGTAACCCAGTGAAGAAGTGGCAGAGGTAGGATTTAAAGCCAGGTCTGCCTGACTGCAGGGCCACTGTGCTGTACTGTACAGTGAGTTTGATGGTCTCGTATCTTATCCTAAAAAGGAGGTAAAGAGAACATTTTGTGTTTTGTTCTGTTTTTCCTCTTTCTCACGGAAATTTTCTTTGTTCCAAGTTGCTTTTGTCTTGTGTGTGACCCCCTGCAGGTCATCCCCATCTGAGCTCAGGATTGTAATTTCCTGGGTGGTTGAAGAACTCTTTGGTCTGTTCACAGGAGAGACAGGAGAAGAGGCCCAACGTGGCCCAAACCTGGCTTTCCTGCTCTCCTGGGTATGTCCGCCTCAGATGTCAAAAGGCCTGAATTCCAGGCAAACCAGGAATAATGCCCCAGTCATCAAATTTGAAACCAAAATTCAGCAAAGACATGTATTTGCTGCCAGAAAGCAAATAGCTTTTTCTTTTCTTTCTCATTTTTTTTTTTCGCCCAAACAAAACATCCTCTTATGAAATATGTCCAATTTGCAATATTTACTTTCCCTTTATTTAATAACAGGAAAGGGCTTGCTGGACTTTTGTTGATTTTCGCATTTCTTATTAAAATTCTTAAGGGGGTTTTGGGGGAACTTAATCAGCAGAAAAAGGAGAAGGAAAAAAAATCTCATCTGCTTTCCACAGGCCTTATTAATGGAGGAAACTTGCTGTTTGTTTAAGGGCATTTTCTGACGGGAGAAAGCAAATCATCGTGTGTTCCAGAGCCTCTGACTCTTATTCTTGACTGTGCTTCCTTCTCAGCTGTCTCCAGGGCTCTGAATCCCTTGCTCTAAGCTTTCTGCCCAAGAAGATGGGGCTGGGCTTCGTGCCCCCCTGCCAGGCTGGGAGGGAAGCTAACATTCCTTCGACATCTCAGCACAGTTCTCTGCACCCACAATCTCAGCTCACCTCAAGTCAGCCCTTGTGGCAGCCCTCACTTGGCCGATGCGGAAACGGAGGCTTAGAAGGGTGAAGTCCCATGTCCAAGCTCCCTTTCCGTGTAGCTTACACTCCTTGGGATGAAAAGGAAAGGGGTCCTAGTATTCACTGAGTCCTACATCACCGAGTCCTCACTGAGCAACTCTCTGAGATAACTAGACAATCTCCACCCTTCAAGGCTCAGAGAGGTAAAGTGACTGGCTCGAGGTCACACAGCTGGAGGGCTGCGGCGGTGGGATTTGAGCTGTGCTCTGCCTGACTCTCACATCCCCGTTTATTTTGCTTCTCTACACCTCCTCTTTGGGGCCACGAGCAGCATGATTTTCTTGTAATGAAATACATTGCTCCCCCAAAGTTAAAACTCTCTCCCCCTCAGAGGTCTTGGTCCTGCCTTCCTTGGCTCTATAATTAGACTGCAACTTCAAGGACTTTGTTTCTGCATTTTCATTCTACCAGAAATATTCATGTACATTATAATTACGTATATTATATAATTATTATAATACGTTTATTTCTAGAATACTGCCTGATGCAGACTAAGTCTTAAACAATGGCATTGCAGGTAGCTGGGTCCCCATGCTCTCCTTCTATGGAGAAGCAGACTGAGGTCTCGAGAGAAGAAGGAATTTGCCCAAGGCCCCAGAGGCCCAGAGCCAGGTCCAGAGCTCCCTGTTCTCTGGGCTTGGTGCTTCCCCATGAGCACGTCTGCAGCGGCCGTCTTCTTGTTCATCTAGCCCCTGCTCCGTGCGGCACCGAGCTGGAGGTTAGGACCCTCAGGTAAACCAAATGTGGTATCTGATGTCAGAGTTCTCAGGGTCCGGCAGGAGAGGATGCTTGGCAAAGCTACTCTCGTAAACGTGGTAAATGCTATTACCACGAAGGGTTTCAAGCAGGGGAGGGGGCTCAGGGAAGACTTCAGGGAGGACTGGACGTTTGAGCTGGGACTTATGGAATGAGCATGAATTGGCCAAGTCAGGAAGGGCGTCCCAGGCAGAAGGCCCTGCCTGAGCAAAGGCCTGGAGGTGTGAACACACATGGAATATTCAGGAACCATCCAGCAGTCTAATGGGGAAGAGAAGCAGGCCTGGAAAGGAAAGTGGAGGCCAGGCTGTGAAAGGCCTTGACTGCTATCCATGCGGATGCAGGAAGGGTTGAAGGCGGGGAGTGGCTCGGTCGGATTTGGTTTCGTAAGGTCACTCTGAGGGCCGGGGGTAGAGGAGGGTCAGTAGGGCTGAGAGCCCCCTGGAAGGAGGCTGCTGCACATTCCAGGCCAGAGATCCCCAGGCCTTGCCCACCTAAAACCTCCTCCTCTCACCCTCGAAGGAAATCTCCTGTCCTTCCTGCTCTAGGCACCCTCCCAGACCACACGCTTGCCTGGAGCCCCTCTCACTGGTTTCTGGAGTTCTTATTCTTTGGGTAGCTGCTTTACACGCTCAGGGTCCTCTCTAGCCATGGACCTTAACCTTGCGGCGGTCAGAGAGCTCTAGGAGAGCCGAAGGAAAGGCCTGGAAAATTGCTCAAGGATAGAACTGTTCCAAATGTGGAATGTGTGTGGAGTCTCACAGACCCCCTGAAGCTGCTTTCACTTCCGGGAAGGGGCAATTCCAAGACAAAGAGAGAGAGAGACAGACACCCTAAAGTTTACCAGCTACACTCTGTAAATCCCTGGGGCATGCGGAGGCGGCCCAAGGAGGCAAAGGAATTAGGAGGGAAGACCGCCTTGAGAGTTCAAGCATTGACCCAGGAGGGCTCCGAGGCCAGAGGGAGCCCAAGATGAATGTAGTAATTTCTAAATAGTAATGTTTCTAAAGAGAGAACGTGTCCATCTGAAGAAGGGCCAGGCAGCCGGGGAGGCGGAGGACAGAGAAAGAAGGACGCCATCCGGGCCAAGGATTCGGTGGACCCCGGCAGCAGGTCTAGCTTGCTCTGATGCCCTGAAACCCTGGAATCAATCGCATAACCAACCCCTCTCTTCGCTCATTCTGCGCTCACCAAGCCTCGTTCTGATTAGAATTTGGCCTCCCGTGCAGTGTGCCTACAGGGAGTAGGGTGTTGGCTGGAGGACACGTGTATCCGGTCCCTTTGGCAGTTATATTTCTTGTTGTAAATTAGTAAATTGGGAACAGACAATTCACAGAACAAGCAATACAAATGACTAAGAAGCACATGAAAAAAATGTTCATCCTCACCAGTATTCAAAGAAATGTAAATTCAAACCAAAACCGAGATTGTTTTCTACCTACTAAATTAGAAAGGATTTCTTTTTTTAAGTGAATGCATATTGCTGGGAAAGGGGTGATGCAAGAGGCACCCCCATGTGCTGCTGACGGGAGCCTAATGCTACCTGCTGGGCTCTTTAAACTCCTGCAGCAGACAACCATCAAGCCCCTCGCGGAGGGAGTGGCCGGAGGGGCTCTGCATGAACCTGTTCACCAAATGTTTACTGAGCACCTATTATGCACCAGGCTGAGGAGGGGCCACACGGAAATCTTAGCCCAAATGCCAAACGGTCCCAGACCAGGAGGGAGGCTGGGGGCCAGTTCCTGGTGGGCCGGAGGCAGAGGAGATGGAAGGGAAGGTGAGGGAGAGAAGAATCAACTCCCCCCCCAGCCCCGACCCTGCCCTGCAGTTCAATTCTCTCCTCCCTCCAGGTCAGCTTCAGGCTCTGGGTGGACCACTGGGCATTTCCTAGAACTCCCACCCCTGAAGATTGATTTAACTGGTCTGGGATGGGTCCAGGCAGTATTCCAGGCCTTTCAGATGTGCGGCCTGGGCTGAGAGCCACCGAGAAAATGGAAAATAAGAAACGCATACAAGTCGCGGTTAGGAGCTCCGGCTTGAGGGCCCTCAGACGTGGGTCAAGGGCCGGCCACTCACCGCCTGGGTCACCTGTGGCAGGACGCGCCCCCCTTTGGGCCGCTGTTCTCTTCTCTGTCAGACAGAGATCAAATATGCCCTCGTGGGGAGGATGACACGAAGCAATGCGTGTAGGGTGCTCGCCAGGCTGGGTGATATTCACTGTCACGGTGCCTGATCAGCCAGATCCCATCGCACGCGCCATCCGGCAGGAACGAGGGACACGGGCTCCCGAGGCCTCTGAAAAGCGTGCGGGAGAAAGACTCGAGGCTGAAACAGCTCTGACCGACCACTGGATATCTTTTCTGTGAACTGGGAGACAATCCCCATGGTTTTTACTTGAGCTCCAGGAATTCTTGTTCCAGCTGACTGTGTAGCTTGGGAAGTAACAACCTGATTCTAGCCCAAGAGTCCTGAGGCAGGAAGGGATGGAGCTGGGACAGGGCTCGCTTTCCAGCACCGAGATCTGCTGTCCCCACTTCTGTGAGGACGGCCACCAAGAGCACGGGCCCTCGGACCCGAGTGGGCCAATTCCACCTCTCACTAGCTGTGTGACCTCGGGCAGCGGGCGACTTCACCCCTCTGAGCCTCAGCGTTTCCTCTCTAACGTGGAAGTAACACTGGTCGCTGCCCCGGCTGGCTCTGGGGGAGGATGAACGGGGTTGACGCCGGCACAGCTCTGAGCCGGGGATCTGGTGCAGGCGAGGGCCTCTGTGGATGGCGGCCACGTGGGCCTCTCCCCCGCCACGACCGCCCCCCCCCCCACAGCAGTGGGATGCCCTGGTGGTGCTCTCCCCACACGTGGTGCTCAGGGTATAATTGTTCCTGTGGGTGTCTTACCAGGGCCAGGGCTGATTGATAACGTCTCTCTCAATTCTGTGGTCCACCATCGTATTTAGCTGCTGCTCAGGGAAGCTGTGGGGAAGTGAACTGACCCCTCTTCCTTCCCAGACGAGAGGATGGGGGTTTACCGAAGGGCGATAGTGGGGCAGCTGATCACGTGCTGGATGCTTGGCTTGCTGGCTGGGGACGGCCTGGGCAGTGAACTTTAATGGGGGGCGGGTGGAGGGAAAGGTGGACACTCCCAGGGACACCAGCCGGCGGCGGTGAGGCTTGGCATGTGGCCCCAGGACCAGGGTGAGCAAGGGGAGGGGAGGGGCCGAGCAGGTAAAATTCATGCCGTTGCCGGTAGTGACTCATCTGTGCCAACAGGCTGGTGAGACATAGAGAAACTCGGGTACGGGAAGATGAACGGGATAAAAGCGTTAGAAAGTTCTTTGAAAATGGTAAATTGACCTAAGAGCAAGGGCTCTGGCTTCAAACAGAGTGGGATTCACAGCCTGTTTCTGCAACTCTCCTGTGACCTTGGGCAGGGGCTTAACCCCCTGGGGCCTCAGTTTGCTCATCTGAAAGGAGGGGGCAGGAGCGGGACTGCCTCCGAGGGTTGCTCTGAGGATTAAACGACGTGTGGATAATGTGCAGCGCATGGTGTCTGCCAGAGGACCACCCACGGCAGCTGCAGTGCCGGTGAGGAACCAGGATGGCCTTCCTCACTGAGTCTCCCCAGCCAGTTGGTCTCCATCCTTCAGCCCTGCCCGACTCCCCTGGACAGAAGGCCCTCTCCCCTCTCCACACTCTCAGGACATTTATCTAAGCCTCTCCCACAGTCCTTATCAGCCTAGGCCTGGCATGCGCTGCTGTTTAGCAAGCATACCTTAGCCTTGTGAAGACCTGGTGGTCTGGGTCTTACTCATCTCTGCCCACTGGACCCAGCACTCAGCCTCCGGCCGCTCCAGAGAGGCAGAGACGGCAGCTGGGGGGTAACTGTTCGTGTCCTGATACCAGAAAAGAGTAAGTCCTTTGCAGTAATGAAAAAAGGAAAAAAGGAATCTGTAAACGCGTTTTCAAAAATTCTAGACTTCTTTTTGATTGGTACACTTGAATTCATTTTCAAAGTGAATACAGTTTCCTGTTTCTTTCGTTTTTAGGCTGTGATATAAATTCAGTGAATGAGAACTTCCCACAACCCACAGGATGATAAGTCCACCTGGAATGTTTGTAAAAGAGCCCGGCAGAGAAAGCTGGCTCAAATGTAGAAAGCCTTATCCACCCGCCATCAGCAAAGCCCAAAACAGATGAAAAGCAAAAGCATCCATTCTCAAAGTCTGGAGAATTCTTGAGCTCCCACCTGTGCACCGCTGGAGTTTTCTTCAATAAGAAGGTTCTGGGGACTTCCCTGGTGGTCCAGTGGCTAAGACTCTGGGTCCCCAATGCAGGGGGCCGGGTTCGATCCCTGGTCAGGTAACTAGATCCCGCGTGCCACAGCTAAGACCCAATGCAGCCAAATCAATCAATAAATATTTAAAGAAGAAAAAGAAGGTTCTGGAACTACTTGAAGCTCTGCTTGGACCATTGTGGATGTCTCCAGAAACAACCAACAAACCAGGAAATAAAACCACTCATCTACCAAATACCCATTGAGCTGAGAAGACTTTCTTCCTTCCTTCCCTGCCATGCTCTCCGCCCCTCCCCTCCCCTCCCTCCCATCTTCTCTCTCAGTGTGGTAACTTTCTGCCTGGTAATCTTCTAAACCTAAAAGCTCTTCAGGTCAGAAACGCTCATGGTGTTTCTGTCCCCTTCTTCTTGCCTGTCACGGGGTAAAACCCCTGCTCCTCTGAGCTCCTGATCTGCAGCCAGTATAACCGGCCGGAGGGTCACGGGGTGAACAGCCCAGCTCTGAATGTCAGCCCTCGGGCAAGCCCTGTGTCCTCCCCGCCCTCTGCTCTCTCCTGGCGCAGGTGCGGTATGAGCAGGTGACATGCCGGCCCTTCCGGCTCTGCCATTGTGACCCCGGCGAGGCCACCTGTGGGTCTGGAGCCCAACCAACTGGGGTCCCTTCCCTATTCTACACTTATGGCTGGGTGGCCTTGAGCAAAGTACACAACCACCAGTGGGCACCCAGGGGTCCCCTGTGGGGTCGTGGTGGGGATTAAGCGAGATGCTACAGACTAAGGTTTATTCCGGCTATGGCACAATAAGCGCCCCATAAGTGGTCTGTACTATTTCTGTCATGCAAGAGAGGGCACACCGGCACGTCAGACCTGTCTGACGGTGGGTTCCAGCCCTGGGTCTGCTCTCTGCCGATTCATCGATGCGGCAGCTCTATTTGCCAGCCTTGGGGCATCTTATGATCGGACACCGTGAAAAGATGAGGTGCAGCGGCTTCCAGAGGTGCTCAGTCCAGGTCAGGGTGATGTCCCCACAACCCTGGGCGCCCAGGGGTCCCCCAGGCTTGGTGCAGGGGTGGACACATCAAGCCGAGCAGGTTGAATAAACAAGTCAGTCCTGAGTGCCTAACAGGGGACTGGAGAGCACATGCCCAGCCTACAGGCAAAGAGATCAAATAAGGTTTTCAAACGCTGCCAGCCGAACAAGATTCCACAGCCCGATCTGATGTGCAGACCTAATTACGGGGCTCCTTACCTTGGGTGCATGCTTCTGTCAGGCTGGAGTCACGGACCTCTTCACCACTGTGTAATTCACATACCACACGACTCACCCTTTCCAAGTGTATGACTGTGTTTTAAATATATTCACAGAGTTGTGCAGCCATCACCACAATCAATTGTAGAACATTTTCACACCCTCCAAAGAAACTTCTTACCCAGTAGTAAAATCATCCCTCATTCTCTCCTCCCTCTCACTCCTGGCAACCACTAATTTACTTTCTGTCTTTATAGATTTGCCTATTCTGGACATTTCACAAAAATGAATCCCACAAAATACGCGGTCTTTTGTCACTCCCTTCTTTCACTTGGCATAATGTTTTCAGGGTTCATCCATGTAATAGATCATCTATTAGGACTTCATTCATTTTTTATGGCCAAATAACATTCCTCTGTATGGACAGGCCACATTTTATTGATCTGTTCATCTTCTGATGGACCTTTTGGTTGTCTCCACCTTTTGGCTACTGTGAATCCTACTACTCTGAACATTCACGCACATGCCTTTGTGTAGATATATGTTTTCATTTCACTTTTGCAAGTACACAGGGGGCTTCCCTGGTGGCGCAGTGGTAGAGAATCTGCCTGCTAATGCAGGGGACACGGGTTGGAGCCCTGGTCCGGGAAGATCCCACATGCCGCGGAGCAACTAGGCCCGTGAGCCACAACTACTGAGCCTGCGCGTCTGGAGCCTGTGCTCCGTAACAAGAGAGGCCCGCGCGATAGTGAGAGGCCCGCGCACCGCGATGAAGAGTGGCCCCCACTTGCCACAACTAGAGAAAGCCCACGCACAGAAACGAAGACCCAACACAGCCAAAATAAAAAAATTTAAAAAAAGCCAAGCATTTGAAGCCCTTTGAAAAAAAAAAAAAAAGAAAGTACCCAGGAGTGGACGGCTGGGTCATATGGTAAGGTGTATATTTAACCTCACAATAAACTGCCAATGTGGTTCCCCATGTACCATTTTGCATTCCCATCGGGAGTATATGAACGACCTAGCTGTTCCACATCCTCACTAACACTTGCTACGGTCAGTCTTTTTAGTTTTAGTCACTGTGATGGAGGAAGAGAGGCAGCTGTAGTTTTACCTTGCATTTCCCCATCCTCACTCTGGATCACATGGTCAGCTGCCTGGCCAGCGCCAGCCCCCAAGGGGTCCACAGTTGGTGTCAGGGCCTGAGAGACTGCATTAGCCTTAGCTTCAAAGCCTGTCTCCACTGATCCCTCGGGGTAAACAGAGGCGAGTGGGTCCAGGGAAAGAAAAGAGTGCCTGGGTGGGTGGGGGAGCCGGACGGAACGAAGTGAACAGCTGACTCAACTCTCGGTTTCCAGGTTGGCTGCCTTTGTTTTTTCAGCGCATTGGAATCTCCTGGCTACTAGTCTTTTATTTCCTTTAATTAGCCTTCCCCACTGACAGCGACGGGGCAAGATTTCTAGGAAGTGCTCTAGACAACTCTGCCTGACAGACATCCATCCCAAGGAGTCCATTCCTTAGAGCTGAGACGTATCCTCTCTCTCATCCTCAGAGCTGACTTTAGGGGCCGGCAAAACAGTTGTACTTTGGTGCTCTGACTTTTCACTGAAACTTTACCTCCAACACAAAAGAAGCGCATTATTTACAAGGTATCTCTATCGCCTAGAAAATATCTCCCTGGGAAGAATTAAAACAGTTACACATTAAAACCTCTTAAAAATGCAGGCACGCATCAGCTGCCTTTAGTGCAGACTCGTTGGGCATCTATTTGGTAGAAAAACAAGCTTCTAAAGCTTGAAGGCAAAGTTGGCTTCCTTGAAGGACACTTTGTTGTAAATCTGGGCATCCTCAGAGATTCCTTAAAGAGCAACGGTCCACACAGTTACCACTGTAGGGAAGGAAATTTCCTAAAAGTGGTGAGGAAATTTTAAGAGTTTAGAGCAAAATACTCAGAAATCAATTTCGAACTGACTAAGCTTCTATCCCCAGGCAGGAGACATATCTATAAAGAAGTAAATGATAAGACAGCATGGTAGCTGTTACGACAGAGAGGACAGGGCACTGTGGAAGCACAGAGGAGAAAGCAGCTGTTTGGAGGAGGTTCAGGGCTGTCAGAGAGAAGAGGGGATATTGAAGTTGAGCTCTGAAAGATGAATAGAAGTTTGTTGGAAGATAAGGGAAGGAACCACCTACCTGTTAGAAGAACATACATAAGGCACCAAGATGTGAAACCATGTCCAGGCCTCAGCCGAGATTGCAACCACCCAAACGCTCCAGGCGCCACCTCCTTGGTTCTCGAACCTTTCACGACTCAGTGGCCTAAGCCTGGTTGACAACCCAGCTCCCCTAACAGCTATGTCACACCCTGGGAGGCAGGCGGGTCAGGGCCGGTTAGACCCTTGCTTTTCCAGGGGAGGAAAACGAGATATAGAGAGGGGCTGGGGCTAGCCCACGCTCGCAGGATTAAGAAAGGGTAGAGTCAGAACTCGGATGAAGGTCTCCAGGTTCCCAAGTCGCTTTTCTCAGGTGCTTCTCACAAAGGGTCAGGAACACAGACGCTGGACCGTGTGTTAAACCTACATTTTCTTACTTGAAGTCTCAAGACTGCTCCCATTTTGCAGATGAGGAAACTGAGTTTGATTACATGTAGCAAGAGCTCTGTCCACCCGAGGCCTCGCACACACAAGCTGCCTTCCCATATCTGAAAAGAGGCTGGATCAAAACTTCTTTCCACACTGGCAATGGTCAAGGCTGCTTTGCTGAGCAAGGACTGATGAAGACACAGGCCTCTGGAGACGGTCATATTTTCTGCATCGACGTGGCAAATCACTTGCAAAATACCACGGTATTGAGTGGGCTTTTTGCAACAGAGCTCTTGTGACAAGGCAAAGAGGCCATAACGCTCTGGGACTTGTGCGTCTTTTGAAAAATCATCATTTTTTTCCCTTTTTGACAAATAACTCAGATCCCGGGCCAGCGTCAGAGCAGCCAAGGGAAGTTGCCCTTCCCCCTGGCGGCACCCACTTCCTCCCAGGCCCAGGAGAGTGGGGCCTAGCTGCTATCTCACAGGCCGCTGCTCTGTGAGCCGGTCCCAGGTACCCGGAGTTTGTTTTATGGATGGGTCTGTCGTGAGTCAATATGATAATGTTTCCTGTGAGAACTTTATTTCCCTGCATTGTTTGCGAGGTCTGTGTGTGTGTCGGAGCACGTACTCATCACCACAGAGGCTGTGCGCCTGTGCGCCTGTGCCCCGGCGACGGGATGCCTCTGGGGGTGGGGAGTAGGGGCCCAGGGAGACCAGAGGCGGGTTGTCCCCGTCGCCTCTGGGGCCGTCTGGGATGCTTCTGAATAGTGTCACTAGGGCTGGAGACGACCCTCTCTTTCAGCTTTTAGCTCCTTGATCTGCAGGTGGGGAAACCCACAGAAGCCGCAGGACTTGTCTGAGCTGAAGCAGCCAGTGGGGAGGCACGTGGTACAAGCAGGGAGCTCGCCGGTCCTGGGTTCAAATTCTGACGTTGCTACTTGTCACTCTCAGCAGCTCAGACTGCCAAATGGGGTTAATACTCGCCCCACAGACCAGCGGTGAGCGTTAAATCAGAAAACGGGTCCACAGCAGGGGCCACAGCAAAGTATTCTTGCTTTCCCCCATCTTCTATGGAATACAAGTTGGGGCTGGAGCTACAGCAAGTGCTACACAGCAAACGCCTCAGGTGGGCGCCTGAGGACCCCAGAGGCATCAGCGCACCTGGCCCACACTGATCCTCCTCGGACCATTTCTTCAAAGCCGGTGGACTCCTGAGGCTTCCAGAGCAGAGAGGAAATGGCCCCGGGCGCTGAGAGATGGCTATCAGGATTAGTCAGGAGCTTGGCCAGGAGTTTTAAAGAACAAACTATAAGTCGCTGGTTCTCCTTAACTTCCTAGCCCACCGCCTACCTCCTTCTCTGCCCTCTGCCCCCTCTCCCCACCGCCCCGTACCTGGCGCTCAGTGATGGCCCCACGTTCGCGGTGCTGAGCTTCCCTGCCTTGCCTGGGTGGCCCCCCTGGTCACTCTTCCAACTCTCATTTCCTTCTTTTGCAATTAGGGAAATTTTCCAGTGGATTTCGGTTGTTTTGATCTGCCCAGCATGTATGTCCCCTTCTTCTAGAAGCAGAACCCAGTTTGGGTTTTGAGCCCCTCCCTGCTTCACTAAATGCAGTCTGTTAATGGAAGTGCCCCAGCCAAGCCAATCAGATGCCCTTCTCCTGGGGTCTGCATCTCGAGGGGGAGTAACACAAGGAACGAGGATGGTTACAGCGGCCTGGTCCTGTAGAGGCTTCCTAAAGAGATGAGCTGGGTCCGCTGCGTAGACCCAGGACCCATCCTTCCCGTGGCATGAGCTGCGAGTCCCCCGCGGGCCTTCCCAGTAAATTTCGTTTGCCCTAAAGTTACACCCTAAGTAATACACAGTGTGCATATACGCTGTGCGTCCGACGCCATTTAGGTCTGAAAACAAGTTGTCTTGCCTCCTCAGCTTGTCCCCTGAGCAGGGACTGAGCCATTTATCCATTCACTTTTTAAATTAATTCAACAAACCCTTAGCAGGTACCTACTTTGTGCATCCGTGCTGGGAGTTGGGGTTCAGAAATGAAAACATGGGATTTCCCTGGCGGTCCAGTGGTTAAGACTCTGTGCTATCACTGCACAGGGGGCACGGGTTCCATCCGCGGTCGGGGAACTAAGATCCAGCAAGCCATGCAGCATGGTTAAAAAAAAAAAAAAAAAAAAAAAAAAAAAAAAAAAAAAAAAAAAAAAAAAGCCCCACCCCCCCCAACCCAGCCACTATTAACATTGTGGCAACAGTTGTTTGGAATAGGTTTATATCTTTCTGTTGAATAAGAATGAGAGTCTTGGCCTTCTCCTTTTAGTGGACTTAATACTGATTTAGCAATGGAATCCTAGAGAAAAGACAGTTATGTTTAGAGAATATATGAGAAACTCTGGAACCATATTTGATTTTGTAATAATTTAAAAAAAAAAAAAAAAAAAAAAAAAAAAAAAAAAGAAAGAAATGAAAACATAATGCCCTCCTCCAAGTAGCCCCAAGTCGTGTGAACACTGAGAGAATGTACAAGGCGACCCTCCCGCCACGCACCGACTCATCTCACAACTCCCAGGGGCACCTGCTATGGGCCACGTGCTGGGCTGGGGTGGCAGCAGAGAAGGTGGCATCCCTGTCCCCACAGAACCCACAGCCGGCTGCGCAAAGTGAACTAAAATGACCTCAGAATTCCACAAGGTCAGAGTCTGAAGGCCATCCAGAGTCCAAGTGGCCCGATGGCTTTCAAACAATCCTTTGGGGTCCTGGGGGGTTGAATGTCGCTGTCTCATGAAACATTCTAGTTCTTTACGGCTTGATTGAGGGATAATTTACATACCGTAAAATTCACCCATTGTAAGTATACAATTCAAGGTCTTTTAGAAAAGACATCACCACAATCCACTTTTAGAACGTTTCCCTCACCCTACGAAGTTCCCTCCTGCCTGTCTGCTGTCCATAGCTGCTTGAAGCATTCTATTTTTTTACAGAAAGCTAAAGGAACATTTGAGAACCAGTGATCTGTTCTAAGCCACTGATTCTCCAGGTGGGGAAGTGGAGGCCCAGAGAGGAGGCAGGGCCTACAAAGGACACGGAGCGAGGCAGGAGCATCGCTGAGACTCAACCCCAGCACAACCTGATCTCAAAGCCCAGGTTGTCAGTCCTCGGTCAGCACAGAGCAGCGGGGAAGCGTCCCAGAATCCCGCAGGCTGAGCTCACATCTTGGCTCCACCATTTACAAGCCCTGTGACCCTCTGGACCTCAGTGTTTTCCTCGGCAAGTGAGGGGAAGAACGGTACCTAGTGCAAGGGTTGGGGTGTGGATTCCCCGAGATCTCGCATGTAAGGCCTCGGCATAGCGCAGGGCGCGGGGTGAGCCCTCAGAGAGAGTTGGCTAATGATGGTCGTTTCACCATCTCGAGGTCTCCCAATTTGCCCTCAGAAATTTGGAAGTGAAAAAGACAGTGACTAAACAAACCAGCCCAGGCCCCAGATGGAAATGCCTGTACATAGGCGGCTTTCTAAGAACATGGTGCAACACCCGCCCTGGGGCATCATCGCCCTGTTTGCAGATGGAGCAACTGCCAGGGTCAGGGGGTTGCTCAAGCAGCCTGGACCCGGCAGGGAGACGCAACGCCTGCTGTGCCGTCCTCTCCGCTCTCAGCGTTTCCCAACAGGCACACAACAGACACATTTCATCAGCAACCAGGGAGCCTGGCTCCCCGCCCACCCCCCGCCCAGAGGGGCCAGAGGTGGGATTCTGGGGGACCTCAGGAAGGACCGGGCCCTGCTTGCTGCCCTGCCCCAGCCAGCACTGCTCAGCCAGCGCAGGGGCCTCTGCACCATATGGAGATGGGGCAGGGCACCCAGGAAGGAAGAGGACTTATCACCAGGGCGCACGCTTTGCGTGCATTATCTCTGTCAGCCCAAGAAGGAAGCTATTAATATCATGCCCCGTAACAGTTGAGGAAATTGAAGTTCAGAGAAGGGGGGTGTTTACCCTGGCAGGGAGCTTCCACGAGAGGTGGGATTAGGTCCACGTAACACTGCTTCTGCGAAGCAGAGTGATTTACTTTTCGTCTTTTGGACACATTGGAAAGAGTTCTGCCTTTGAAGCTAAGTGGATGCGACTTTCAGGCGAGTTGCTTAACCTGAGACTTCGTTTTGGGGAAAGCACTGCCCGGGTTGCGAGGTTGCCATAGTGATGAGCTCCTGTTTGTAAAGAGCATCTGGCGCAGTGACTGGGCGTCTACTGAGCTCCTCTGAGTGCAGGGCATGGAGGATTCTCAGCTAAGACAACACCTCCAACCCAGGAAGTTCCAGTCCCTGTGACGGACGGCCAAAACCCTATGGGAATCTAAGTTCCCTTTTGACGAGGATTAGAATAAAAGTGCTATGGAAGAACTAAGGAAGGACCCAGGGAGGGTTTGGGCTTCGAACGCCGAACGGACCGGGGACAGCTGGAGAAGGCTTCGTGGCCCTGTGTGGCTAGACTGGGAGGTGAGGCTGGAGAGGCCAGCTGGAGTCAGACTGTGAGGGTCTTCAATGATGGTTAAGATTTGTAATCTTATCCTGTAGGTCACAGGGAGCCATTGAAGGTGTCTGAGCAAGGGAGTGACCTGGCCAGAGGGGCCTTGATCTGCTGGCAGCTACACCGGAGTCGACAGGGAAAATGGGTTTCCTTTAGGCCCCTTCCCTGAGTTCTCCGATGGAATGAAAGCGCAAATGCCAATTGAGAACCCGCGATGTGCTGGGTACCTGCTGGATTTAGAAATGACTTAAATACACGTAGAGTTTTTACAAGGTGACTCAGTTTTCAGAGAGCAGATGATAATTCAGGGAGCAGGCAGCACTGCTGAAACCCGACACTCATGAGAGGTGCAGCCACCAGCAAAGGAAGCAGCAGAAGCACCACAGGCCAGTCAGGGGAAGGGAGAAGTTCGCTTGTCAGGGCCACTTGGTTTAGGGGCAGACAGCTCTGCACTAGCCGCTCTGTTGGGGTTCATCCTGATGACACTGGCAATGAGAAAAAGTCACCGATGGTCTGGACACCACGTTGGCCACGGCAGGGATTGCTCATTGTATGGCTACCATGAATCTAGATGCAGAGAGCACATAAAAAGCAAGGTGATGGAAGCAGCTCCTTCCTCTGGGTCCTTCCCCTTGACTACCTGCTGTGGCCTGAATTAGGCTCCAGCTAAACCACATTGACTGGGTGAAGCCACGGGAGGGGCTGGGGCATCGAGAAGGCCACTCTTTTGCCCCTGGGGTCACCGCGTTAGCCATCGGACACCCATCATACACCTTTACTTCCTTCAGACACTCCAGGACCTCCCACATCTGTACCGCCTGGTCTTGGGCCGCCTTGCACAGGTGGTCTTGCCACTAACCAGGATGCTGGCTTCCGGCTGCCGGCCTCGGGCTTGCCCACGCTCCAGATGATGCTGAAGCTTCTCCGGGTTTTCCCCACCACTCCACGGCAGCCACAGACACCAGGTTTGCCCTTAAGCTCGGGCTGAACACTTGCTGCTCTGGGCCCACAGACACACCCTAGAAGAAGCCTCTATGTTGCACCAATGGAGATGAGGCTTGGGGACAGATGTCTTCCATCTAACCTCCTACCTCTCGGTCAAGAGTGGCTCCTGCTAAGTCCCTGGCCCCTTCCTCCCGGGATCCACCAAGGGCAGATGCAGCGCCTGAGCTCACGGCGCTTGAAGACCAGCCAAGCCCAGCGCACACAGCGGTGACCCGAGCCACCCCGTCTGGAGGCCCTGCAGTCCGGGATCCTTCAGCCTTAGGAGTTCAAAAGAGGGCAAGGCCAGCGAGGGCTGGAGGGGCCAGGAAAGTAGAAGAGAAGGAGAAGAGCTTGGACAGGAGGAAAAACATCGAGGAGAGAGGGAACGGGAAGAGGTTACAAACGAGGGCCCTGTGCGTGCTTGCTATGGGCATTTGCCGCGGGCGGGACATCGTGTGGGCATATTAACTCCTGACTCGTTCTTGCTGCTGCAGGAGATTCCAGGAGGAAAGAGAGGTTGCATCTCCACCTCTCCACATCAGCTTCTCCCAGAGAAGAATTTACTGGCCTTTTCTCCCCTAAAGCCTGTGCTCCCAGAGGTGACGGTGCTGGATGGCTCTGGATAGAAGGGGTAGAAGTGGGAAGGAAGGGGCTGTGTCCCCAAGAGACTGAGGACCTGGGAGGTGGCCTGGAGGCGGCTGAGCTGCTGATGCGCCTATGGCACGGAGGCCGGGGAGGAGGGGTGGATGCTGGAGCAGTGACTGTGACTGGGGGGGGGCGCCTGGGTCAGGGAACCCTTCCACCCTGGCTGGGCCTGCGGCTTCAGAGCCGCCCGCCTCTGAGAGACCAGCGAGTCCTGCACACGTGGCCACGGGAGCGTGAAGACCAGAGGCCCTGTTTCAACCTCCCATGTTCGCCCACCCTGAAAACATCCTCATCGGATTTAGAGAGAAAACATGTTGACGCTTATCCTCAAGCACAGTGGCACAGCCTTGCCTGCATCACCTCCAGCAAAGAAATGTCGATGGAGAGGAAATCCCCACCAAAGGTCGGCAGTGGTGGCCACGTTTGCTTTCGTCCTGTGTCATCCACAGCTTGCGCTCTGTCTATCACGAACAGGAATTATTTTTGTCATAATATTGTTTTAGATGATGAAGCAGGTTTCCAAACAGCATTTTGGTAAAAATAAAATTTATGTAAAGGTATGCATGTGTCCACGTAGACTGGGAGTTTGGAAGATGTGAACGGCGCCTGCCTCTCCGTGTCATGTTGTGGTTAATCCGTAACTTCTCAGTTTTCGATTTGAAATGATTATTTGAAATAAATAGAGAATTTCATTCTCTATTAACTATATATTTTTTTCTGAAATAAAATGAATTGCATAGTAAAGAAAACTAAATGAAAGATTGTTCCCTCCAGCCCCAGAAGAAGGGTGGCGATGCTCTAAGTCCGGGTCCAGAGGTGATGTGGAGCCCGGCCAGGGCTGAGGTGGACGGTCCCCACGGGAGCCAGTGTGGAGCGGCGAGGTTGGGCCAGCCAGGGAGGGACCGGATTCCAGCGGCTGTGTGTCCAGCCACCCTCATCCATCCCGGCATGAG
This sequence comes from Lipotes vexillifer, assembly GCF_000442215.2. Classification (NCBI taxonomy): domain Eukaryota; kingdom Metazoa; phylum Chordata; class Mammalia; order Artiodactyla; family Lipotidae; genus Lipotes; species Lipotes vexillifer. The sequence goes on along the minus strand of NW_006788335.1, from coordinate 174,368 downwards.
TGTTTGCATCAGACCCGGGAGAAAGTGCCCTTCTCTGCCCCTGCAAAGTACACACCCCGAGGCCTAAGCAGACGCCCTCCTAAACGTCATGTGTCACGGCCTGAGCTGGGATGCTGGTCGTTCGTCAACAGGCATTTCTCGGGTCCCTGTCGTGCTGGGCCCTGGGATGCAGAGATGAACGAGGTAGGTTTGGTGGAAGGAGCTGGGCTTAGAAGACCCACTCCACCGCTCCGTGGTGTGCAGCCCTCCACACGTTACTTCACCTCTCTGGGCTTCAGCGCATTTCTCTGTAAGAATGAGGAGAGTGCCACCGGCCAGCAGAGTCAAACAGGATCACAGCGTATGTGAAGCCCCCAGCGTAGATATTGGCACAGAACAGGCTGGTCAGCAGAGGTCAGGCTCCTCTGTCCTCCTGGGTTTCCTGCAACTTCAGAGCCCCAGGGAAGAGCCGGACAGACAAAAGAATATTTGCATAACAACAGTAACAATGCCGGCAACCATGACAACGATGATACCATTTATTACCCATTTAGTTTGTGTCAACTGCTGTGCTAGGAGTATGAACAAATTACCCTGAGAGGACAGGGCTGCCATTCCTATCCTCAGGAGATGATGCTGACAATCAAAGAGGTGGAGTCACCTGTCCAGGGCCGCCAGAAAGGCAGGGGTGGACTGGACTCCAGATCCGCTTTGCTCTTCGCTACGAAGCTATATTCTTCTCCAAGCCCATCAATGCCAACACGGAGGTCTGTCCAGAGCCTTAAAGGAACTCAGAACTGAGAGCACGGTGAAAGGGGCCGGTGGCATCGAGGGCGGCTTCTCAGAGGTGATGACATTTACGCGGGGCCTTGAGCCATCGGTTGGGGTGCACCAGGCTCCGTGTTCAGCAGATGCGAAGGTTAATAAGATGGTGACTGTCCCGCTAAGGGGTGCCCCCAGGCTCTCGTGGAAGTCAAGATCCCGGCTATGGAGTACCTGAGCCACATCCCCCTTTCAGGGCAGCCCGCAGCACAGACTCTTAGGCTGTTCTAGGTGGGAGGAAACTGAGACTCACACAGGCTGAGAGGCTTTGCCCGAAGCCACAGAGCTTGCAAGTAGCAGCGCTTGAAGGCCACTCTCTCAAGACACCTAGTGGCCCATGTTTAACCCCTGGGTGAAACTGCAAACCTGGACGGGTGCTGCATGAAGCACCCTGTGGTCAATGCAAAGAAAGGGCCTCCCCTCTGACCAGGCACCCTTGGGGCAGAGATCCCCGTCCTTAGAACAGAGGCGCAGCCTGGGGAGGGGGTCTGAGAGTCCCGGATCAGGCCCTAAATAACTGTCACTTTGGATGTCATCGCCCCCCTCAGCCTCAGTTTCCTCACCTACGAGAGAGATGACGATACCGCCCCCGACCCAGGAATGCTGTGAAAATATGAAATAATGTATATTCGGCGCCCTGGCCTGTGGCTGCCACTCAGCGGATACCCAATAAACGCTTGTTGTGTTTGTATCTAAGGAGCCCAGCACTGTTTATCGGGGCCTCTGACTAGCAAACCCTTGACCCAAACCATTACACAACATCGGTCCTGATCATATGAGCCTTTGCACCAGAGCTCAGGTCCCCTGAGTTCCCGTGGCCTTATCCTAAGATGCTGAGCCCCACGTGTGTGGCAATAACTGTCTCACGTGGTGGCCGCCCTTCTTGCAACGGGGACGGTGGAGACAGCCAAGAGCTCCATGGTGTCATCACCGCGTGCTCCGTCCCAGAGCGGCCGGCTCTACCCGGGGATTGCTAAACACGCCCCGTGTCCCTGGCACCATCCAGGGAGCTCAGCCAGGGCTGGAGGGGGCTGGAGATAAACACGGTCCCCAGAGCCCACCGTTGGTAGGGGCACAGACGTTCGACTCTACCGTCTTCCATTTGTCCACCTTCTACCCTGCATGGCCTTCAGGGTTAGAGAGACCAGGGTTCAAATCTAAGCCCCACCACTTCTTAGTTCTGACCCTGGACAGCTCAGTTCTTCTCTGTAAAACGTGGTTTATCATTCCTACAGTTCAGGGTTGCTGTAAAGACTAAATGGCACGATGGGGGTGAAGGTTCCAGGTCAAGGCCTGGCTCAAAGTGGGTGCCCCAGTTTCCCAGGGACCTTAGATAACCCCCTTTTCTCTCTGGACTCACTTTCTTCACATTGGATGTGAGACTAGATGGCCTCTCGGGGCCTGTCCAGCTCTCAGCCTCCAGGCTTGTCCCAAACTGGAGCAACCAGCTTGGGTGCTGTCAGTCATCGGGCAGGAAACAGAGGGCAGAATCGGCTCAATGTCACCCGGCCACTCGGCTTAGAGGCCCAGGACCTCCTGTGCCCAACTCGCAAGCAGTAAGGAACTTCCCCTTGAGGTCAGAACAGGGGCTCAGCTGGTTCTCCGCCTGCCACCAAGGCGTCTGGACTACCTCCTGGGCCATGTTGAGCTCCTTGAGCCTATTCGTTTATGGTTCTCTTGACCACTAGCTTGTACTGGCCTCTCCTTATTGAATCTCTATCTTAAAATTGCAAGAATAATACGAGCCCTTGGGGGTAGGGGCTGCGTCAAGCCTTGCACGGTGCTGGGACAGAGTCAGCGCTCGCCAAACACTAATTGGGTGGCTGTACATGCCAGGCTCTGGGCAAACAATGGGGTGGTAGCCAGCCTCCAAGGTGACCCCCAGTGATCCAAGCCTCCTGGTATTCATGCTTCGTGTAGTCCTCTCCCATGGTGAATAGGGCTGGCCTGTGTGACCAATAGGACCTTGTGGAAATGACAGAATGTGACTTCCAAGCCTGGGTGATAAAAGGCATTGTGGATGCTGCCTTGCTCTTTGGGATCCCTCACCCTGGGGGAAGCCAGCTGCCACGTTGTGAGGACACTCAGGCAGGGAGGTCTACATGGTGAGGAGCTGAGGCCTCCTGCCAATAGCCATGTGAGTGCACCATCTTGGAAGCAGATCCCACAGCCACAGCCAAGCCTTCCGAGGATGCAGCCCAGCTGACACCTGGATGCAACCTTTGAGACAATCCAAGTCAAAACCTCCCAGCTAAGCCGCCTCGAAATCTGACCCAGAGATACTGTGTGAGACAACAAATGATCTTCATTGTTTTAGGCCACCAGATGTTGGGATAATTTGTTACTCGGCAGTAGATAACTGACACACTCAAGGTACAAAATGATATATCGGCGCAATCAACCCCTCATTTTCTCTTCTGAGGGACTCTGACTCACTCACAGCCCCCAGTACCTAAAACATAGTGTTTTATCCTGCTTGGAAGTTTGCCCAGTTGTGGATTACTGACCGTCTCTTTCAGGAGCACCTCGGATGTGCACCTACAGTGCAGGTTTGGGGCTGCACACAAGACCCCTTTGGCAGATGCACATGCACCTGGTGCCCACGTCACATCCCAGGCCCACTTCTAATCAGCCACAGCTGTGGGGATGCTTTTGTGCAGGCTCAGACCCACCTTGAGCTGTCAGAGTCCCATGTCTGGTACGTGCAGCACATCTCTCCACCTTCTGCCCCAGGATTTTCTCCCAGGTTGTGGGAGCCTTTGAGACCCACATGCAAACACGGTCAGGACACCTCCAGGGTCAGTCCTCAACCAGTGGGGGACGGGGACTGCGCTTCCGGTGAACAATCTCGGGAGTATTTATCCACTGAGAGGCTATAGCAACGTTGCCACCACACACTCACACTGACTTTTTCTCCTTGCCTGTCTGGCTCTCCTCACGCCCTCACTGCTGCTTTCTGTAATCACCTCCCCCCGATACCACCTGCACCCAAGGCCCAGGTGAACCCATTCTAAGAAATATCAAATCAGAGTCTGGACGTGTCCCGGGAAACGGCACTTGTGCAAGTTCCCTGGGTAGTTTTCAAGCACCCTTAACAGTGACAACGCTGCTTGCAGTGGAGCTCCCCAGCATGAGGACCAAGGGCACCGCTTTCAAGAGTTGCTGAGCCATCAATGTGCTGGGCACCTTCTATCTGCTTCCCTAGGTCCACATCCCACCTTTCTCCAGGCTGGAGGCTGACCTGCACGGTTGGCACGAATAGACATCCTCGCCCTGTGGTTTCTGGCCAGCTGTAGTTAACAGGACGCACACCTGAGACAGAGAGAGAAAGAGAGCCGGATGGGGGCTTATTCCCCTGGTTCCTGCCCTGTCGGGGCCCCATGAGCTGGCCACCTCCCTGGACCAAAGTCACTCTCTTGCCAGGCTGTCTTCTCCTCACAGCTTACTCTCCCTCCAGGTTCTGGTGACTGTTGTCTCTCTGTCACTAGGCCTTGCCCTGGGTCTGCACTGCCCCTTGTGGTCTCTCTACACTCTGCCCACCCCTTTAGAAATAGACCCCTTTATTCAGCCCTGTTCAAACTGCTCAGCCTGAGCGTGCCTGCTGTTTTCTGGCGGGGCCCCGACACAATTCTGCATGTGCTCCACGTCTTGCTGTGGATGGAATATATCACGTTTCCCTCACACGACTGAAGCCGTCACCAGCTATTTGCTCCTCCAGAATTCACTTCCTTTCCCTTTAGCAACAGCTCCTGGTTTTTGTTTAGAGATGTCCTCACCTTCCCAAAGTGCTGGAGGGGGGTGGGGCTCCATCCCCTGCTTCAGGAGTGGGCATGAGACACAGGGATAAGCCCATTGGCTTTTTTGCGTCCTCCTGGATGCAGGGATTGGGTAGGTGGTGTGTCATGCGACTTTGGTGGGCCAATCAGGTTGAGGTTCTAGAGGTCGGCAGGTGCTACCTGAAAAGACTGGCTGTTCCTGGTCTGGGGGCTGGCCTGACTTCACTGGACTTCTTGGGAGTGTCACAGCTTCATCCGGGGCTGAGGTGCAGTGTGAGAAATTGGCTCACCCCTTTCTCTGTCCACTTAAAAACGTGCAAATTACTCCGCAATTCTGAGCTTCTCTTACCTCTTCTTAAAACGGGGCATAGGAATTTTACAAGAGCCCCGTCGGCTTCTTGTAAGACTCAGCCAGAGAACCCATGAAAAGAACTGGGAACAGAGATTTATTAAAGCAGCTCTTTTAGGCTTAACCCAGAGGTCTCTTCTTTCCTAGGACCCAGATATAAGTCAGTGGAGCTGGGCCAGGGAGAGATTTCAGTGACCGTCCCCTGCTGGGCTCAGAAATGCACCTCCCCCCACTGAAGACTCTGTTACCCAGTCAGGCTCCTGAACCCAATTCACAGGCTTCTCTGTTGCTCACGGAACTGACTTTCTGTGGCTCCAATCCACCGGCTCACCTGACGGGCCCAGGAATGTCTGAATCATCTCTCCTCCATACCCACATAAATTATCATCAAAATCTGATTTTCCCATATTTCCAATAGACAGGGATCTCTGAGAAGAGTGGGAGCCAGCCCTGAGAGGGGGGGCTTTCAGGGCTAGCTTGCGCTGGCCAGAGCGGGGAGCCCGGCGCCGCCCTGCTTGCTGCCTTCTACTCTATTCTGTCCTCCAAAGCCTTGAGTCCCCCTGCAGACGGCCATCTGGTCACAGCCAGGCCTGGACCAGCAATGAAGCAGGACAAGAAGCAGTGAAGGACCTTGCTTTGCATAACGGCTCCTCTGGTGCCCGAAATACACCATTACAGCTTCATTTCCTCGGCTTAAACATTGCCCTCTTCAGATTCTCTTTGAAAAACGCAAACGGAAAAATCAGAGGCCTTTTAGGATCTGGATTCCGCTTCATTTCCCGGTGCTTTCTTACGAGCCGTGTCCCATCCCCAGTGGACTACTTAGTGTCTCCGGAGCCAGGCCATGCTTGACTCGGCCTTCACTCATACCTTTCCTGACCCGGAACGCCCTTGCACACTTTCTCCCGCGGGACTTTTAAGACCCAGCTTACTGGATGCCTCTCCCACCCCCAGGCTGAGTTAGGGGCTCCCCTCTGGGTTGTCCCAGCAGCCTGGACCACATTCCGTCACTGCCCGCATCACTCTGACCGGTAACCATTGGTTTCCGTGTCTGTCTCCCTCACTAGACAGGGCGTTTCTTGAAGGGAGGGCCCATGACTGGATCCATCCAGTGTCCCCCGCACCCAGAGTCTGGTATTCAGGAGGCGCTCAGGGCGCTCCCACAGACCGTGTGGACGGATGGGTGAACGCCACCGTGCTCACTCTGGCTGCCGTTACTGTTAACGGGGTGCCTTAGTGTGGGCCCCTCCACGAGCAGACCCTGAGCAGGGCTCTGCGTGGACGTCAGTTACTGGGAGGCGAGGAGATCACCACAGGCGGGGAGCTGGGGGAAGAGAAGTCGGCCCCAAAAAGCTGTGCTTTCAAGCCGTTTACCATGGTGGGAGACGTCATCTTAATCCCACTAGGAAACCCTGGGAGTCCGCACCGGAGGGGTGAGGGAGCTGGGTGTTTGCCCCCGACTGCCATCAGCCCTTGACTGCGGGCTGCTCCCGGGGAGCAGGAAGACCCCAGAGACCCCAGCAAAGCCCATCAGGCCAAGCTGGCGGCCAGGTGCAGGCAAGGGGTGCGGGCGAGGGATGCGCTGGGACTTCTCCCTCTGCCTCCTGCAACGCTGCCCCCCAGAAGGTCTCCGCAGCCCCTTCCAATTCTGACGATGCGCTCCCTGAGGGCAGCGACGGGCTCATTCATCTCTGCCTGCAGCAACAGGGCCAGGCTCAGAGAGGATGCTCTGTGGGCCCAGAAGGAACACTCGAGTGGGTGAGTGAATGAGGGATGGACTGGCGTGGTGACGAGGTTAGTAACTTTCTCTCTCCCTGGCGGGAGAAATGCGGTGTCTGGAGATCCCTGGAGCCCAGGGAGAACGTGGGTGTGTGTGGGGGGCGGGGCAGGAGGGGTGGAGGGGGACAGTCCTTGGGAAGGGGGAAGACTGCCCGGTGGCTTTGAGGCTGGCCGGCCAGCTGGCCGTGAAGACAGGCTCGGTTCATGTACTTTACAGGGCGGGGAGGCTCCCAGCCTGGCCTCGCTGCTTCCGCCCTGGGCCTGTGGGGTTGCGTGACTCCCGAATGCTGGGCGCAGGGCGTGGAAGCGAGCAAACGCCATGAGCCGTATCAGTGATCTCCCGGCGCAGATACGGAAGTTTGAGGAGGCCCAGCGGGCTCTGCCCGACTGTAAAGAGAAGTGATTGAGGCGGGTCATGGGGAGGTGGCGGTGATTAAGGGGGGCTGAGTCCCGCAGACTTCCTGCCCAGCAGGTAGTAGGAGACCCAGGGAGTGAGATGGGCTATTAGTCATAGTGTAAACCCTCTCTGAGCTCATAAAACCTGGGCAGAGGCTTGGCTCCCATAGCTCCAGGGACAAAAGCTGATTCCCTGGGGTTGAACCTTAGCCCCTGGGCTTATCTTCCCCACCTCAGACCTCTTGCTTGAGTCTTGAGAGCTCCTGCCTTGGGGCCAGACTCAGGGAGACAGGTGGGGACATGGCTCTAAAAAGAGTGACAGTAGCTCAGTGGCCCCATGATTTCTAGTTTACAGTGTTTGCAAAGCACTTTCTCCTCCCAGTATCTCATTTGATCCTCCAAACAGCCTTGTTCCATCTGTAAACTGGCAATCATGTCCATTTTGCTGATGAAAAAACCGAGGCCTCAAGGTTTCAGGCCTGGAAAAAATGGGGTGGAAAGAATACCTAGGGAATCAGATCAGGGGCTGAATTTCAACCACGGCAAGTCTAGTCTGGGGCTCCAGCTGAGGTCCAGGGACACAGGCTGGGGTGAGGCTGGACGGGAGGGGGGTTCTCCCAGGCTGGGAACTGGAGGAAGAGGAATCTAAGAGTGAAAGGACTCTGGCCCTGGGCCCCGCCGTCTGTCTGGGCCACGGCTTCCTGATAATAAAACTCTCTCTAAAAGGAGAGCTAGGAGCTCAGGGGAGGTTTCTGTTGAGTTATGGGAGAGTATTGAGCCGTACAAAGGAGCCAGAGCAAAGCATCTATTAAGTGGCATTTCTGCGTGCAGAGGCCCCATGGAACGCCCACGGGGACCCAGGCATGCAGCCTCTAACCCCATTCCTGGAGGTGAGAGTGAAATGGAAAGAATACTGTTCATCCCTGACGATCACTCTTAGGGGAAATGGGATGGCGTGTGACTTTGCCCACGGGAGGCTCTGAAGAACTGGCCGTTGAATAGAATCCTATTTCTCCAACGGCCCGCAGCACGTGGAAGGCACTCAATAAATATTATGGAGCCAATGGATACAAAGAAAACGGAGAAAGTCAAATCTCCTATTGACCTTGGTGGGAAAACAGGGCTTAGGGAGTCAAATGGATTTTTGGAATATTAGTTGGTCTCCTTTCCTGTGGCTGTCCTCACCCTCCTCCATCGCGCCCACGGGGCCCCCCAAGCCCACCTCCCCGCTGAGCTGCACACACCCATCTGTGTGACAGCTAATGAGCCCTCCCTGCCCCGATGACTAACAAGTGCCCCCATCACCACCGCAGTATTTCTAGAACAGGGCTTGTGCTCCTTTCTGCAAACAAGCCCCCATCTCGATAAAAAGCATGTCTTTCCGTGTCACCCACGTCAAGCCCTGAGAATCACCCTCTGTCACCCCTACCTGAAGCCGAGCCTGGACTGGTTCCCAGATCTCTCCTCTTCTGTCCTCATGGCTAATGCGCCCCCCTCACTTGGGCCACAATCTCTTCTTGTCTCATAACTGTCACAGCCTCTAGAGGTCTCCCCACCTTCCCATCATGTCCCATCTCCTCGCTTGCTGACAGAGGGGTCGCTAGAGTGAGTACCTCAACTGCCACCTCCCTGCTTAAAGTCTCCATGGCTCTGCTCTCCCCCTGGGATGAAGTCCGAACCCCTCCATCTGTTGGTACGGGCCCCGCCCTAATTTGATTCCAGCCATTTCTCCTTCCCCGCTTCTGTTCCACCTACACCAAAACCCTCCCCCTTCCCAACATGCCACTCGCCTTTGCCTGGACAACCCTCCCCTGTCTCCCGGGACGACCCTCATAAATCCTCTAGGGCCATCTCAAAGGGCACCTCCTCTGTGAGGCCTTCCCTAGCCACCCCCGCCCCGGGCAGAGTTAAACCTCTCCCACAGCTGCACGGCAACAGAAACCACAGAGCTCAGATCATCCAGGAGATTTGAGAGAACCTCTTTTGACGTTGGACCAAGAAATGCAACTTTTGGTTGGGGGAGCACGGCTGTCCCGTCCAGCCGTGGCTGCACAGCCCTCCAGCCCAGGGTTTATCATCGTAAAGAGATGCCAACCAATTCACGTGTGCTGTCAGTGCAGGTGCTGCCATGTGGCACCGCATGCTTCCTCCCACTAGCTTTATGAGGTAGGCAGGAGCTTGCCCAGTTGTAAAAGAGGAATCAGAAACCTAGGAAGGCTATACAACTTGCCCAAGGTCATACAGCCAAGAAGGGGCAAGGCTGGGGCTCTGAACCCACCTGCCTGCCTCCCAGCCCTTCTACTCCCTGCCACTTGCCTGGTGGGACTGGCACTGCCAGCTTCTATGCCTGTTTCCTCAGGGTGTGAGCTCCTTGAGGACACGAGCCTCACCAGGCTTCTCTGAGTGTCCTCCCCAGAGCTGGGGACAGAGAACCCAGTGGACATATGCTGACACCGAGCTCAAATCTCTTCCCCCTCTGCCCTCTCAGGCCGACCACTAGTGACCACCTCCCCTTTTGAGACTCTCTCCTGGGCTCCATTTGGCCCGATTTCCTTTCTCTCAACCATGCAGGGAGCAGGGTCATGGGATTCCAAGTGTGATTATTAGCTGTGTGATGTTGGGCA